>NW_004524804.1:2643814-2671315 GCF_000260255.1 Octodon degus
TATAGTGAGTCTACAGGGTCTCACTATAACTATACAGATTAGACTCGTAGCGATCCTCTTGTGTTCAGCCTCCCAAGGGCTGGGATTACAGGCACGTACCACCACACCCAGTCTCAATAGCTTTCTAGGCACGCCCTGGGGGAGGGGGGATCGAAACCCTGGCCCCTGTGTCTGCCTAAGCAGGGCTTTAATCCACTGAGCTATCTACCCTGCCCTCTGACATTGGAGTGAATGCTGTTTCTTGTCTGTCTGCCCCACCTCCGTATTCTTTTGCTTCCTCTTTCATTCTTTCTCTCTTGCGCTCTTCTCTCTTCTCGTTTCCCAAAACTTAGTGGCCATCCTGTGTCCTACAGCATCATTTCTATTTTCCTCATTTATCTCTGTTTTGTTCCCAACCCTCTTAAATCCCCCCTACACACACACACACACACACACACACACTCGGTAAAATCACTCTATCAAGAGGAAACTCTTTGTATACAAGGTCCTCAGTAATGTTGGACTTTATTGTGCAACTCTAGAGCTTGTTTCTTTGTTTAAAGGTACAAAATCAATAGTCATTACATTTGTCAGTTGCTACAGTGTATGTAATGCTATTGTTATTGCTAATTGTACTACTTTAGCTAGCATGGCATATGTGTAGTAATCAGTTTTTCTCCCTTGCATGGCAAGGCTGTGATTGTCTGAGGTCCTAAGCATTACCATAGGGAGTACCAAAGGACTGGGTACCCAGCCCAATAAACAGCAACTTCTCACACTGAGCACCTTGGGCAGGCAGGTTCTTCTGGTAGACACAAAGCCCACAGCCACCTACACCTGGAAGACATCTGTGAGTGGTACACATTTCCTAGGGAAGCCTCAGTACTAGTAAAAAGCTATCTACATTAAGAAACGTATGGGGCCGGGGAGATGGCTCAGTAGAATAAGCACTTCCCTGGCAATCGCAAGAGCCCGAGTTCAATCCCCAGTTTAAAAAAAAAAAAAATCTATGAGCATCAGCACAGTAGATAAAATAAAATCAAAAATAGAAAGTAGAAAGTAGGAAATGACAAAACATAGAAACAAAAGGCAAGCCCAGACTTTCAGCTGGTGACGTGCAAGAAGAGCACAGTGAGATAGAGGAAACTGGAAGCCACCCACTAGAACTTTCTGGATGAAAACAGCAGAAGGAAAAAGACAAGCAGATGAGGCTATAGAAAAAAGTAATTCCACAGCTGAAAAAGAAATAATAAAAGAAGTGCTTAACAGATCTAGACTAGCCACTGATAAAAAAAAAAAAATACAGGGGATTAAGAAAATGATTGAGGGCTGGTGAGATACCTCAGTGGACTAAGCATCTGTTTAAGTAGGTTCAGGGACCAGGGTTCCATCTGGCAGTACATGCCACACTGTCCCCACCTCTGGGGCACACTGAGGCAGTGACCGAGTCCAGGTGTGGTGGCATACGCCTGTAATCCCAGTGCTGGGGAGGCTGAAAACAAAAAAATTCACTAGGAGTTCAATCTGCATAGTAAGATCCTGTACTAAATACATTAAAAAAGAAAGAAAATAATTGATGTATAAATACCGAACGGAGGAAAGAAATGGAATCCATGAAACATCCAAACATAACCAGGATGCTAAAAATTATGTTGAAATTGTTCACAACAGATTGAATGAAGGCAAGTACAAAGTATTAAATTTGGAAGACAGGATTGTAGTTGGTGACTTGACATGGATTCATTGATGGTCAGCTTGTGATACTCAGCTGACCTGAGTTAGGGCAGTGCTGGGCGTGGAAGGCCCACCCAAGGATTTCTGCCCACAGCGTGAAAGGAGAACTGGGAGGGAGAGATGGTGCAGTGTCGGCTCTCCTGGAGAAGCTCTCCCTGAAGGCTTTCCTACAACGTGCTCAGCTGCTCTCAGAGTAAGAGGAGCTGGTGTCCTCCTGCTGCTGAGGGTGGCTGCACTCTCTTCAGGGGAGCTCCGGCCATGACCTTGAGCATGCCCTCCTGGCTCCAGGGCCGGCCTCTCAGCCTGCCGGCAGACTCTTAACCCACTGACACCAACTGACTTCCATCGTGGACCTCTGGGTCTCCCAGTGCAGATCCATGAGACAGATGTAAATCAGACCTGGTCCTGGGCTCCAGTCCTCAGTGGGAGTCCTGAGGATCGTTGTCATGGGCTAGGGATATGGCTCTGAGCCAGCACCTGCCTGGCAGCCACAAGGCCCTGAATTCAGTTCTTCACATCAAATAAATAAATAAAAGCTTCTGCACAGCAGAAGATGTCACCAACAGAGTGAAAAGGCAGCCTACAAAGTGGGAGATGATTTTAGCTAATTGTCCTTCAGACAAAGGACTAATACGAAGAACATATAAAGAATTGAAAAAAAAAATCAGATCCCTCAAATTTAAAGACCCAATCCAAAACTGTGCATCTGTGATGGATACAAACGAAATACAAACATCAAAAAAAAAAAATATGGAAAAATGTTCAATGTCCAAAACTGTGCATCTGTGATGGATACAAACGAAATACAAACATCAAAAAAAAAAAAAATATGGAAAAATGTTCAATGCTGTCGGTCACTCAAGACACACCATTTCACACCCTGCTGAGGTTCCCTCTCACCCCGGAAAGAGCGGCCGTCAGCAGGCAGCCAGCCAGTGCCAAGCGCTGGCAGCTGTGGGAGTAAAAAGCCTTCCCCACTGGGGGGAATGCAGACTGCAGCAACTGCTGCGGAAACCAGTGGGGGAGCTCCTATTACAGTGGCATATTGCACCATGATCACAGCAGCCCAGTTCATAATAGCTAAATCTTGGCAACAACCCAAAAGCTCATCGACCATTGAATAGCTAAAGAAGACAAATTGTTCAGAGACATAGAAGTACTCTGCCCTAAAGAAGGATAAAGTTGAGACATTTCTCAGCAAATAGATTCACCTGGAGACCATACTCTTTTTTAATTTTAAAGAGAATAAAAAATAAAAACGATACAGAATTTCAAAACAAGATAATAGGAAAGATACTAAATGAACCAAATCAGACTCACCTGTGTACGTGTCTCGTTGTTAGGGCAGGGAAGGAGCTCACTGACCTAAATGCCTGCCTGGTAAGTGCAGTGTCATGAGTTTGATTCTCCAAGCCAAAGAAAGAAAAAAAGAAGACAGACAGACAGACAGACAGACAGACAGACAGACAGACAGACAGACAGAAAAAGAAAAGAGAAAAGAAAAGAGAAGAGAAGAGCAAACAAGGACCAGAACGTACACTGGATCTTGTGAAACGGGCAGAAGCCAACTCCGAATGACCACATGGTTCAGGCCCCTCCCAGCCGTCTGCTTATCCCAAGGATACGAACCTCAGGTCAGACAACTCCCATGGTCAGCGCAAGCAGTATTCATGAGAGCCGAGAAGGGGAGACCACGTATTCATGCCTACGGAGAAAGAAGAGGGTGATCCTACACCGCGCGACTCAGTCTGGCCATGGAAGGAGGAAAGCCTCTCATTTTCAGCAACACGGGTGGACTTGGCGTCACCTCAAGAAGTGAAATAAGCCAGGTGGAAAGACAGGCCCGAAGGGCTCACCGACGTGTGGACTCCCGCGCTGGCTCCGTCCGAGTGCAGGCAGGCCCGAGGTGCCCGCCCGGGGCTGCGCCGTGATCAGAGGCGGTGGGCACGGCGGGCCTGGAGGGAGCGCGGGTGTGGATGCACGTTACCTCAGGCTGTGGTTGGTAATGTGCACTAGAGCTGAGAGGTCACACCTGAGATTAGTAATTGCATTTCTGCAATTGTATTCAATATAAAAGCACCCATGTTAGCAGCAAGAGGTATAGGAAGGCACTTGAAAACATTATTTTTCATAAATAAAATATGCCATATTTCTAGCACAATCGGTTGCAGCATTTTCATATATTGAATGAAGCAGTAGTGAAAACGAACTCGCTGTCGCTCCGAGTGTGAATGTGCACCCGACATTCAGAGTGGAGCGGATCTGAAGGCTGCCGGCTTTCGGGGCAGGGCCAAAAGCCGCAGTGCGGGGGTACAGGGCACGTTAGACACAAAGGATGCATCGATTAGTGCCGTACAGTGTGTGGACGCATGCTCAGATTTGTATAACAGGAAACATGAAGCCGCTACATGCGAGACGGAAACAGGCTTTGTCTGGCAGGGCGCTTTTGGTGGCGAGCGGAGGCGGTGCTGCGGCGCCGCCCGCTGTCCTGGGGTGGCTGGGGCCGCGCAGTTCAGCTTCCGCGCGGCATGCTGCGCGGGCGCTGTGGTTTGCGTTTCGGGAAGTGCAGTGAGCTGGATAACACGCCACAGAACCTCAACAGAACAACACGCCTCTCAAACTGTGTAAGCTAACTGTAAACACTCGTGGTGTGGCAGAAGTGCTTAAGCATTTTACTGATCCATAGCTGGAATATAGCTTAAGAACTGTAAAAACCGGAGGTATGTAGAGACTGGTGCATGGAGAAAATTCAATAAAACTCTTGTTCTCATTGAGCCCATATAACTATATTCATCTGTGTAGCAAGTCAAATTTTCTTAGCACTTTATTAACATTTATTATGGCAAATTTGAAATGCATTAGAAAGCCTTATGAAACTATTCAGAGGAGAGTTAGACAATTGTTTACAAAGTAAAACGTGAAGAAAACACACAATAAATTTATTTAATCAATAAAGTTCGTATTTTTTGTACTGGGGATGCAACTCAGGACCTTGAACTTGCTAGGCAGGCACTTATGCCACTGGACTATCTCCCTGGAAAATAAGTTTATTTTGCTTGTATTAAATCATAGAGAATATCTTTTCATAAATCTCCACGAAAGCAGAACTTCTGCGACTCAGTATCCTTGACTGTGAAATATAATCTGATTTCAGAGCGCTCTTCCTGTATGACAGAGAAACTGTGACGTACAGTACTAGACTTCTTGTTCCTTGAATCTGCAAACACCAAGCTAAACACAGCTCTGCCAGTGTTTTCCAACACACGCTTTAACTTTTCAAGACGCCCCGTCTGCGCCTGAGACCGATGGCCTGCCGTGTCCTGGGCCAGCCACTCGCCGTGTCTGAAGGGTTATTCACAGTTCTTCTATTGGAGTAATTGCATCTCGCTTGCTTTCTTCTGTGAACTCTCCGTCCACCGCAGCGTAGCGCAAGCTGAGACTTGGGCGTTCTCCTGTTGAACTTACTGTACTCCGTAGGACAGTAAAAATACTGTGATATGAATATTGATTTTACACTAGGATGGTAGTTTTCCACCCACAGAAGACGAATGTCTCGGAAGAGTTTATTTTCGGTGCCCGTTCTCAGGTGCCGCTCTGCCCCCGTCTCCTTCTGCTCCACTTGGTTGGAGTGACTTGAGCACTGGCACTCACTGTGAGGCTTAATTCCAGGGGCGCACACTTCCAGAGCACCTTCTTCCCTCTGTGGACACAGACATGCAGTTCATGGGATGCAGTCTGCCTAGCCTTCCTTGGAAAAATCTGTGCAGTATCTTTCACAGGATTAAGGTGAACCCCAAATTATAAATGGGACTTACCTAAGAAAATTCTTCACTCCTTATGACACAAATTGTCACATATGATTTAAAACATTATAACAAAATTAAAAGCTACAATGCAAAGAATCCTTGCTTTTATTTTGTTGGGGGTGGTAATTGTTTTGGTGCTGGGGACCAAATCTAGGGACCTGGGTCATGCTAAGCAGTGCTGTATCAATGTGCCTCATCTGAAGGACGCAAAGCCCCAAGCCACTTAAGTCGACCATCCACAGCAGAAGCTCGTTGCCACATGCTCAGTGTCGCTCACTGTCCAACCTCACGAGCTGTCTTCAGGAGCTTGGTAAGTGTGTCTGACGCTGAGCGCTGGGGTAGGTGCATCCTCCAGAGTGGAGCTCAGGGTGGAGCGGATCTGAAGGCTGCCGGCTTTCGGGGCAGGGCCAAGCCTCGGGCACCAGGACCCCGCGGGCTGGTTTTCGGGGCAGTGCTGAGTTCCACCGGTCCTTATAGTCTGGATGGTGAGTGGGGCTCCAGGCCACAGGACCCCGGGTGCAGGGAGAACCAACAGTCCGCTGCTGCTGGTACTGGCCGAGGAGCTCCTTGCTGACTCTCATGGGCCTGAATCACGTGGAGGGAACTAAAACCACTGTGTTGTCCGTCCCATGTGCGACCCCGTCGAGGTGCTCCTGCCTGCTCACCAAACGAGAGAAGCCCAGCCCCTGTGACTGATTGCTAGTAAGCAGCGAGGCAAAGCGCACAGTGAGGGCTCCAGCCACAACATCCTAAACTAGGATGGAAAACTCACCATGTTGAGGCTTGCTCAGTAACCATAATGTAAGCGTAAGGAAGCAGAGCACATGGGAGGAAAGTGTGCTGACTCCACCTCGAGCAGCACAGCCCCCAGCAGTGCTGCACGCCTCTAACCGCACGCAGCACTCAGCAGCTGGGGCAGGAGGCCTGTGGAAACGCCAACGGCCTGGGCTACCAAGCGACTCCCAGTCTCAACCCCACCACAAGAGAGATGCATTCGCTTGCTTAGCGGAGAGACTGCCATTAGCAGCTAGTTCCGCGAGGCGCTATGCGGCTATCGTCTCACTCACTGCCCTGCCTCGCACCCCGACGCTCTTGCTATGCAAGCTGCCAGTCTTCCTTACCGGACACTGTCTCTTACTGTCTCGTCCAGCCCCGGTCAGCACAGGTACATATTCTGGTCCCCTGTAAGGAAATACGGCTGCTCTAAGAATGTTACGGCTGTGTGCAGAGTCAATTGGGTAGACAGCTCTGGAGGGGCTGCCCAGTGTGCTCTCTGGGCCTGTCATCTCCCAGCTGGCCCCTCTCAGTGGAGGAGGGCCAAGCTGACTGAGCACCTGCCTCTGCCTCTCTCGCCTCCTGGACCAGGCTTCGGTGGGTGGGCTCTCTGGACTCCTGTGCTCCGGTGTCTCTGGATTTTAGGTGCATCCACCTGCCTCAGGCAGGGCTAAGCCTCTCTGGAAAGGCCTTTATTCCCTCAGGTAAATCTGACTAGTCATTATGGTATATGTCTGGGTGTCCCTCATGGCCTCATGCAGTTATTTGGCCAGCATCTAGCATTTGGGATTAATTTGTAATCCCATGCTGGGATTATGGGTGTGAGTGCTGCGCCAGTGGGTAGCTTGCATGCAGTGGGAGCGGGGCTCGTTCCCTGCTGTGGCCTCCACCGCTCTGCCCTTTTTGCACTTGCTGTTCTGCTCTTTCTCCGCCGCCATGAACAGCTGCTTTCTGCCATGCACCACTGTGCTTGGAGCCAGACAAGGATGTACTGAAACCGCCACAAACTGAGCTACATAAACCTTTCCTTTCTTAATTTGGGGCATGAGGTATTTTTGTCCCAGCAACAAGAGAAAGGTAACCCAGACCCTAGCTACATGGATAATGGCTATATGGATAAGGAGATGTTTCCATCTTAAATGCCAGGATCTCTGTATCTTGCTCTAGATAATTTACACACAAACCAGAAATAAATGTTTCTACCAAGCCAGACACGTAGTCAGTCCTCTACAGCTGCGGTGGAAGCATTCTCGGGTCTTCAGAGAGATCCCAAAACCCGAGGAAATCAAGCGCCCCACACGAGGTGCAGACGAGCTTTAGGAAACTGGAGCACAGCCTTTTGAGTACTGTAATTCATCTCTGGGTTACATATAATGATAAGACGACATAAACACTGTGCAAGGAGTTGTCGCACTGTACCATTCAGGGACTCATGACAAGAAACAGCCTACCCGCGTAGCTCAGTGGGTTAAAGCACCTGCAAGCAGGTGAAGGGGCCAGGGGTTCAATCCCTGGGCCTGCTGTGCTGCCCTCCCCCAGGAACTTGCTGAGATGGCATTTGAGACTGGGTGTGGTGGTGCGCACATGTAATCCCAGCTCTTGGGAGGCTACAAACAGGTGGATCACTATGAGTCCCATCTGGTAGTGAGACCCTGAACACGCTGTAGATCCTTCCCTAAAATGCACAAAAAAAGAGAAGGAAGGAAAGAAAGAAAGAAAGAAAGAAAGAAAGAAAGAAAGAAAGAAAGAAAGAAGAAACAGCCTAGCAATGTTCAGAACAGATACAGCTGCTTTCATGCAACATCTGAGTCCGCGTTCATTGCTTCTGTAGATGAGGAGCCTACAGACACAGCAAGCTGATGGTACCGCTCTACCTCTATGTGCGTGCACACATGCATGCACACATGCACACAGGGCACGCACACCCACGCACACCCACGCTCACACCCCCCATGCGCACATGCACGCACACACACACACAGAAACCTGAACACCTCACTATTGCTGTCTGCTCTGCTGTTACCAATCTAGCTTCTCTCTCAGTTAGCATAAGTTGTGCTATGGAGGCGAAAATGAACAAAATTTTCGGTCTGTGGTGTAGCATGACAAACGCTTTTTCTTTCTTCTTTCTTTTTTGCTTTTGCTTTTGCTTTTGAGTTTCGCACATGAGGCCTGTGTTCTTACTGAGACGTGCAGGGTGTGGAAGTTGTCACACGCTTGCACATTCCACCCAGATCTCTGAAGGGTCTCTAATGAGCAGCTGTATGTTTTGGCCCACAAGTAAACTTGTAACTTCACACCCATATCATGTACGGGCATGACCCAGGTAAAGCAGGCTTGGAAGTCCACACATGAGCCCAGAAAAGAGGGTTAAGAGCATTTGGGGAGCTGATCTAATTCAGTACAATTTTCCATTGTTACAACAATATGCCCACCTTGTCCTCAAGGGCCAACCGCGTGACGTCATCAGCTGACCTCTCAGGAAGCCCAGGCTGTGGTTGTCTCTTCACAGAAGGAGGGGCATCCCCTTGCACTGGAAACTTGAATATAAAGGCCTATAAAGGCTTGAGATTGCCTCTTCCTCAGACATGAAACCATCTAATCAGCTGGCATTGGTGCAGTAGGGCCACTGCTGTGCTGAGAAGCACCGTCCTTTGGATGTGCCAGGAAGGAGAGGGTACAGCCCTTACCAGGAGCTGCCCTGCATTTCAAGGTGCTTCGGGGGATGGCTGCGAGAGCAGAGCAGGGCTGTCCTGCCAAGGCCCTGCTGACAGCATCGCGCAGGAGTCCGGACTCTGCTGCAGGGCGTCTCCCTCGTTCCTCGCCCTTGTGCTATATGTGGAAGTGATCCACAAGTGCCTGTCTGGTAGGCTCTGAGGGACGTTTTAAGCCCTGCAGTCACACAGAGACTCCTGGGAGACAGGGTTACTTTAGGTGGTGAATCATTGCATTCTGTTTTGGGTATTACAGAAAATACACTCTCAAAATATAATAAACATTTTGTCTATTAAATTTAAGTAACCCCAAGAGCTAAAAGTCCCACTTAAGGCTTAGGGATGTAGCTCAATGGTGTTGCTCTCTTCTAACATGTCTAAGGCCCCCGGTTCCATTCCCAACTAAGAAAACAAAAATAAGCTGAATTTGCCACTGGTAATACAATCAGCAAGAAGGGGAGGATTCAAATCTGATCTGTAGGCCCAACGTCAGACTGAACCACAATGCTGAACCAGGTTCTAGATTTTTGCCCTTTTAACTTTTCCAAATATAATTAATTTAAAGAGCAATGATTCCAACTTCAACATATTTGTATCTCTTAAAGCATTTTGCTATCTTTTAGTATATGATGCAGCTGCATTAGCCTTACCCTGTGTATGCCTCCCTTAAGCAACACGGCTCCGAGGGTGCCCGACATCTCAGGCCAACTCCATCGATGTCTTGCTGTGACCGGATGATAAACACGCAACAGGGCGGCTTGCAAGCACTGTGATCACCTTTCACTCCGGCAACTTCATGGCGAAGAGTTTACAGGATTTCTAAAGTTCATAGTCAGTAACACCACTTGATACATGGTTTTGGCAGTGTTGTCTTTATGTTTTAAGTTTACGATCCACATGCAAATGCCTCACTGTTACTGCCCCAAAGCACTTTTGCTACTCAACATTCTGTAGTCCATTCTCACTCCTTCAAATGCAATTTATTCTTTTATAATTTGATTATAAAATTCAACTATTTAGATTGTTCTTTGCCAAATTCTATTCTATGCTCTGCCTTTAAAAATGAACTATATGTTGACGCTGTTGTTCACAGAATGACAGAGTCCCCAGACAGCAGGGTCTTCTGTGTGCTTTCAGGACACAAATCCATGTCACCACAGAAGTAGCCGCAGGAGGTGTTGATAAGCTAGAAAGTACCCTAGTACAGTGACTCGCCGCAGGAGGTGGTGATAAGCTAGAAAGTACCCTAGTACAGTGACTCGCCGCACGAGGTGTTGATAAGCTAGAAAGTACCCAAGTACAGTGACTCTCCCCAGGAGGTGGTGGTAAGCTAGAAAGTACCCTAGTACAGTGACTCGCCGCAGGAGGTGTTGATAAGCTAGAAAGTACCCAAGTACAGTGACTCTCCACAGGAGGTGGTGGTAAGCTAGAAAGTACCCTAGTACAGTGACTCACCGCAGGAGGTGTTGATAAGCTAGAAAGTACCCTAGTACAGTGACTCAAATGTGGCGCAGTAGCCACTTTCTGGCTTGATCGCTCAAGCAGCATCACAGTTTGTGCAGGAGGCTTGATCCCCTCAGTACACAGCGCACAGCAGCTCTTCCTGGACAGCACAGCCTGGAGACCCGGAGAGCGAGACTGAGGAGATGCAATGGGCACAGGCGAGGTTTTGGACCCACACTTCCCTCTTCCTTGTCGTGCTCACACTGTACTAGCATACGGCACCAATCCCGGGCACCTTGGCACTGTGCACATCCCTTTATACATGTCATGGTGTGGATAATTTTGTCAATTATACTGCAATAAAGTGGAGTAATTCTTGTGCAGTAATATTAGACTTCACCATTACCATTACGGTGCCAACAACAGCACAGCAAAGACCATGCATTTAGTGGGTGCCGTGTGTCACAGAGTCCTGTGCGTGCGATAAGGTCTAGACAGGAAGTGTCCCCCAGCACTTGTCTTTCGAAGGCAGAGCCCAGATTTGGGGTGTGCAGGGTGGACCCTCCTGGGTCAGGAGGCACTGGCTTACTGAGTGGAGGAACCATCCAAGGACCCACACAAGATGCCTCACTGCCAGGTGACAGGAATGTGGCCCTGCATGGAACAAGGCACAGGAGAGCTGAACGACACTGCGCGCCCACCACTGCTCTTCAGGTCTTTCGCTCTCTGTGTCCTGGCGGTCACCACACTCTCCCACCGTGACGCTCCTTCCTGTACCCCGAGTGCCACCGCTGAAGCCCCTTGAACTGTGACCAACATAAACCTTTTCTCCTTTCGGTTGCCCCTCCCAGGCATTGTCACAGTGTGGAAATCTGATGAACACAGTGTGCTTTTCGGACATTTTGGTCTTTCAGCTAAGCCTGTGGGATAGATTCTATAGCTCTCCATCCTTTTTGCCAGATGCAAAAACAGTTCCTTGAAAATTATACAGATTTTTCAGGGACACATATTTATTGATGAAGCTTGTTTTGAGAATGAGATCTGGTCTTAAATATTATAAAATAAGATGCATTTAAACCATTTGTAAATTATGAAACTTGCAGATGGAAAACATTATGTTTCGGAAATGTACATAACTCAAAAGACTCATTTTGTGGCATTTTTAACAGATCACTTCTTTTTTATTTTATTTACTCTTAAGTGTGCTGTGTGTGTGTGTGTGTGTGTGTGTGTGCATGGTATTCATTGTTAACATCTTACTGCAATATGAACTCTGAAAAAAAATTAAAGCTATGACAAAATAAAAGCTCTGGAAAAATTTACAAAGGAGCAGTGGAACAATTTTCATTGATTAACAATAGTGAGATGGGAATTCCCAGCTGGGTGTGCTGACACATGCCTGTAATCCCAGCACTCAGGAGGCTGATGCAGGACAGTTGCCCTGAGTTCATGGAAACCCATTACACAGAAAGTTCATGGTCTGCCTAAAACACATAGTGAGACTCTGTAAAAAATTGCTAAAGATTTAAAAGATGCAGTGAATTAAAAGTATTGGGAATAAAAATATTAGGTAAATGTACAAAAGTGATCGACATTATTTTGTAATCGATAGAAGATATTTAATTATATAACCTATAATATGCACACATGTGAAAAGGATACAAAACAGAGTTTTCCAGGATAGAGTAGGCTGATGTTCAAATTAACCTCAAGTAAAATTGCAATAAGCTCAAATTTCCTTAGTGGATAGATTCATACATATTTATGTATAAGTGTTATAATGTGAACTATATTAGATAGTCAAACTATTTTATTCCATTATTTCTACAGCCAAAAGTTACTTATTGAAATAATATTACATATGACCAGAAATGTACACTTAATAATGCTCACTGTATTACATTTAATCCCACAAAATTGAAACAGCAAAATATTTGTAACTAAAGGGATCCTATAATAGTTGCCCAATAGAATACTATTTTTAGTACAATAATGCCCAAATATATATTTTTAAGTAGAAAAGAAGGAGACACTATCGTCTTCCCAAGGGACTGCACCTTGCCCTTCTCCCAGAAGCGGATGGACCCGATGGGGCGCCACCGCCCGGCCACCGTCGGGACTGCTCCGTTGCCCCAGCCTTCCCTGCTAACAGCACTGCGGTGCTGTTGGAGTTGGGTTTCCCCACACAGACGTTGCTGAACATCTTTTGTCTCTCGTTCTCTAGCTCCACTTATGATTTGGTGAACATTCAGAACAGTTGAGCATTTCACCTTTGGGTGTTCTCTCGCAGGTGCACTGTAAGAATTGCTTGCATGTTACGGAGTGCTTCCCACACACAGGTTCTGGAAACATTTCCATGCTGGTGGCTTGGCTTGCTGTTCCTGCTCACCCTTTCTTAAAAATATCCTAATCATTTTATCTTTTGTTTTTAATTTTTAAATTTACTTAAGTTAATTCAGGCATATCCAATGATCGAACTCATCGTGGAGCATTCGCAGCGGCACGCGACGCTCCTTGGCCTGTCTTTGCTTTCCTCCCAGGCCCCGCCCCTCCTTCCAACCCCTCTTCCCTCACTGTTCTCCTAAAGGCATGCTTGCGACAGCGAGCTTGGATTCGGACCCGCAGGCGTGCTTCCGGGCTGCGGCGCTCGGGCTTGATCTGAGCTCTCGGCCACTCACGGGTAACCTGGATTTGTCTCCTGTGTCTTACTACCGCCGTTTTTAGTTTTGGATTTTGCATGTGGGGCTTTGAACATTTTCAGGTAATTTCTGTGAAAATTGTAAACCGTCTTTATGCTAATTTATTTTGCGCATGTATATTCGATTCAAGCTCTGCTCTTGAAAGAACATTATGTTTATCAAAGTCTTTGTACGTTCTTTTGAAAATTTCATTAACTACAGTGATGTAGCTACAGCGATCTATCTCTAGGTCAGTCTCTCTGGCCTTTGTGCCTATTGCTAGTGTGATCCTCTCTTGATTCTGGCGTTTTCATACTTAAACTTGAAATTGGATGTTTTGGATACTCCGAATTCGTTCTTCCTCTAGAGCAGAACGATACATTACAGTCCACACACTGTTTGCTGGAGTAGCAGGTGGGGTCGTGTGTAGGCTATGCGTCATACCCCAGAGCATCTGCACTTTACCAATACTGAAGACGCCGATGCGTGACCATTCTCGCTCTGTTTCTGAATGAGTCTCGTCAGGCTTTTTTGCCTTACATCATGTAAATCACAAAGGGTTGCTACAGTTGTTCCTAAGTGCCTCATTTTAGTGCTATTGGAAATAGGACAATTTTATAATTGGCCCAGTTGTTTTAATGCACGTTGGCTGTATATAAGAAAATATTTGACTTATGCACGTTGGTCTAGTTATCCTGCACTTGTAATGCTCACTGATTAGTTGCAGGACATGTCTTTGGTTTTTGTAATTTTCTAAATAAAAATATTGGCACAGACAGACACAGTAACACACACCTCTACTTTTCTTCCTATACAAAACACGTGCTTTTTATTTTTATTTTTTATTATCACACCAAAACCACATGGAGACAGAGCAGTGAGGAGGAACATGCCTGTCCTACTGGGAGAGGTTCGCATACTCCCATTGCTTGGGATTTATTTAAAGATGCTTTAATCGGGAGGGCTCTGTCCCAGGATACAGAGCCCTCCCCTCCACTAGTGTGCATGCGCTGGGGTCCTCAGCAGACCAGCCGCAGGAGAGGCCTACCCGGCTGCCAGCTGGAAGTCACAGAATGTGGGCACATGCCTCAAACTGAGGGCTCCAGGAATTCCTCACTCATATTTCTCCACAAGCAATCACTGAAGGTAATCAAATTTACTATTTTAATCTTCTTACCTGCGTAGGACTCCAGCAGCATTATTTCTAGATAAGTGGGTCAGGGTGTTTCCTCAGGGTGTACTGCTGCTTCTGTACTTTGAGTCTTCACCTTGCCCTGCAGAGTCAGCTAGCTAACGAGGGCAAGAGAAAACATTGGGGCTGGGATGGTAGCTCGGTGGTCTAAGTGCTCGCCTGGCAAGCGCAAGGACCCAGCTTCGATCCCTGGGACCACATGCCGAGCTGGCCCCATGCCAAGCCAGCCACTGAAACCAGGAGTGGTGACGCACACCTGCAATCCCAGTGCTAAGGAGGCTGAGACAGGAGGATCACAATGAGTCTGAGCTGGGTAGTGAGACCTTGTAGCAAATGCATACATACATACATACATACATACATACATACATACATAGTTTAAAAAGGAAAAGCATGGCATTCTAGGGCTGCAAACATCTCACTCTGAGAGGACACAAGTGAATACCTCTCTGGTCTTCCAATATCAGCGCTTAATCAATTTCCTTCCCACTGGTGCACTGTCAGTTCCACCTTTGTCAGTCTCCCTATTTATTACCTTATTTTTTTAATATTTATTATCTTATCTTTTAGATTTTGGGTTAGGATACCACATAAATCTATTTCTAGATATGCATATTTGACTAGAGAGTCTGAAATTAACTTAATTTTCATGGAAACATAAATTCTTACACTAGCATATGGCTATAGTAGCTTCTGGCCAATAAGGAAGCGTGAAATCCTGGCTGGGAACTCGCTCAGTGGCTTAAGCACCTATCCATCAAGGACAAGGTCCTGAGTCAGGTCCAGGTAAGTAAATCCCGCTGCACATGGCGTGATTTCTCTGGCCTGTAAGAAGTTACTTGGATTCCAAAGTAAGTCTTCCAAGCTGGCATTCGGAATCCTTTGCCCAAGGGAACAGTTTTTTAAGCCAAAATGAAAAATAAGAGGTCAGATATCTCCTTAGAGAAGTAATATGTTGAGTTCAATCCTTCTAGGGTAAAATCAAATAACAAGCCCTTTGAAGGCAATAAGGGCTTGAAAAACAAAAGTAATGGATCAGATAAACAGGCAAAAATGAGCATGAACATAAAGCTGCCATGAAGGAGCACTAAAAGTGTCCCTGCTCTCACTTTAAAAACCAGATCTATGTCTCTGTAAAGGAACATGTCCCAAACTGCAGCCCAGGGCATGAGCTGGCGCTCACCTATGAGAGGTGGCAGCCCGCCTCTGCCAGCTGGATGGCCCGAGGGAGCATGGGCACGTACTGAGCACTTCCTCTCAGCAGAATAGACCTTCCATGGAGCCCCTGAGCACACCCGGGCAATGAGCAGCAGATCTGGGGCTAAAATAGACACTCTGGTGTTAGACTTTGCTCATACGACTTTGCAACATAGCCACAACATTATTTGCTTTGCTGAGGGTTTGTTTTGGTCAAATGACAAGAGGTTATGGTTACATCACAAAAATAGAACATTGTAAGATGTGCGTTTTCACTATCATCCTTGATTCATGTGGTCTTAAAGGGCTGCACGTGCTTTTGCACCACCACCTTGAATCATTCCTCCTGTGTAGAAAGTGATTATTTCAAGATGATGAGCTAAACATGAGGCACAAGGCCTTCTCGCCTGCTCGAATAAGTGTTATTGATAGGAAGGAATATTTAAAATATGTTAGCTTCCTGGAAAGCTAGAGTGGAGTGCTGAGGGCTCAACAGATACTGAGGAGTCCCACACACGTGGAGAACAAAGGTGGTGCTGCCGATTGTGGAGGAGCAGGGGTTGCAGAGCTGGAGCGGCAGGCTGTGCACAGAGTCGACGTGAGCGACCCGTGCACAGAGAGGACCGGAGCGAGACAGCAAGGTGCCTAGAACTGATGTTCTCAAGCCGGTGGGCAGCGGAGGCCCTGAGAGGGCCAGCAAGGTGAGTCCAGGGACAATCCAGCCTCACCTTACTGAAGAAAGCCCAGAAAGCAGCGGGGAGCCACTGAGGCTCCCAGTGGCCTCTGGGACTTGAGACGACTGGAGTGTGGGGAGTACAGAGGAAGGGAGCCGGCATCCACCCTGCAGAGGTGTGCAGGGGAGTTGTCCCAAACAGATGTACAGATTCAAACTATGCTAGGCAAGGGCCTGGAAGTCGACCGAACACCCGAGAGAACACAGACAGACTCGTGCATGCACCATCACTTCATCGGTGTCAGAGGGGAGCAGTGAATTCAAGAGAGAAACATTAATGCTATCGAGATCCGGGGAATTCCACGGATGAAAAATAAACTTCATTCCTCACACTGATCTTTAGTAGAAAGATTAAATTGAATTGAGTCCCTAACCTTAATGTATAACCCAAACTTCGAGAGGAACTCAAAGGACACAATCTTTGTGTTATATGGAAACATTTTATATATAGTACCAAATATATAATTTGTGAATGAAAGAAATCATTACTTAGACTTCATAAAGTGCTATTTTTCAAAAGTCACTTTAAGAAGAGGAAAAGATGGGCTACAGGGAAGAAGGCAATATCTGCAAATTTTGTACCTAGTAAAGAACTTGTAATGGCTGGCCAAATAGCTCAGCAGATTAAAGCACCTACGAGCAGATGCAGAGGCCAGGCCTGCCGTGCCGGCCCCGCCCTGGGGCGCCCTGAGACAGCGATGGAGACTGGGCGCCGTGGCGCGCGCCTGTAATCCCAGCTCTGGGGAGGCTGTAACCAGGCGGATCACTATGAGTCCGATCTAGCAGTGAGACCCTGAACACCTTGTAGACCCTTCCCTAAAACACACACACACACACACACACACACACACACACGCACACGAAGAACTTTTATCCAGATTGTGTAAAGAACGCTCAGTAGTAACAAGGAAACAAAACAACTGAAAACCTGTAAAAACACTTCGGCATGAAGGAAGGCGTGTCCGGAAGACACGCACAGCGGAAGAGGACGCGGATCCAGACGCAGACAGTACGCCGGAAGGCTGCGTTCGCAGGCCGCGCCAGCACAGGTGACTTCGACGGTTCCTGTGCAAAGCATGAAGATAAAACTTGTAGGCCAAAACCTAGTGAGGAAAAGCACAGCAGAGGTTGTCCTGGGACGGGAGTCGCGGAGGTGGTGGGATCCCGGCGAGGAAGCGAGCGCGGGGGAAACCCTCCCGCAGCCGAGGCCGGGCAGCCAGCCAGAGCGCGCTTCCACCTTGCAAGGCTTAGCTGTCTTTCGAAGTGAAGGAAAATACTGCGCAGATGTGTAGGGTTCTGTGTACCGGTGCCACACAGAAAACTCGAACTAGTAATACTTTAGACCTATGGGGAATTTCGTTTCCTTCCAAGGCAGGACGTTCAGGGCTCTGCGGGGCTCCCGCAGGGCAAGTTCGGCCAGCTCTCGCTGTAGGAATCAGAGCTTGTCTTCTGGAGCAGCTGGGAGAGAAATGAAAACGGGAGAGGGAGAGCGGGGAGCCTGCACCCGCAAACCCATTTTAAACAGCTTTCTTTCCCACAGCTCTGGGACCAAGCGTTCGTCCTGTGGCGATATCCTTCTGGAGAAAGTCCTTGAAATATGGTTTTCATTTTCTTTGTTTAGCATTGCGGGTTGCTCTGCGCACTAAATTGAAGTTTTATGGTTTCCATTACTAATGAAGCAGGCCGTAATGGGGGTTAGATTGATTGCTACCAACGCTTGCCAGAGGCGTCAACAGTTCTCTTTAGGGGTGGCTATAGGTGTAAGAAAGCAAAAGGTTGCGGGGAGCCCGAGCCCAGCGTGCACGCCTGCGCACCCTGCCCGCTCCCGGGACCCCACGCGCGCGGAGCGGCGGCCGCGAGAGCACAGGACACGCATCCCAGGCTGCCGCCCGCCACTGCAGTGCGCAGGGCTGTGCAGCGCCCGGGACCCCCGCCCCTGCTTGGGCACCCCCGAAGGACGCGTCGCTTCCAAAGGCGCTAGAGGCGCAGCTAGGAGCTGGCAGGGAATGCAGAGGCGGACTCAGGGTAGGGAGACGCTGGGGCACGGAGTGAAAAGGTCAAGACGTGAGAGGGCCGGCCCAACTGCCTGGGCAGAATGCGTTCACTTTGTATCACAAACACGCCAACCAAATATGAAGAGCATTATTTTAAATCCTAAGAGACACGCTGATGTGTATGATATATTCAGTGCTAATAGTTGGGGTTTTTATGTACACAATAAAAATACAATTTGCTTCATCTTTGGTGTCTAAGAGGAACTGGTTTCTCGTTCTCCACGGAGATGAGCAGGATTCTCAGAGGGCCCCAGGGAGCCCTGTATTCTGCTTTTTGGGCTCTGAAGTCTGTTGTACAAAGTGGTGTAGGATTGTGACAATCTGCCCACAAACCCTGGCTCCACGGACAAACAGTGTGACCTAGCCACTGTGGAAAGGCCGTCAGCCGAAGCGTTTGGGGGAATGACAACATGAACATGTCTGCACGTGTTGCAGGGAGATTTGTTTCTTAAAAATACTTTTACCTGCACTTGGTTGACTCTACAGGTCATTACTGAAAGTTACAGAGCAGGTTATAAATTGGAGATGAACTTTCAAACTTTCAGAATTCTACTCAGTGTGAGCCAGGTACTTGTAAAAGAATTATAAAAGAAATATTCTAAATGAATATAAACTAGCAGGATAAGAACAAGAAGTAGAGAACTGGATTGAAGCAGTGATTACAGACACAGAAGTAATTATATCACATCTGAAGCCTGGACCACTTAAATAGTATCTTGTTGCATAACATACTTCTTAAGTATAAAAAAATTGAAAAGATTATTGGTCCAAGAGATAAAATAAGTTGACAATGAACTTGATCATTTTTTAGATATAAATATGACAAGTATGATCAGAATATGCTAGAATAAAGATTATAGAATTGTTAAACACAGTTACATTTCTCATTTTCAGAAATAGCTTGAAGAAATTTCAGCCAAAGCTGAAATCTTATTCTTTGATGTAAAAATTAGTATTTTCACTTATTATTTATATCTAAAAGTACAAATGGGGTTGGAGACAACATTCATGCTGTGATACAGAATAATATAAAACACCAACTTATGTTTAAAACGAGTGTAAAAGGAAAATGTGTTTGTTTCCACCATGGTTTGCTAGGACATTATTTGTTCCTGTAGTCACAGGTTCTTAAAGATTGAAATCCCTCTAACTGGTGTTACATCCTAGCAGGGGACAATAATAACTGTGAAGATTGCTAGTCTTATTTATACAAAATAGGCTTGCAGCCCTGACTGTGAATAGGTCCAAAGGAACTGCGCCAGCTATGCTGAGGAAAGCTGGACTGGTGCTTCTGGAAATCTCTGATTATGTTTGGTGAAACCTGTGGTCATCTAAGGCCATAATTCCAGAATACATGCAATGCTTAGCCAAAGTTGAATTATGAATGTCCAGCTATATTTTATTTAATGGAACATAATAATATGTTTGCTGTGCTATATTAATATATTTGAAGATCAAGAAGCTTGTAATAGTCTTCTAAGCAATAGTTTATCAATGCTGGCCAAGAAATAATAATCTTACACAATAGTGGCACATGGGGAACCGTGTAGGAAAAGAAATCAGCTAAAGATACCAGCAGCAAATATGGCCAACTCTCAAAACAGAAAAGAAGCCAAGAATCTAAAACATAATAATTAGTGGATGGTATAAGATGTGAAGTACTTACATTTAACCTTCTAGTGTCAAGGTGCATTGTCGTGAGGGTGAAAATAAAGGGCTGGAGACATGGGTTCATTTTCTGGCTCGATAAGCATCTAAGAACCATTTTCTCCACTGCTCTTACCGAGCGAACCACATGATCATCTATGTTAGAGCAACTTCATTGTCCACACTCTAGCCAAGGCCTGCTGCCATCTCGATTTCATTTCCCCTTTTTTCTGGGACCAGGAACATTGAATTGACTATCCTCTTCCTCCTGTGCCTTTTACTTTTCTCCTGTCTTTTCTCCCTCTCCCTCTCCCCCTCCTACCTCTTTCTCCCTTTCTCTGTCTTTCTCCCTCTCTCTCTCATTCTGCAATGCTGATTGAGTACAAAGCCTAGGGGCTGAGGAGATGGCTCAGTAGAATAAGCACTTGCCTAGCAAGTGCAAGGTCCTGAGTTCAATCCTCAGTTCTGGGGGAAAAAAAAAACCACAAAGCCTATATACAGAGGTGCATTTCCTACCCTCTTGTTTGTCCTTTAACTCTTAGAGACCCTGCCCCGCTGGGTTTCGTAGGTGCCCAGGCTGCCCTCCAACTTGTGTTTCTCCTGCCTCAGCCTCCAAGTGCAAGGGTTAGTGTGACCACAATGCCACCAGGCTGGATTCCTTTTGCATCTTTGAAAATGACACTGGATAAACAACTCACAGACATTCGAGGCCTGTGCCTGTGAGATGCAAGCGTCTCCCTTTCCTAGTTTCCAGTGACTTATGGATGTTTTTACTTTTTAAAAATCCTTTATTTTGCTTATTCTAAAATACACTGCTTGCTGATTTTGGCATTCCTTGCATTTTGTTTTAGTCTTTGATGACATAAAATAAAAAGAGAATCAGATTTTTCATTTTATTTTAGTCCAGCCTGATGTCCTGCCCATGAACCCAATGCCCCACGAAGCCGAGTGGAAAGATTCCAAATTCAAGCCCCACCTGAACATCAGGATATAATGAGATTTCGTCACAAAATAAAATAAACACAAAATATGAGATAAAATAAAACTAAAGGACAGGAAATATACCAGTTCAGTACTCAGTTCAGTCGCTTGACCAGAAAATCGAGAAAAAACAAACAAACAAAAAATTTGTCACTGTGTCTCTGTAGCTTTTTATTAGTCTGTCTGTGTCTCTTTCTGCTTGTCTCTGCCTCCTGGCAGGGAATTTTTTTAATATGCAAAGGTATCTTTCTCACATGAGAGGATAAATGCTTCCCAAAACAAAATAAGCAGGTGAAGAGACAAGAGAAAATGTAAGGTGCATGCGTGTGTGTGTGTGCACACGCGTGTGCACGCATTCCAGAATAAATGCAATGCTTAGCCAGAATTAAATTATGAATGTCCAGCTAGGTTTCACTGAAAGGAACATTAATGGAATGCATGTGTGCGTGCGCGTGCGCATAGTGACAGGGCAGAGCCTGTAGAGGAGGATTAAAGACTTCTGTTGTTATAATTAATGATGCAAAGACAAAAGTAGGAAAATGTACAAAGGTGATATGATTTTACTGGTGATACGATGCACTTTGTTGTGTATTTTGGCTCTCTCTAAAGTTGGAATTGTAGAATCACCGGCTTACGTAGTTTATTGCCCAATGATTTCTCCTTCGTAATAGGACTCAAAACATGGCCTGATTTAGAGCCAACAATATCTTAGGTTTGATGAAAGACTTTAATAAGATATTCTCTCCAAGCTGGCCAGGGCAGGGATACTTAGACTTACGAAATACGCTGTGTGCTGACTGCAGACTCATAGTAGACAATTCATGGAAAGAGAGAAGAGAATCTTCTGAAGTACAACAACAGACATAAGGCAGCTGAGCCGAAGAGTAAAGATAATTAGACCAACACTGCTTCCATCAACAACCCTGGAGAAGAGACACAATAAATCAACATCTTTCAGGTTATAATAAAATACAAACTGGAAGTCTTAGTTCTACATAGTTCAAAATGATCATCATTACCTGAATTGGAGCCCTTGCAGTAATCTAAGAATGAGCACATTAACAATAGAACCAACTTACATGACAAAAGAAATTATTCAGAAGTACAGGTTTTTAAGAAAATTATTTATTTATAGGATGTAGGGTCTCACTATGCAGCTCCGGCTCATAGTGATCCTCTGTCTCAGCCTCCCAGCCCTGAGGCTACAGGCACTTACCACACCCAGATTTAGGGTCGGCACAGAGGCAGCACGGCATGCGGTACTGGGACTGAACTCGGGTCCTTGCACTTGCCAGGCAGGAGCTTAGACCACTGAGTTATCTCCCCAGCCCAAAAGTACAGTTTTATTACAAAAAAAGATTACATTGAAACATGAAAGGTTTGAAAATGATCATGATTTTAAAAAAGAAGAAAAACATATGAAAGGCAAGTCCATTAGGCCTGATGGATGGGAAGGTCTCCGATAACTAGCAGATGTTTAAGGTACGGGCCACTTTTAATTTTTAAACAGCCGTGCTATGCCATACTTGTGTGCTGCAGGGAATGAGGGGCGCGGGACACTCATCCCACGTCCATGAAGAGAGTGAGCGTGGCAACACATGGCTACACAGGTCGCTAACTCGCCCCTGAAAGAGCGCAGCGGTGGGCACGTGGGACGTGATGCCCGGCACAGCGGCGGCCTGGGAGCGCTGGGGCCGGAGAACGCTGAGACCAGAGGAGGGCTGCGTGGCTCAGATCAGGCGCCTCGTCGCAGAGTCACGACGGACTGAAATCAGAATCTGCAAACATGTGAGAAAAGGTGCGAGAAGTAAATAACTTCACATTTTAACTTCGTGTTTTAAAAATCATCACCGTTCCTTAGGAAATCAGAATGGGATGAGAGTTATAATTATGTCGGAAAATTTTCCTTTGCAATTTTATGCCTAAAAATTTATTACCATACTATTTTTAATATGTGTATTAATATGTCACTTTTTCTTTTCACGTTTTCAGCTGCTTTCCCTCTTTTTATCCTGCTAATTCAGGAGAATACATTCTTTGCAACTCTAACTTTATTGCACTAGGAACCCAACAGATACCCACATCATAAGGCACACTTCATATCTTTCTCACATATCATGTGGAATTACCCTTGGCCTCAAAGAAGCACCTAAGGTTACTCAGCACAAGCATTTTGCTCGACCTCTTCCTAACACTTGCTGTGGTGCTACTTTGTCCCTCGGGTGTACATGTTGGAAACCTAGTGACCCTCACGCACAGCCGACCAGAGCCCGCCCTGAGGGGTCTGTCCACAGTGACATGAGGCTCAAGGCCCTGTGAGGCTGCGGGCTCCAGGCTCATGGACTTCCAAGACCTTAGACCTGTGAGCTAGATAATCATTTCTTCCTTACAAATCTGCTGTCCTGAGTATTTACTGCAGAATCAAGAAGACAGACAAATACAATGTTTCTTCTCTAACTGCTTTCCCTCCACCAAACAATGCTCAGGATCAATTTTAAAAGGCTTTACTACATCATGCAAACATTTTTATTTCATTCAAATAGCTAAGTTTGAGCCCATCAACAAATCCATTACACGGGCTCCATCTTGCAGTGCAGCGGTGACTGTGTGTGTCGGCCGTATTTGAAGCTCAGCCATGAGATGACTTTCTGAATATGAATCAGCCACTTAAAAATAACTGCATAACGGCTTGGGTCATATCTACATGTGAATCAGAAGTTCACAGATCTTCCTCGTTCTTACTTAACACACTTTCATTGAACTTAGCAACCACTGCATTTTAATTTTATTTGTAGTGATAAAATAAATGTTACCACTAAAGAGAAAAATCTATGTAAAAATTAGGTACATTATATCAGGTATTCTATATCTCAATTATTAAAATAAAAGAGCGACATAGTTAAGATTAAGCAACTAATTTGTAGAATTTCCAATAAAGAGAATTCTGAAAAAGAGTTCATATATATGCCTAAATCCAAGATGTAACACAAAGAGCTATCATAATGGACTATTATCCCTATATTTAGATAGAAATATTTTATATATTTCTGTTTACAATTTTTTGATTTCCACTGGAAGGACAAGCAGTTATAAACAGCACAGCTATGTCTGAGTATTGATCCTGGAACTGACTAGTAAATCACAGCTGTATAATAGGGCATTAATTACTAAAAACCATTTAGGTTGATGTCTGAGAGCGAAGCCGCGCGCCTGAAGTCAGAAGTGCCGTGACTCGATCCCTAGCTCCAAGGGCAGAAGTAGGGAGCGTTTTAATGCAGCTGCCTGTCCTCGGAGACCGCCCGGTCGGTGCCTCCACGTTTTCTGAAGGCGAGCTCCTCCGCGCCCCTCGGGGAATCCGAGCCCGGTCAGCTTCCTGCGCTTCTGCCTCACTGCTGTGCGCAGAACAAGGAGCCATTGTGCCACTTTAGGAAACGAAGTGTGGTATTTTCACACGCATGCAGTTGTGACCTCTTCATCACAGTCAGGCTGGTTCTCCGTCCATTACCCAGCAGAATTTTCTCTTTTCAGTGGTGAGAATGCTAAAAATATACTGCTTTCTCGTTTTGAGTGTGTGAGTAACTGTAGTCACGGAGCCCTATGTGAAGCTTTTTAGAAGTCGGCTATTCTAGAACTGGAAGTTTGGGCCCTCCGCTGCGCTTCTTCTGCTTCTCCCAGGCTCTGCATGTGGCAGCTTCCTTCCTACGCTCTGCTTGCATGAGTTGAAATATTTTAGGTTTCATGAACAAACGACACTATGAAACATTTAATTTTTATGTCTGGATTATTTTACTGGCATTATGTCTCTCAGGTTTATCCATGTTACTAGGAAATTCTCAAAAAATTAAAATAAAAAATGTAATGAAAATGAGTCTTGAAATGATATATTTGACACCAAAAGAATAGGAAAATAAAGAAAAAATAAAAAGTGAGACTACATCAAACTAAAACAATTCTGCCCAGCAAAGAAAATAGTTAGGAAAGTGGAAGGGTGACTCACAGTGTGCAAGAAAATATTCGCTTCATGGAGTAGTTACTCAAAGTGCAGAAAAAATTCCTACTACAACACAATAGGAAAATAAGAAAAACAACCTAGTTTAAAACTTAGCAAAACAACCTTGCTGTGGTTTGTGTCTGATGCTCCCCAAAGCTTCATGTGTTCATGGGGACAGCTTGTAGAGCTTGTGACTGAGTTCAGGCCCAATACTGTGGTTGCAGGGCTGAGCGCTGCACCCACCCAGGCAGGCCACAGCACACAGTGCAGCGGGGAGTAGGCCTGCCCTCGCCCTTCTTCCCTTCTGCTCTTGCTGCTTTTGCTGTCTTCCGCCATCATGAAATGTGGCTCCTCTCCACACCACCCTGTCCTGGAGCCAGCTGATTATGGGCCAGAACCTCCACACACACTGTGAGCGAATAAAGCTCTCCTTCCTTAATTTGGGCACGTGCATCTTGTCTCGGCAGTGAGAGTAAAGTAACGAGGGACCTGCCAGGCCAAAATTGCCCAAAGAACCCTAAATGGCCGAGAGGCACCCAAATGTGTGTCACTGGCCCTCAAGGAAACCCACTTCAGAACAGCAGTGAGACACAGCCTCACACGACTATCACAGAGAAGCCAGAAGACAAACGTCGGGGAGGGTACGGGTGAAAGGTAGTCAGCCCCTCCACAGCGTTGTGGAAGTCTGACTTACTGCATCCAAGATGGAGAATGCTGCGCAGAGTCTTCAAATTAAAAACTGACCATATAATCAAGAGTCCCCCCCAGCATGGACCCAAAGGAAACCGGTTACTCCTGGGAAGTGGTGACGCTCTTCTGTTATGGCCAAGCTGAGCAAAGAGCCCTGTGTCAGTGGGTAGATGAGTGGGCGTGGGCAGAAACCATGAGCCACTGGCCTATTAGAAAACAAAAAAGGCCGTCTCAGTTTCTGGCATGGTACGTCTGATAGTTTTGGACCCAAGTACAATGTGCTAAAGTATCACGGCCCTGATCCAACATGGCTGAGTCTCCAGAACAACAGTTTATCTTCCTGGTGACCACTTGCTCCTTCTTCCCTACCCAAGTCCTGGACACCTTCCCTGCACACACCAGGAGCTTCCACTCAGCTTCTTACGGGTCACTGAGCCTGCCCCTCAAACTCTGCCCCTGTCAAAAGTTCATGAAGTCTCAGCCTTCCTGTCTCAGGTCAGAGGACACCTCATCTCCCTGCAAGCAGTTCTGTCCTGTCCGCCTCAGTGGCAATCCAGTCCTTGCTCTCCCGTTTACTTCTGCTTCTCTTCCGGGCCACTGAAGATCCTAGCATTTTGGTGCTATAACTCAAATAGGCAGGCAGTGTGGCTCTTGGGGGTGAAACCGTGTTTTTCCAGGCCCCCTGCCTGTGGGCCAGCCCTTCCTTCTGGGACCTGCCTATTTGCCATTGCTTGCCTGTGTCCAACGACACCCACCTCATTTCTCGCAGGTGAGCCATTTCTCAGTTTCGGAATTTTCTTTCTCAGTTTTCCTGTCTCGGAGGCAGCACAGCAACCGTGGATCCATGTCAGGAAACCCACTGCCCCTCCCTTGGGTAGAAAAAGCTGTCCTCACATCCCTTGGGCCTGACTATTGTCCTCACATCCTGAGGCAAGGCAGTTATTTTCTTATCTTTAGAGATCCCTCCCTTTATTTTTCATTGTAGCAACTGAAAAACACAGGTGTGGATGTCTTTTCTACTTCATATTCTTGGGAGTAGATGGCATCTCTCCTAGGGCGTGACGCTCTTGGCTCTTGGCTCACCTCAAATTCAGTCAGTATGGGAAATATTCACTCCCATGCCCCAAAGATGTACCACTTGGGCGCCTCATTCATAATCTTGGCTCCCTTTGCTTCTGGGAGGTAATCAAACCTAAAAAGTTAATCTTTTACTGCCAAATGGCTTCACCACAATAGCAGCCAGTGGTCTGAGGGGAAGGTTTTAGGCCCTTAAAACTTGTGTTATCTCAGTAGCAAATGGCCAGAAATCCTTAAAATGCTTTGATTGTTTTTAGGACATGACCCCCCTTATCTACTCCTCTAACTCATTTTTCCCAAGGGCAGTCTTTGTCTGTTTTTAAATTTTTTTTTTAAAAAAACGCTCTCTTCCTCTGATTCCATCTTGTCAGCGTTCCGCTACCATACCGTGCCTAATCATAATACTCTGCTTGGTTTCCCACTTGGACTTGGTACACAGTTCTAGGCCTAAAGTAAAAGTACACAGCAGCTATAAATAAGGGCTTGATGGTTTTCAAATTCTTTTTTATTTTTTTTCTGTATTATAGGGAAGGGTCTACAGGGTGTTCAGGGTCTCATTTCCAGATCAGACTCGTAGTGATCTGCCTGTTCACAGCCTCTCGTAATCCCAAGAGCTGGGATTACAGGCGCATGCCACCACAGTCAGTCTCAATTGCCATCTCAGTGCACCCCCAGGGGTGGGTCCAGCACGGCAGGCCTGAGGATCGAACCCCCAGAACTTGTGCCTGCTTGGAGGTGTATTAAACTGTTGAGCTATTTGGCTGGCCCCTCAAATTCTTCTTATAAGAGAACTCTGCTAATTGACCTATAA
>NW_004524804.1:2671515-2685766 GCF_000260255.1 Octodon degus
AAAAAAAAGTTCTGACTAGTCTTTTATAGTTACAAACTTAAAAAAGGTTTTATAATTTAATCCCATCAGAAATATATTTGAGTGCACTCTGATTTTGTATTTGTGTGTCTGTGTATTTGTTTATGTGCTTGTATGTCATTCTGTGAACAGCAGTTCTTTTTATTTGAACTTTTGAATATAGTCTTAAAAGCATACTTTCTCTGCAGTTAACAGCTGTCTTTGTTTGTTTGTTTGTTTGTTTGTTTGTTTAGTTTGCAGAGCTGGGACTGAACTCAAGCCCTTGCAATTACCAGGCAAGCACTTACTCAACTGAGCTATCTTCCCAGCCCCACAGCTGGCTTAAGTGATATAAAAATTGGTTGACTCACAGATCATCAAAAAATTTAAGCTGGGTTGAGGAGATGGCTCAGGGAAACAAATGCTTGCCTGGCAGGTGCAGGGTCCTGAGTTCAATCCCCGGTGCCAAAAAAAAAAAAAAAAAAAAAATGGAAAAGAAAATTAAGCTAATAAAACAAACATTAACATGGAGAGAGATTATTGAACAGGACTCCCACTGGTGGGTAGAGGGGTGGCTGGCCTTTGTTCATCAATAGGGAACCCCCGTGGTCTCCATGGTCTCTTGGAAGACACATCCCAATAATTTGGTCTTTGGTTAAAATTTTTGCTAATATCCTGCTGTGTTAAATATATTCATCGCCTTCCAAATATTCAGTATTCTGCAATGTAAAACTGATAATGATATTTTCTTTTAGATTTAAATATATGCCTTTCTCTTATGCTTCAGATAGACAATGTGTATGCTATGTATGTACCACTACATTTAGAGATGCTTAGCCAAAGCGGAGATTTCATCATGACTGCTATGCTACACTACTCTGTATGCTATTAATGTCAAATTTTCTCCACAAAACTATATAACTGTTGTCTGTTAACATTCTATAGGGATCCAACTATTAGAACATCCATGGTTGGTAAGAAATAATGTTCTCTGGTTACACTTCATATTTTAAGGTACATACTACTCAGACAAAATTTTAATTAGTGTGTTGCTTCCACTGAAGTGTAATGGCATTGGACTTCTTTTCTAGATGCTCTACAATTGAGGTTTATTTATTTATTTATTTATTTATTTATTTATTTATTTAGTGGAACTTGGGATTGAGCTCAGTCCCCTGTGCTTGCCAGGGAAGTGCTTATTACACTGAGCCATTTCCCTGGACCCAACAACTGAGGCTTACTCAGATCTCAGCCCTCAAAACACACAGGGAAACTTACTTAATCTGACTTTCTGTGTCTTCAATAATAGAGAAAAAAATAACTATACACCAGTGTCAGCTTTTGGCTATGACACTCTGGTTTCCCATCAAAGTGGGACCTTATCGAGGTTATATTAAGTCTAAACCAAATGGTGCCACCCGAGTCCCTCCTGGACCGTATTTCAAATGTGGCTAGGAAGGACACTGGAAACAAGTCTTCCCCAACCTACAGCCACCGCCAGGATCTGGTCCCATCTGCAAGCTCAAGGGTCACTGGAAACGTAACTGTCCTGTCTGCCAGAGAGCAGGTAAGTCATCCAATTTCCTACTCACACAGGAGAACTCGCTGTAGCCAGATCCACTGACGCTTGACCTGCTTAGTCTTGCCACTGAAGAGGAACAGTGGGGCTTGGGTCCACAGTCCCCTTTGAGGCATCGTTTTCAGAGCCCTATGTCTCACTGACATCTCAGGTAAGATGCTCTCCTTTCTTGTTGACACAGGGGTCACATATGGTACTCCTCCTGAGTTGTCAGGTTGCTGTTTTGGAGCTCTGTTCTCTATAGGAGGAGTTGATGGCCAAGCTAGAGGACCCCTGAGACAGGGCCCACTTCCTGCCAACTCCAGACATTGGTTTTCACTCGTAATTTTCTTGTGATCCCAGCCTGCCGCACACCTCTCATGGGGAGAGATCTCCTCCAAAAGCTTATTTCCCTTTCACCTCTCTCTTCACGTGCTCAAAACTACGAACCCAACTTCAATGTGCTGCCAGCTCCTTCCTCCTTCCTTGCTCTTCTCTTGTTCACCCCATAGACTGTGACAACTCCTGTTCCACTCATGCCACCCTTGCTACCCCTGCACTAGTTCCTTCAGCCTTCCCCATGTTCCCCAACATCCAACAGCCCCTAAAGACCTGCAGGGACTCAAGCCTATAATTCACTGTCTCCTTACCAATAGTTTCCTTAAAACTTCCCACTCACTGCACAATACTTCCATTCTTCCTGTACTTAAACCTAATGGCACCTATCATTTAGTTCAAGATCTTGGGATTATTCTGACACACTGTTCATAGATGGTAAATCAACAAATGCAGACACTCAAAAAAGGGCAAGATACGCCGTAGTCAGTAGATACAGAATAATAGAGGCTAATGAGCTTTTAAGGCCAAGCTCACCACACCTATCCTGGCGCTGCCCCTTCCTTGGCCTCAGATCCCTCTCTTGGCTCCAACTAGACTCAGGGCACTTCCTGGGGCACCCACTTTCCTAAGCACTTAGAACGCAAATGCCAAGAACTTGAGAATCAATACACTTCTCCCTCACCATGTCATGGAGAAGGGCACATTTGGATCACGGGTCCCCTTCCTGTTTCCCCTCTGGGTCCTTTAGTCATGATGATGTTGTCCACTCACAGCATCCTACTTTTTAAAACTTTTCTTCAATCTTGGATGAAAACTTTCACTAACAATAAACTTCTCTTCCTGGCTGAGACACCTGTCACTAGCTTCTACATGGGCGTGAATCATCATCCTGTCAATCCTCCTTGCCCCCAAAATGATGCACCCATTCAGCAGGAAGCAGTCTAAGGGAGCCATTGTGCCCCTTCGTAGCAACTAAAAGATGGGAATAATAGGATTTGGCCCAAGTTCAAACTGCTAAGTTATCATGGCCCTGATTCAACATGACTGAATCCCCAAAACAACAGCTTATCTTCCCAATGACCACTTCCTCCTTCTTCCCCACCCCAGTCCTAGTTGCCTTCCCCACACACACAAGGGAGCCCCCATTCAGCTCCTTAAGTGTCACTGAGCCTGGCCCTCAAACTCCAGCCCTATAAAAACTCCATAGCTTCTCAGCCTTCCTGTCTCAGGGCAGAGGATGCCCCCATCTCCCTGGTATCAATCCTGTCTGTGTCCTCCTCGATGGCAGTAGAGACATTTCCCTCCCTTTTACTTCTGCTTCTCTGCAAGGCCACCAAATAATATCTGACAACATCCACTCCCTCCTTCCCTGCTCCCAGGTATACACATTAATCTGGCTTAACACTAGGCATCACTACGGTGACAGCTTACTGTGTGATCACAACAGTGCATTAGGGTGTTAGGATCGGTCTGTGGTGACTCGCTGAATTTTTAAGCAAAGATGAGCCCTTTAAGTCTACCTGCCCACACTTATATTATTCCTTCCCTGTTGTAACACTACACTGGCAGATCTCCCTTCATGTTATCTAAGTTATTTGCAGTATGTTTCAAAGAAGCCTCTGTTTTCTATTATGGTGGCAAGAGATTTATTTTCAGCCAAACCCAGGGAGAGAAACTGGCCTCAGGTTCTGCGTGAGGACTGTAAGTGTTGTCTTGTAGATCTTCACAGTGCCCTCTCCCGCGAAGGTTCCCCAAGTAGTCCTTAGAGCAGGAAGGTTCTCCCTGCTTCTTGCAAGGGCAGAGGGTGGTGCCATACAGCTGGCCTTTCACTGGGTTTGAATACTCCTTTTGTTGAGCTTTTCCTGCCTGGTCAAGAGCCTGACGTTAATACAGTGTAATTCTTCTGACCTTAGAGTGTTTCTCATCCTCCATAATTAGATCTTTAGCTGATGTTCTGAACATTGTAGAGGTAAGAAATTCCTCAGCATCATTTCTGTAGAACAGTTTAAATTGCTAATTAACACTTCTTAACCTGAGGGGTTTTTAAAAAAAACCCTCAGACCAAAAAGCAGCTTCTCTACAGAACAATTCTTTTTTATTATTCATTTTCTACAATTTCAAAGAGAAGCCAATTTTCCCTTTCCAAGCTACTGGGTAAGCTTCACATGGGCCTCACTTTAAAAGCCTGCTGGGGTGGCCTCACCACCCACCAAGTATAACCCTCGCAGACTGTGATGGAATCGAGAATTCTATTTCCTTTTGCAAGAGGCAAAGATGGCTCCAGGGTGAGATTCTGGCTTCAGGTTCATCTCATGTTTTAGTGCTTAGATCTAAAAAAGGGATGCTAAGGCCATATATATCATATGTGGTCTCAGAAATACTGTATATATGTTTTATTCTATGTACTATAAAATGTATATATTTTACAACATTTTTACTGCATATAGCAAAATTATATTAGGTATAAATTATAAATATATCTTATATGTGATACATACATATGTAACTATACATAAAAGATTGAAGACATTTAATAGAATAAAAATATTAGACTATACATGGCCTCAGAAATATATATTTACAACTATATTCCATTTACATATATTTATGTTATAGATATATACCTTATATTTTAAAGTGTTACAACACACAATTATTACATATATTACTATATATATGGCTGAAGCCACATACATATATATATAGTAAAACTATATATATATATATATATATATATATATATATTCATAAATTCCATATACATGGCCTCAGAAAAATGTACTTTTCTCTTTCTATATATTTTAGGGCATATTTAGTACATATGTTTCTATATGTATTTACTATGTACAGTAAATATTTTTCTTACTATGCATGTGTTACCACATCTGTGTATATTCTGCTGTACATTTCTACCTTATAGTGTATGTGGTTGGGCCACCTGGCAACACCCACGGGTCACGTGTGTGGGACACACGGAAGCACTTGTGCAAGCCTGCTTCTGCAGGGCTAGCAGTGACAGCCGCAGGGCATGCAGGGCTGGAGCCCACGTGGTAAGACTGTGATTCCCAGGCACCCCTGCCCTGCATGCCCTGAGACAGCACTGGATCCCAGGGGAGAGGATGTGGGGAGCCTGGGAAAGCAGGGAGCACAGGGCCCAGTGTCAGGGGGGCCCACAGGGCCTGGGGTCTGGGAAGGAGCATGAGGGTTGACCAGATGACTAGGCAGTGCACAGACCCAGGCTCCCAGAAGCACGGCTGGCCAGAGTGGGCAGAGTCTCACCTACCCTCCTGCTCCATTTCCAGGCTCAGGTAAAAGCATTTCTGGTCTCTGCTGTCGTATTTCCATGTTTCTATGTTTTCTAATATCCTTTTCATAAGTTCTTCGTCCTCTTTTAAATATCTCAAAAACATAAAATAAATGACTATTCTTGTGAACTGAAAAGTTGCTGTTTTTTAGTGGGTATCTCTGGGGCAGCCCATGCACGGTGGCCAGCACTATATCAGAGTGGTGTCTTTGGACATTATTTTATTTCTCCCTTTAGGTATTTTATTTTTCTTGTCTGTTTTTAACTGAGTGTATTTGTTTACATCAAACTTTTTCCTGCTGCATAAACATTTGCATAGCGTGGAGTTCTTTGATGACTAGGTTAAGACCTATATTTGGGTTATTTGTGCTCGTGTTGAGTGTTACAATTTATCAGCCCATATATAAGCGCAAGCAAGGACAAGAGCTGTGGCGTGGCTTATCACTTTAAATGCATTCTCTGTCTCAGCAGTACTATGCTGGCACTTGTACAATCTCAGGCCCAGTTTCCTGACATGAGTTTTCTTCATGTTCGACTCTTCACATGTGTCTGATGTACCCATGGACCCCACTTTCACCCACATTGTCCCTTCAGTTTTTAACCTCACTACACAGTTCCCTTCAAGTAGACTTTTGGTAAAAAATTGTAAGAATTTATTTTCATTACTATGATAACAGCATTGTTATGGTTTTTATTTTATGATAACTTAATAAAATCTTAATTCTTTGGAACTTTCCTCCACTATTTTTGCTTATTACACCACTGCTTCCATTAGGAAGTTTGCTCCTCCTTCACATGAATGTTGCCCGAGGTACTTGATATTTCTACGGAGTCTAGATATGGATTTTTCTTTATTTCAGTTTCGTATAGTTTGGACCTTGTTGTTTTGTGTACCTTTTTTCTTTTGTTACCTATATGAAAGAGGCCATCCCTGATCTCTCTACCTGTTTTTTCTTCCCTTTAAAATTCCTATGACTAAAAGAGTTGCATACTAACTTAACTTCAATGTTTATTAGTACAATTTTTCTCAAAATTATTTACATTTTATTACATTCTTGTATATTTTGTGTGTGAGTTCATGTAATTCCTACAGTAATCCACAATGAGTTAATATTACCATTAGTTAACTTTGCCCAAATTTCTAGTAGGAACAACAATTTAAATATTAATCCTTGCCATAGACACACTATACAAGGTTTCTTTTTTATTCTATGAAAATACATCAGTGAAAACATTTAAGATGATTTGGTTTTTTTAAAAAGGTATTTGAATAATCTGGGAAGTTACATTCATAATGCAATGAGAAAAAAAGAACATGCAAATGTTTTCTCTCTTTTTTTGTGTGTTTTAGGGAAGGGTCTACAGGGTGTTCAGGGTCTCACTACTAAATCGGACTCATAGCGATCTGCCTGTTTACAGCCTGCCAAGGGCTGGGATTACAGGCACGAGCCACCACGCCCAGTCTCAATCGCTGTCTCAGCACTTTTGGGGGCCCGACCAGCACGGCAGGCCCCGGGATCGAAACCCCAGACCCTGTGCCTGCTTGCAGATGCTTTAATCTGCTGAGCCATTGGGCCGGCGCAAATGTTTTTTAAACAAAGGATTTTGGAAAATATCTTAAACGCTACACTCTTTAAGTTACAAAAATAAAGGAAACCTATATCAAAATATACAATCAGCATCAGAGTTTGCAAGGACAAAAATATTAAAATAGTAAATATGCAATTTTTCAGGAAAGAAAAGGAATAAAGTAAAAAATAGTATGGTAGTGTTTTAAAGTAGAAAACAGAATCAGGAGAACTGCAGGCTTTCGCTCGACTTGAGGTCATCGCAGCATGGGGCGGGTGACCGCCCGTGCGAATCCGGGAGACGGCAGTGCCGCTCAGAAGCCAGCTGCGCAGCCGCTGGGCCAGCTTAGGACCCACCCCGCCTCTCCCGGGCTGCGGAGCGCCGGGCGAGCAGCCACCGCACGGGCGCAGAGCGAGCTGGAAACTGTCGTAGCTCAAAAATCGAATGACAACGAGGCAAGTCCAAAAGTTAAAAGAAGCGCTTTATTTTAGCTGGTACCCAGAGGCGACACCCGGCACAAAGTGCCCAAGTGCGCGCCGAACACTGACAAGGGTCAGTATTTAAGCTCGAAAACCGCAAAAACAGCGAGGGGTGGAGAGGAAGAAGCGGCAGGGTCACAGGGGTGAGGGACTGGGAGGAACAGGTCATTGAGATAAGGTTTGGGGAACAGATGTCATAAGACTTGAGTCACGGGGTGAGGATTTGGAGGAATTGGGAGGGGTCAGCGCGTACAGAACAGGAGCTCGGCGAGGTCAGAAGGGCAACAAAAGGGAGTCAGTTTTGACAGGGTACAACAGAAAGGCTGTTTTTAGCCTCCCAAGCACTGGGATTACAGGCGTGCACCACCGCGCCCAGTCTCAGTTGCCGGCTCAGTGCGCCCCAGGGAGGCACACCGGGGATCGCACCCCGGGCTCTGCAGTCCCTGAGCCCGTCTAAGCAAGCGCCTTAGTCCACTGAGCCATCTCCCCGGCCCCAAGAGTGGTTTTTATTAACTGTATAAATATCAAAACTGCCTGCGCACTGAACCGCTAACTCAGCAGTTTTACTGTTCCCGAGCAGCACTGCTGTTCTCTGACCGGAAACACTTGTGCGGGGTCGGGAGGCCGCAGCGGCCCTACAGTGCCCGCATCAGGACCCGGTTTCTGCTTCTCGAGGCCAGTGCTGCTGACCCGGGCAGCCTTCCACCAGGCTTCCCGCCCGGAGCCCGGCCGCGCCTGGAGAGCCCACGCTGATGCAATACTTGGTCCGGGCCCCATTTATCTCGGTTCACATTCCACGGGTTGCCTCTGACGTGGCAGCTAAACCACATTCACATCATCAGCTGCAAGCGAGCTGAGGCCATCTCTGCTGCGCGCTCTGCCCTGCGAGGACGGAAGCCACAGCCGACAAGGACTGATAGTGGTTGGAGCCGCAGCACGGGCGGTAGCTGCCGACAGCTCAGGCTCGCATTACCGCTCCCTCAATGTTTGAAAATTTGTCTTTGTAGAGCACACGAAGTCCGTATCCTACCTCCGAAGGTAGTTCTTAGTTTCAACATTCCAAGTAAAAGGTACTTAAATGTCTGTTGGATAAACTAATGAGATACACTTTTTCAGAATTAAAAATTCATTTTATAAAAGTACAATTGGGAAAACTGGACTTGATGCTTAATTGCTTTTCAATAGAAAGAGTTCCAGCGAGCACACCTCATACTTCCTCAGTAGGAAAGCGGCTGACAGCAGGCTTAGCTGAAATTCTTACACATCTGGGAAAACCCACTTAAGATCGGAAGAGTTTGCAGAGGTTTTGTAGAATTAAACAGCACTGTTGAGAAATTGGAAAGTATAAGATGGAAATTTTCCTAAAATACTCAGTAGCCCAATGACAAAAGTAATGAAGAAATACTCTTCAGAGCTAGTGTGGGCAGTGAGCAGGGTCCAGGCTGGGCACAGCGCTCTCCTGCTGCCTGCCCTTCCTGAGCTCAGGAGCTGGCACTCCAGCTGCAGGGGGCAGCTGCTGCCTGATCACAGCCAAAGGAGGCAAAGGAAGAACCATTAAATTTCATAGTGCAAACAGAAATTACTTCTTTCCCAGGTGTTATGGTTTGTGTCTAGTTGTCCCCCCAAAGCCTCATGCAGTCATGGGGTGAGGACTTCTAGAGTTTAAGGTTAACTCATGATCCACTGGGATTATAGGTCTGAGTACTGCTGGGATTATGGGTGTGGGTGCCATACCCAGCCTGGGGCATACAGTCTGAATGGAACATAAGAGAGACAGAGAGACAGACTTCCTCTCCGCAGCCCTTGTCCCTGCTACTCCTCTCTTGGCCTCTCCTGCTCTTGGCTGCTACTATGAAAAGCTGTCCTCTGCCCTGTGCCCCTCTGCCTTAGAGCCAGCCAAGTACGGACTGAAAGCTCCAGTAAGTGTGGGCTAAAGGAACCTTTCCTTTCTTCATTTTGGGTGTTGGGTATTTGCCCCAGTGAGGAGAGAAGAGTAACTGAGACACCAGGAACAAAATGGTATGTGGGACATAAGTGATGGCCTCTCCCACCGTTCATCACAGTGGGGCTCTCCATAGACTGCACAGGCCGTGGCTGGTGTGGCGGGCAGCAGAGAGAAACTTAGAAAGTGCATGTTGGTTCCCAGTTTGGGGCTCGCAGGTTGTGACCAACTTGCCCAGGTACGGAAGCCCCTGGTGGGCTGCCCAACAGCCCAAAGCTCACCCCACACCCAGCAGCCAGGAGACTGGGCCTGGAGTCCTCTGAGGGGGCCTCTCCAGGACACAAGCCCAGTGGCCAAGTCCCCCCAGAGCCCAGCTTGTGAAGGTCCCAGACTTTAAGCCCCTCAGCTTGTACCTCTGCTGGACACTTCCAAATAGAGAACAGAGCACTGAGCCCCCACTCCAATGGAGAAAAAGCAAATGAATTTATAATTAGTATTGAGCACCCCCCTTTTCTGGAATCCATTGCTAACAAAAATCTGAGTCGTTTTCCTAGCCGTATTTATTCATGTCTTTAAACAGCCAGTGGTTGAAGGCTGTCAAGTGTAGGCCTAGGCAGAATGGGGCACCACCAGTGAAGAATATGTAAGACTACGTACTTTAATAGCTGTAAAATATTGCATATTTACTGCATATTGAATGCATAAACAAAATATTGGCACTATATATATATATATATATATATATATATATATAAAGTTTATGGTACTCATATTTATATGAGCTTGTATTTCATGTATATTTATTTTCCCAATTATAAAATGTCTCTTAAGATTGGACTTCATAAGTGAACCTCCATTGTGTGTGTGTGTGTGTGTGTGTGTGCGTGCACATGCCTGGAATCAAACTCAGGACCTCGCGCTTGCCAGGCAGGCACTGCGCCATATTCCTGGCCACAAATAACCATTACATGGACAACGTGCTTCCAATATTTCAGAGCAAATCTCTGCGCCTTGTTATAAAATGGCAGAGATGTAGTCTCCTTGTTATTTCTCCTGTCAGGCAAGTAAGAAAAATAAAAATGCGAAGAGCTGAAATTCTACCTACTGTGAAATTCTCCTCCTTGCAGCCATGCCAGCGCACAGTAAGCCAGGCTCTGACACTGAGCCAGACTGTGGTTCCCTCGGTCTGTTAACTGTCACAGAACAGAGCTGTGACCCTCACACGGCATCACAGATGAAGGCCACAGGAAGCAGACGCAGCCTGGTGGTGAAGACCTACTGGAGGGTAAGCCACTGGCTCTTGAAATCCAGCTGAACGTCCCAAGTCTATCTGGTCCTTTCTCTGACTCTTGAATCAACAGTAGCGTGCGCCCAGGCACCTAAGGGCCTCCCCTCAGAGGACACGCACCCGAGAAAGGTAGGGCACATCTTGTGAATTCCCTGAAAACTGTCTCAGTTTTAACTTTTCTTCAGAAAGTAGTAACAAAAGCTCTTTTTGTAAAGAAGTCCTTTCTATTTTTGAATAGAAATGCCTTTGCCCCCAAAACTGGGAAGTCCTGGCTTTGATTATTCTTCTGTGGTTTTCTAAGGTTCATGAAGAATTCCATAGGTAGTCTCGTGCCCTGGGTAATCATGTAGACCTAACAGAACGTCTGTCTGCCTGGCGCCATACATGAGTGAAAACAGGACAGAACTGGATGGCCAAATGTGAAACATCTGCCTGCATCACCCAGAGGTGTCTCCGCTGTTGTGTCCATGTTACTGTGGGGTGCAGAGAGCTCAGCTTCATAGTCTTTGCTTTAATGGTGTTACAAAATGCTTAACCACAAAATCCCCAAAATTATACAAAACATTGTGTGTAGGTTCCTGTATTTGCACAATATTTATTCACAGCCTTCCCACGTACCTCATGTGTGTAGCATTGTCCACTCTCCAGGATGGTGGTGACCCATTAGAGACCACGCATCACAGTGTCCTGCTGAGAGCCATCCAAGGAGCTGCATGAGCTCAAAATATGTCCCTGCAGTAATTCCTTCCACAAACACACTTTAATTTATCAAGATAAGGGAAAATCACTCCTAGGCAAAACTGAAACACTGTGCGGAGTGCAGGACAGATAAGACACAAAATGAGACAAGCACAAGGTCCCGCTGCCTGTGCACCTCGTCACTCCTACCATGAGGCCTTCACAGCATTCCGAATGCCGCGGAATTCCTTTTACAGAAGTACTTGTCTGGTATACCCGGGATTCTAAGTGGTCTATCTTATTTAGTCTACAGTAACTGAACGAGTCACACAGGATCAATTTGGCATTATCTGAACGATGCTGGCAATTTATATTATCAGTGTAAGTAGCCTCATCCTATCAAATGACCAAACAGAGACAAGGCCTGTCTTTGAACTGGATTCTGCCCCACTGTCCTCCTGACTGTTTCACTTCTATATAGCAAAGCTGGGCTTCAATTACTTTTATGGTCAGTGTCATACCGGAAGTGAGGCACACAGGAAGTGATGCAAGCCAGCCTGTCTAAGCAGTTACACTACAAAGTCACTAAAGCCGGAAGCTTTAGGTGGAATGGAATGGTGGCAAAGGCCTAGACAGAGCTACGGCACATGCACGCGTGCACACACATACACACGTGCACACACACAAAAAAATGAGAATATAAATTCTTCAGTAAAAATAAAAGTCGCTACTTTTGAGAATTCTCTTTTACAAATGTAAATGTGAGTAGGGTATGTGAAAATATCTTCTTAGACTGATTTTCCAAAACAAGAGAGTTTTACACTGTCTTGTCAGTATTAGGGATTCACAGGATGATTTTGACTTTCCCATCCAAGAAAAGTTCCAAAGTTTAATGATAAAGGAACAAAGTATATTCAAGCTAGGAAGAAATTAGATTATCACATAACAAAGAAAAGCTTCTTTATTCCATAAGAAAGCTTCACTGGGTGTCTTCAGAAATATTTATGTTTAGGGATATTCCTATCAACTATAGCCTATACAATAAAGACAGAATAAGCTCTTTCCTAGAAATGAGATTTCAGAGGTAGAAAGCTCTCACTCTTTGCCTTAAACATCATGAGACAAGGTCACAGTGCATGTTATTCCCTGACTCCTGCATGAGATTGATAGTATAATAAGAATTACCCAATATTCTTTAGTATTTCTACTGAGAATCTGCTGATAATCTTATGAGTCTCCCTTGCATATAATGAATGATTTTCTCTTGGCACCTTAGAATTTTCCCATTGTATCTGGTTTCTGACAACCTGATCACAGCACCACGTGCTGCAGATATTTTATGTTCACCACACTGGGTTCTTTGGGCTTCATGGATCAAGGAATCCTTATGGGGCCTCTCATTGTTACCTGAGGACCATATATCTATATAAAGTACCTTATATATATTATAACATGTGCAAAACTGTGAGATAGCATTCATCTTTTTATTTGAAACATTTTTGATGATATTACACCAAAATATGTTTTGGCTTTAAAGCTGCTTTTTTTGGTCATTAATAATAAAACTTTATTGATAACAATTGCCCATGGGCTATAGTTAGCTCACGCGTCATAGTCATGGGCCCATTATTCATTTTTTTATTTTTTATTTTTATTTTTCCCATAATTTTATTGATAAACAAATAGCAATGAGACAGTTTCAAATCAAATTGGTAGGACAATTTCAATAATTCACACATCGCATACAGTCCTGCCAGTGGATAATTGCTGTACGAGATACGAACATAATATCCTATCTACAAACACCATTAGAACAAATTACTCTATTCATTAAAAGAATGTAACTATATATCTATCCTAACCACTTTGAATACACAGATACAAAACAGACATTCATCTGTATCCCCTTTTTTTGTTAAGTTCTGTTATTTGAATATTATAGGTGTGTAAACTCAGCAAAATATTCTAAAAGAGTCCAGTAGCCCATAATAGTATTGGGTCTTCCGCTTCACTGGCAATGTCAGAAATTGTTGACCTGAGTCCCCTGTAGCTCAACATAACAACATGGCTTTATTTCTTCTATTTTATTTTTATACTTTTCTGCTGGGTGGTTAAGACCAAGGTAAAGCAGGACCTATGCAACAAGAGTTGTAGCTTTTGGATCTGATAAAGTCAGTGAAATCCCCTCAGGATTTATTCTGAGATCCTGTACTTCAGATTGTACAACCTTTGTGAGTGTCAGCCATGTGGATGAGTCACGGACATTTCTTGGCCAATGTGCTCTCTGTAAAAGCCTGAGAGAATGATTTCTCCCCAAGTGACTCTCCTTAGGCATGCTCTACATCATCGATCACTTTCTTCTTTGGCACCATAATCTCCTTGATCAGAAAATTTTGGACACTACTGAGTTGCATGACGTTACAGTACAGGTTCTCATATGTCCTGAGTCTTAATTGACCTTAGAAGGCTAGGGCCAAAATGTTGGCTTTCCTTGCAGCCCTCATTTTTCTCTAATTTTGGTCTGCAAAATTAGGTTGTTAACCATCCAGAAGAGAAGCTTATTGTTATTACCATACAATTTAGGCTGTTAAGCTTAACCTCACAATCTGTCTGCATATCAAACATCTAACGCATAATATGGAACAGGTATTTTTCATCGATTATTGATATGTTGAACATTAAGTCCCTACAGAATATGATAAAAGACATTAAAAAATTAGAATATATTTTTTTAAAATAGGCATGAAGAATTATATACTTCCTATGTTTACACATTAGTCCAAAAACCTCACCATATACAACCTTGAAGCAAGACAGTCCCACATTATTCCTTTTCCTGTCTCTTGCTTTCATTCACCACCCCCGTCTTCTTGAACAACCATCTACCTGAGAGACATCATAGCAGCAACTGGCATGTCATGACAAGCAGCCCATATACAGAAGACCAGAATGACAGGCACTCCAAGCATGAAACTACTATTACAAATTACCATCCGCAGTGCAGTTGCTTAGTTCAGAGGTATCAGTATATATAGTTAGTCAAGGTGAGAATCTTTTCAATTTACTGCTAGATTAAAAAATCTTCTGAAGATTCTCA
>NW_004524804.1:2696486-2703250 GCF_000260255.1 Octodon degus
AATATATTTTAAAAATAGAAATAAAGAATTACATAATTCTTATGTTTACCAATAAATCCAGAAATCTAACCTTTTACAACCTTGAAGCAGGGCAGTCCCACAATATTCCTTTCCCTCTCTCCTGCTTTCACTCACCATCTCCTTCTTTTTGAACAGTCATCTACCTGAGAGACAGCACAGCAGAAAGTGGCATGTCATGACAAGCAACCCGTATTCAGAAGACCAGAATGACATGCACTCCAAGTATGAACCTACTATTGCAAATTGCCATCTTCAGTGCAGTTGCTTAGTTCACAGGTTTCAGTATACATAGTTAGTCAGGGTGAGAATCTTTCCAATTAACTACTAGATTCAAATATCTTCTGGAGAGTCTCAGGATCATTGCCTTACCCATCTTCTACATATAACTGTATGGCTTGTCACTGTCTTGTTTTCTACCTCTTCTCCTTTTCCTCTCTTAATTAGTTAGTCCTCGAGTTCTTGCTTTTCTTTTAATTGTATTATACCTTTCTATTTGTATTTCTTCCTTTGCATTCTTATACTAGGGAAACTATTTGATATTTACACATGTGTGTCTGGTTTATTTCACTTATGAGTATATGTTCAAGTGCCATCCACTTCAATATAAAGGCTTCGAGTTTATCGTTCTTTATAGCTGAGTAATACTCCATTGTATAAAAATACCACATCTTTTTCATCCATTCCTCAGGTGATGGGCATCTCAGTACCATAGTGATCTATGTGTGTGTATGTTTATAGCAGCACAATTTGTGGTTTGTCTTAAGAACAGTGCGTTGAAAGTGGTGTGCTGCCCTTCTCAGACGTCAGTGAAGTCCTGGGTTTGTGCAATCTCCTCCATCACCAGCACCAGATTGGAAATGTGGAAGTAATAAAATTCAGTATTTATTTGTTTCTGTTTCTAAGAACATGAAGCCTCCAGCTGCTTGGACAGTAAGGCAGCAACTCGTTGTCATCTGCCTGTTTACAGCCTACCAGGAGCTGAGATTACAGGTGAGCGCCACCACACCCAGTCTTAATTGCCACCTCAGCGCATCCCGGGGGCGGGGCAGGCATGACAGGCCCGGGGACTGACCCCCATTGCCTGCTCCTGCTTGCAGGCGCTTTAGTGCGCTGAGGTATTTGGCCGGCCTTATACGCCCATTGAGCTGAGTCACTGCAGGTGGTCCCACCTGCCCTAGCGCAGAGGCCCTGCGCTTCAGGGTGTGGAATCACCAAACAGACCAGCCAAGCTTCGGATCCAGCCTCGCTTCTGACATCTCAAGTTGACACAGTGTATCAGCCACCACAGATTACTTAATATGTCTCCTGACAGAATTCAGCAAATCAGCCTCACGAGAAAGCAAGCTACTCCAGTCTACTCCCAAGACTGCCCCAGTAGGCTTTATTCCCAAAGGACAGTGAGAGGACCCAAGCTTGATGTTCATGCTATGTATCACAGCGAGAGCATTCATCCGAACTCTTTCGACAGACTCCTTCGATGCTACTCCAGTGAAAAGAGTACCGTCCTCAGAAGTGAAGTAAGTTCGACTTGCATGAGTGACCATCACTGTCTCCCTAGCATGTAACCTGCTACTGTCATGGACTACTGGACTGGACTGGATTATCACTGTCATGGACTACTGGACTGGACTGGATTATCACTGTCATGGACTACTGGGCTGAACTGGATTATCACTGTCATGGACTACTGGGCTGGACTGGATTATCACTGTCATGGACTACTGGGCTGAACTGGATTATGATGCTGAATTCATGCACCTACAGTATTTGAATGGCAATGGAATACCTTCTCTGGCAAACCTAAACAAAAAGGAATATAAACGAAGGACCATTTTGCAGTGAAAAAAATATCGAGATATATGTATATATATGTATATACAAAATAGTTAGGATGGATATATAGCTACTTTCTCTCAGTTGAATGAGAAGAAATATTTGTATTAATAGATTTTAAACAAGATTTCATGTCTACATCTTGTACTATGAATACCTACTATGAAGACAACAACAGGCAATGTATCAACTATTATAACTGTCTTACTAACCTGCTTTGAAACTGTCTCATTCCTATTTCTTCCTCAATAAAATTAATGGAAAAAAAGAGAAATGAGAAAAAATAATAAAAAGAAACTGAAAACTGAAAGTTTAAGTAAGATCCAAATGGTGCAATAGCTGTGAAAAAAGGAAGAGAAACTGGGATGGGGAAGGAGATGGAAAGGAGCGAAGGGGAGAGATTATATACATAACTAGCTAAGATAATTGTACTACTAAATTCTCTTGGTTTATTGAAAGGAACAGTTAGTGCTTAACTGTCTGATCAATTTTGCATATCTATACCTGGTAATCTGAAATCTGAACAGCTACTTTTCTTTTTCTTCTCTCTTTCCCTCTCTTTTTTTCAGTACCAAGGATCAAACTCTGGACCTTGTGCTTGCTAGGCCGGGGCTCATGCATAAGGCTTCAAAGAAGAATCCATGAAGAAAGCAAGAAGTCCTGAAGGTGGAGGAGGAAACAGCTTCCAGACTGAGAGCCGGACACGCCTGGCAGGAGTTCCTGGTGGATCTCGAGACGCAAGCTCAGTGTTACATATTCATATGCTGCAATCCCCTTTGTTAAATAAAATCAGGTCTATCCAGATGTTACATAATTACCACACAGCCTGTGCTGAACAGGGAAAACTTAGTGACCAGGGCAATGGCAGGAGAGGGTGCTCTCATTTGCTAGACTGTACGTTTTTCTATGTGGGTGTCTACTCAGCAATATCAGCATCTTGGATAATATATCCAGAAATGTGACGTAGATACCACAAGACACACAGAAAGCAATCTTCCAAAGGTAGAAGTTTAATTCTGGTTTCTTGGTCATTTGTTCTTTTGGTTGTTATTTGCTTCCCTTATCCAGAGAACAGGATGGCATGACCATTTATACTGAGTTGTCAACCTCATTTGGTGAAGAGATGCCTGGGGGTGGAAGAGCCGGGGTTGCCTAGGAAGGTCAAGTCCAGGCGGCCTGGAGGACCACCAATTGCCCTGCATTCCCCTCCACCCCGTGTGCTCCCTGGCTTCGCTGCTCCACACCAGCGCTCCTCAGAGTCAGCTGCACACAGAGACAGGCAATTCACACCTCCTCCTGCACGTTGCGGCTGTTGACTTGTGTTCCAGATGCAACAACACTAAGATGAGTGTGTAAGCAAATTTAACTGCAGTTTGTCTGACTATTGTTTGGTTCTAAATTACAATTTGAATTTATTTTTATTATATACTTAATTTTAAATTGTCTCCTAATTATCACCAAGGGTGCATTTTTTTGTTACTTTTCATGGGACATAAGCAAAACTTAATACTAAGGATATGTGAGCATTAAAAGGAAAAAATTGACCTACACTGTGGAGTTGATTACACTGAAGGGAAATTCAGAAGAAATATCCTAAAAACAGTCCATTGGAAAGATGTTTTAAATTTATTTTTATATATTTGGTACAGGGTCTCACTACATACATTGGACTTGTAGTGATCCTCCTGTTTTCAGTCTCCGCAGAGCCGCGATTAAAGTGTGCTCCACCACGCCCATCTCAGTGGCTGGCTCAGTGTTTCTGGAGGTGGTCTGGTGTGGCCTGTGGTGCCAGGGATCAAACCCAGTCCTTGCACTTGCGAGCCAGACACTGAGACCACCAAGCTATCTCGCTGGCCCACCAAAAGATAGATATCATTGTCCATGCTCCAGGACACTTATCAAGGACGACTGGTATGGCTTGCCATCATGAGCCGAAGTGAAAGAGAGTAGGTAATAGCAACCATTTTTATATCAATTTTACAAATTTTCAAGCTTTCCTTAAACCTGAAGGATAAAGCCAAGTCGAACAGAGAGATTTAAGATCTGCATGGTACTAGCAATTAGTGCTGTCTGCCTTAGGTACTACACCTACAGCCGTCACTTAGGAGTACACTGAGCAGCACATCATGAATGAACACCATCAGTTTCTTTTTTTTAATTATTCATTTATTTATTTTTGGCAGAGCTGGGGATTGAACTTAGTTCCTTGTGCTTGCCAGGCAAGTGCTTATTCTACTTAGCCATCTCCTGGGCCCCACATCATGAGTTTCTAATGAGAAGGTAAAGCTGCTGGCTTTAAACCTCCAGGATAAACTCAAGGCTTTCCTAGGTCAATGGACGCAACCTGAGACTGTAGCCTTAGTGGAACAAGCCAAAGGCACATATGTAAATACCACACTGTCCCACCTGTGTGAGGGGCTGAAAGAGTAACTAAGCTCTAAACTGCCCAATAGGTAGAACGAGAAGAAACGACTCAGAAGGAAAGAGAAACTGGGATGCGGGAGGGAGAAGAGAAGGAAAGGAAAGGAAAATACTTACATTTCATATGCACGTGATATAGACGTACTGTGTAGTTAGGATAGTTATACTACTGATTAGTCTTAGTTCACTGAAAAGGAAGCGTGAGGTGACACTATGAGGACCACGAAGTGCCTGCATGTGCTCAGCTGAATAGCAAAGGTAGCAAGACATAATGTTACTATCGCTACCTTCCTATTACCTTATTTTGAAATGTTGGTCCTTTTTCTTTTTAAAATAAAAAGATGAGAAGAAACAGTTACTAACTAAGTGAACAAAGAGCAATTACAGTTTGTGAGGGGAGGAAATAAAAGAAGGGCCCTACACTAGCATCTGCTGGTAAGTAGTGTTGTGCGAAGGATGTAAAATTCTTTTTCTGTCATAAAAATTACTGAGCCAAAATTTTTGTAGTTCAGACTTTGCAACTGCCTCATTTTCTCAATTTATGCAAGATACAGGACATTTCTGGGGAAAAACGATGAGAATATATGTAAATGTGCATATGCGTGTGTGTGTATATACATATGCGTGTGTATACAAATATGCCACGGGATGTATGCTTACCTTGTGCATGAAATGTATATAAGCATCTAAAAGCTACACATGTGTGCGTGCCTGTGCTTGTGCGAGTGTGCTCACGTATGTGCATACGATTTCCACACCGATCAATGGCAGGGCCAGTCACATCACTGACCCACGTTCCAGCGCAAGCTCCGCGTAATGCTGTAGTTCATCAGTAGCAAACTGGTCCTGACCTTTAAGCAGCACTGCCCCCGGTGAAAGGACGAGGGCATCTGAGAGTCTGGGCAGACAGGGCCAGAGCTTCTCGAGTAATCTGAAAGCACTCAGGGCAGCTGGGGCGTGGGATGCGACAGCAGGGCCATCGGAAGGGGAGAGCCCAGGGAGGCACTGAATGGGTGAGATTTCAATGATTGGAAAGGACCTTGTTGAAGGTTTTGAGAAGCTGTTCGCAAGCGTTCATGTAGTAGGCGACATACACCCATTTGCATCTTGTAACGATCACTCAATCTGGCATACAGTGATCTTGTAATGATCACTCAATCTGGCATACAGAAATTATCTGTAAGGGGATGATGCAAAGTTTCTGGGAATAACCAAGATCCGCGTGAGAGAGATCAGTGATGACATCTACAGGAACCACCATGGGAACAAAATAAGCAAGTGGATAAACAGAGTGGAGCTGCACGGGGAGCCGGGAGGGATGACCAGTCATGGACGGTCCTCGTCTCCTTGAAATCTGCCCTTCACTCTGACAAGAAAGAGAAACAACACGGAGTGTAAACAATGTCTGTGGTAGTCTTTGCATTTAAAGTGTCCACATATTTTAGCTTTGTAAGGAGAAAATCACTGTGTCTCACTTCGAGCTTTTCAAATTGTGGAAATATTCATCCCGCGACCATTTCTCCACTGAAGAAGTGGCAAGCGTAGTTCACCATACCTTGTTGCTGTGTTCTGGGTTCAGGAGGTGCCTCCAAGCTCGTGTGGTCGGGGTGGGGCTTGCAGAAGGCACTGTGGGCCTCGGTGGGTCAGCGCCCTGGTCACTTCAGAGCTGACTGAGCTATCAGGATTGGGGTCAGCAGAAGCAAGACACAGGGCCAGGACTGGAGAGGTGCGTCCCCACACCTCCCTTCCCTCTCTTCTCTGTGAAAGGTGGGCTGCATACCTCTTCCTTTGCCAAGCTCCCCTTCGTTCTGATGTGCCTAGGAACATCCCATGAAGTGAAACCATGAGCCAAGTAAGCTCTCCTCTCAGTGGTGGCTGTCAGAGACAGTAGGTGAAGATTTGGGGACCCAGAAATGGGACATCATTCTGACTATACTTGACCATGTAGTTGGAGGCCTTTGAAACTGGTCTTTGGAAAAGTTTGGAGACGGCAACTAGAGAAGCAGCCCTGAATGCTGGTTGGAGCTCAGAAGACCAGAAGAGGCTGGGGAACAGCTCAGCAGTGTCAGTGCCTGCCTTGCAGCACAAGGTCAAAGGCCGGCCTTTACAAGGAACAGAGTTCCTTGGCACTTGGACTAAAAACCATACTACATTGGAGCAGAAAAATTGTCCACATTTTGCTCATATTCTGATTCTTTATGGGATATTGAGATTAAAAGCAGAATAATGATTCTAGGGTGGGAAATTTCAAAGTAGCCCAATATTTAGGCGGTGGCATGGCGACTTGGGCAATTTTCAGCCAGGACTTCAGCAAAAAACAAATATTAGAGCCAAAAGGTAGAAAAGTTTGCAGTTTCTGCAGAAAGGATGCAAATGCAAAACTGAACAGCCTGAGACCGTGTCTCCCTCCGGCTGTGCTCTCCTGCCTTGCCAACCACCTGGCGCTGGGCCTTTTCACCCACCCTGTGCACTGGCCCACACTGCTCGCC
>NW_004524804.1:2703715-2706352 GCF_000260255.1 Octodon degus
GTACTGTGAGCTACTAAGACGCCAGCCACTGGAGTTGCAGGCTCTGCCAGGAGGGAGCAAACCTCTGACTTTTCCACAATGAATGTAACAAAGGGAAATACTTAAATGTACAGACCTAGTTGTTCCAAACACAATTCCTCTACCTTCCACTATTATCTTATTAAAGAAAGCAAAATTAGGTTCGAGAAAACAATTAAAATACTCATTGCCAATCAAGACAGAAATGCTGTGAGAACACATTTCCTTGAAATAGGTTTTAGTAAAATATTTTTCCTGTGCTCAAATGTGAACCACAGTCTCATAAGTGGGTTCACGCTAACAAAGTCACTTTGGTGTTGAGATTCACCCCCTATCGTGTGTGTGTGTGTGTGTGTGTGTGTGTGTGTGTGTGTGTGTGTTTGTAAAATACATTCCAAATAAGCAGTGATGGATAAGGTTTTCTACTTTTTCACTTTTCACAGTAATGGAATTAATTTTTTTTTTTTTCCTGGAACTGGAGATTGAACTCAGACCCCTGCGCTTGCCAGGGAAGCGCTTATTCCACTGAGTCATCTCCCTGGCCCCTGGAATTAAAATTTATTCACAACTGGTGTTTGTAACATACATTTGCAAGTTTCTATACACTATATCATAAAAGTATTTTGAAATGATTTGAAAAATGGCACATGCATTGAACATTCATGAGTTTATCATTTAAGTATTCTAATAATCCTACAGGGTATGACATCAGTGTCATTGAAAAGCGTAACACGGCCCTCAGTTCAAACAGAGATTACAGAAACATATCAATAAAAGCTAAAGAACTATGCAATTCTGAAATCATTAACTCATCTACTAAACTTATTTTAGACATTTGGCTCAGTATTTACTCAAATTAAACTATCTTTATCATCTTTCTTCTAGAGTGCTTAATTGGGGCAAAAAATGTGACAAATACAATAGATAGGTCAGTTATTCTATGCAGTTTTCTGTCGAGTGACTTTATTTGAGGTCTGTAGATTCTTTAGTCTGATTCAAGCGGCTCTGAGAGCTACTGAAATCAGGGCTTAGAACAAAGGCACTAGACATGATTTCTGCAGATTCAGGTATTACACAAACCACATATTTGACAAACAGGAGCCCTGGTTTTAGAAAAAGACATTGGTCGGATCTCTACCAACCTGTAAATCGTTCCTTTTAAAAATAAAGTTTCCTGTGCCTGAGAATTTCCTCTTCATTAAGAATTGTTTTTCTAATCGCACCCCTAAGAAGGAAATCTAACCTACGTCAAGGAAGGAGAGCCAGGGAGACGGCTCAGCAGCAGAGGCGCCTGCCTGGCATGCGCAAGGTCCGGAGCTCAATCCACTCTACCACGGAAAAACAAAAACAAAACACAAACAAAAAAAAAAAAAAGGAGAAGCACGTTTGGGAAACAACTTGTGTACGTGGACACTTGGCCACTTGGCAGAACTCCACAGAGAGATAAGAAAGACTTCGGAATCAAACACGTGCTGTTATGTAAGAGAAATGAAGTCATACATAAATAAACACCTGGAACCCGGAGCACGAGGCTCGAGGCTGCGCTGCGGGACCAGCGCCTGCGAGGAGGAGCACCGCGGGCCGCAGGGGAGCGGGGACAGCCGGCGGCGGGGGCGCGGAGGAGGGGAAGGCCGGAGGGGACGGCGGGGAGCGAGCAGCCGGGTCGCGGGCTGAGAGGACTCCAGCGCACCCCAATCCCGCGCGTCTTAGCAGAGGCGCTTCTCCGCATGGACGGGAGGAGGGGCGATGGCTCCCCAGGTGGGATTGACTGAAGAGTGCTGGATTATAGGGGCCCCAAGGTCCCTTCAGAGCTGGAGCAGCACCGCGAAGGGGCACGTCGGGTAACTGTGGTGCTTTGGGGCACGGGAAGGTCTTCGAATCTCAGATGCAAAACAAGTAGTATTCACCTGAATGTTAGGAAGCTTTGAGGAAAGAATAATCTACAGCAGATTATTCTTTTAGGATAATTATTCTTTTCTTTTAGGAAAGAATAATGGCTACAGTGCGGTGCTGAACGCAGATGACGGAGAGAGACATGCTTCTGCTTTTGGAAATTCAAATACGGAAATATTTGACCAGGAAGTGGAACGACTGAGTAATAGTGAAATACAATTCCGTTTCTAAAAGTGTCTGCAACTCCAGTTTCATAGATTGGAACGTTTCTTTATTAAAGAAGTCCGGTGTGATAACTTGTAGAACATATTAAGGGCTTATTATTTTTAGGTGGAAAAGTCCTTTGGCAAAAAAGAAGACAAATTCAGCTATGAGAAAAATAATGGAAATTATACAATGTTATGCAGAAAAGAAAAAAAAAATGAAATCCTTGAGAAATAAAAAGGCAGGCCATATACGGTGAGGAAATACTTTGACAAAGGAGTGGTATACAGAAGAAATGATTTAAAATGCTAATGTAGTTCTCCTTTCAGCCTAGTAAATTCCACATTTGCCTTGGTAAATATACTTTGGTATCCAACTTCAGCCTTAACTAAACGCATAATGACATGCATAGCACAGAAGTACAAAGGACAGATGTTGCAAAAGTCTAGAAAAGAATTCAAACTACATAGAAATGGTGAAGACTGCCCTGTACTCATGGCCATGCAGGTTCTGCGGGTATGC
>NW_004524804.1:2707177-2708763 GCF_000260255.1 Octodon degus
GCACAGTGGTCCAGTGCGTGGGAGCACCACATGGTCCTCACCCACTCGTCTGCAGACACTCGTCCTGCGCGCTCAAGGCGTGGCCCTTGTGGACCGTGACACTACCAACACGCACACTCATGCACCTCTGTACCGTGATGACTTTAGTAAGGAGGGGCCGGGTGGACCAAATGCAAGTTCTACTTCTAGATTTTTGGCTGTGGTGGTGGACACCTGCAGTCGCAGCCTTTGGGAAGCTGGGACAGGATGCTTGCCATGAGTTCAAAGCAATGTGGCTGCGTAGTAAGTTCAAAGCAAACCTGAGTTGCTTAGTAAGGCCCTGTCTCAAAAAGACAAAAAAGAAAAAAGTAGTTAAGTGCAATGTAACCGGGGTGGTGGCGCACACGTATAACCGCGGCACTCGGGAGACTGAGGCTGGGGGATCATTGTGGGTGCAAGGCCAGCCTGGGTACATAGTGAATTCAAGGCCATTCTGGACTAGGGAATGTGATCCTGCCTCAACAAAACAGCAAAGAGAGTGTTTAGGGAACTCGGCAGTGATTTCTGCAATGATTGTACTAGCTTAAGTTCCTACCAATAATATAATAGAGTTGCTTTTTGCCTACATCTCCATAGAATTTCTCACTTTTAGATTTATTGATGATTGTATTCTTTTTTCTTTTTTATATTTTAGTGAAGAGTCTACAGTGTGTTCAAGGTCTCACTACTAGATTGGACTCATAGTGATCTGCCTGTTTACAGCCTCCCAAGAGCTGGGATTTCAGGTGTGTACCACCACACCCAGTCTCAATCACCAACTGAGTGTGCCCCAGGGACAGACAGGGTTGCATGGCAAGCCAGTGGAACCTGGGGATCAAACCCCCAGCCCCTGCTTACAGGTGTTTTTTGTTTGTTTTTGTTTTTTGTTTGTTTTTGCTGACTCAGGCTGCCTTAAGGGCAGGTCTGGTAAGGCACGTGGAGCTGGGGATTGAACTGCAGTATCCTGCACCTGACTGCATTTGCATAAGCAGGTGCTTAAACAACTGAGCTAACCAGCAGATCCCCAATGATAGCTATTCTTTCTGGCATAAGACAGTAGCTTTGTTAGGGGAGGAGGGAACTAAGACCTCACTCTTGCTGGACTTACTTTTGATCTTAGAGGGAAAGAATTCAGCTTTTTTCCATCTAGTTTGGTGTTGCCAGTAGGTTGGTAACAAATGGCTCTCATCATTGTAAAATAAGGTCCTTACATAGCTAGTTTTTCAGAGTTTTTGGTGAAGCTATGTTGAATTTTTTAGTGGCTATTTCTGCATTTATTGAGACAATCATATGGTTTTTGCCCTTGCTTCTTTCTACTATTGAATTAAGTTTATTGATGGGTGTGTGTTGACCATCCTTGCACCCCTGGAATGAAGCCTACTTGGTCATGGCATATAATTTTTTGATGACTTGCTGCATTCTGTTTGCCAAAATCTTGTTAAGGATTTTTGTGCCCATTAATGAAATTGGTCTGTAGTTGTCTTTTTCATCAGATTCTTGTGTGGTTTGAGGATCAGGATAAAGTTAGCTCTGAGACTGTCTTAGTGGCTTTCCTTCCTTCCATTTCA
>NW_004524804.1:2713973-2715691 GCF_000260255.1 Octodon degus
CACTTTGTTGTGTTGCTACTGCCTTTGTGCATTTTTCTGCAACATGAAGAGTATCTTCACATTAAGTGAACCCTCCTGAAAGAGCTGCCATCCTCTGCCACGTGGACTGCTCTGCAGCCGAGGTGCCTCTGCACACCCAGTAGAAGGGACCACTGGCCCGCGGGCCTCTGGCTACACTGAGGCCGAGGCTGGAGCCTGACCTTCGCCTTCTCCACTGCTAGCTCCACATTCAGTTTTCAGGGCTCGAGACTCTCTTTGACATCTGCAATCCGAGCACCAGCATTATCCAGATAAACATAAAGTCAAAGGCTGCTACCTTGGCAAGTGAGTCTGGTCATCCTTCCGGTTTATGGGGACTGCTGGAGAAGCACCTGAGCAGCCATGACCCAGTGAGGGTACAGCAACAAGCAGAAGAGACAGAGAGAGAGAGTGGACCCTGAGGAGAGAGAATGGACCCTGCGGAGAGAGAATGGACCCTGCGGAGGACGCAGTGACAGTTCCAGTGTTGAAAGCGTTGAGTTATTTCTCCAAAATTTACTCTGGAGTGTTGTTCTTAAGCACATACGACCATTCTGCCAAGACTAAATTACATTAAAATGTCTACACAGTTAAGGAACAAGAAACTGTCTAATAGAATGTGATAAATCATTAAAGTGATTGCACATCTTGACTAAGCAGGGCTTCACCTGGGGTACAGGAATTGTTCAACACGCACAAATCGGTAACTTTTACACAGCACATAATCAGAAGTGATGACGAAATCACGTGACCATCTCCGTAGATGAGAAAAGGCCTTCCCAAGATCTATCACTCACTCCTGATGAAACTGCAAGGAAAATGAGCATGGAAGAACCACATCCTACTCTCAAAGAGGCCAAGGCTATATACGTGGCGAGGACTGAAAGCTTTCCCTCCAAAATCAGAAGCAAGACAAAGATGTTGACCAGCACCTCTCCTGCTCGTTCCAGTAACTAAAATACTAGCCAGAGGAAGTGGGAAGAGCCACGCATCGAGAGGTACGTACAAGGAAGAAAAGCATCAAACCATCCTTGCTGGCAGGTCACACTGGGTCATAGACTAGAGGACCAAAAATTCCACCCAAAGATTCTTAAAACTAACAAACAAATTCAGCAATGTAGCAGAGAACAAAAATTAACACAAAAAATAGAACTTTTTTACACCAACAAAGCAATGCCATTCACAGTAGCTTCCAAAAAATTAAATACTTAGAGATTGACTTAACCAAAGAAGTGAAAGATCTCTAGAAGATACAAAACATAAGAAAAACTATCATAAAAAAAAACAACGAACACACCAGAAAATGGAAATATATCCCTCCCTCCCCGCTAGGCAGAACAAATATTGCCAAAATGGCAATACTATTGAAGCTGACATGTAGATTTCACGCAATCCTAATCAAAAGGCCAACAAAACTAGAAAATTCAACCTTAATATTTATTCTCAGAGAAGACTCAGGGGATAAAGTCTGTCTTGGGGAGTAAGAGCACACAGGAAGCTGCCCAACCCTGGCTTCTGCTACAGCACAGGCCGGAGCAGTAGCAATACGTAGTGCTGGTGCAAACCAGCCGCACAAGTCGGCGAACGGCAGCAGAGGGTGCAGGAACAGCACCAGTGCCAAGTGTGGTGGGTGGGGCAAGCCTGTAATCCCAGCACTCACGAGGCTGAGGGAGGAGGATTGCCTGTAATCCCAGCACTCA
>NW_004524804.1:2716791-2717717 GCF_000260255.1 Octodon degus
TTTTTTTTTTTTTTTTAGTTCTTGGATCAATATCAGAAACTCTGGCCTCATTAACTGAATCACCTCAGGATTCTATTCTTAATAAATAGGACTGATAAAAAGAATTATTTCTTGTCAAGAGAGAAGTAATATAATGGAACAGTGGAATTAAATGAGGTTTCTGCTATTCCAGTAATCACTAGTTGCTGACATTTTTTTCCTTTCTATTAATCAAAATTTCACCCATGGATGGTCCTCACTCATTATTTTGATTCTTGTTCAATTTCAGCTAATACAGGGATTAATAATTATCTCTCTCATTCCTATCTATTTCAGCCAATGTTAAATATCCTTGTTTGTTCCATCTGTGGTAGTTTTCCTCCTGCTCTGCATTTGGCTTGCTGCTGTTTTCCTGAGCAATCCATTCTGAGCACTAGTTAAGAATTATCCTAGAGCTCATCTTCCAAAGCCAAGCACTTGGCTTTTATTAATAAACCAAGAAAGCCTTGTGACTGCCTGGGTAGCTATTTTCTGCTCCAGAATCAAAACTGAAGTTAAAAACTGCAAATAAAAGGAAGTGTGATCGGGGCTGGGAGATGGCTCAGTAGAATAAGCGCTTGCCTGGCAAATGCAAGGGCCTGAGTGCAGTCCCTGGTTCTGCCAAAAACAGAAAAGTAAGCATGATAAATACCGATGGGAGGCACCGAATTGCTGAGCTGAGCCCCCGGGCGCGGCAACGGGGTGGCCAGCGCGGACTCCGCTAGTGGAGGTCACCGGGTGGGGCCCGCAGGCAGGCTCACCAGGAGGCTACTGGGTGCGCTAGGTCCTTCCACACTGGACTTCATGAGTCGCCCTCGAGGAAAGAAAAAGGAAAGAAAACAAAGCCAGCTCGCCAACCGGAGAGCAAGAGAAATTATGCGGACGCTCGACCAGGAAGTCCATCGAAA
>NW_004524804.1:2719112-2719964 GCF_000260255.1 Octodon degus
GAAAGCACACCCCTCATTTCTGAGTGAGGCTCAGGTCCGAGGTCGCATCCCTCCCAGCCTTCTGTCATAATTAGCTGCCTATTTGCTAGGAAAAGGAAAGCGAGTCCATAGCTTCTTTGTTCCAGCCCTCGGGAACATTCCTTCAAATAACTCTTCTTGCCTCAGCAGGTGCCTAAAAGCTCTTCCAACCTTTACTCGGTTCACAGTTTCGGGCTACTTGGCATTATAATGTACTGTGTAAAGCACAAATGGTTTATTTCAGGTTTAGAATTAACATCAAAGGTAAATGTAATACAAGTTTGAAGGAGACCTCTTTACTAATAGGTTTGCAAACTCTAAACCCCTAAACCTATTTGTCTGAGATCATAAAAATCTAAATTGGTAAGTTTCATTCTCCAAGTTAAATTCTTTGGTTATTGAATTTTTTTTTCTTAAGGCAGAATCTAACTATGCTGCCCAGGGTGGCCCCAGTTCCTAGACACGGTTGGTTCTCCTGCCTCAGCCTCTTGAGCCACTGGCCCTACTGACATGTGCCACTGTTCTCACATTTTTGGCATCTTCTGCCTTATCTATCCAAGCTTAAATTATGCTTACTGGGGGATAAAGTTATTAGCTATTCCATTATCAAATTATATGAAATTATATTTTATCCTTTCTCAGTTTGCTGTGCTAAGAGGGTCTTATGAAAAGAAGTTCAGAACACGGATCTTCTTTGGCTCTATTTCCTCTAAATAGTTTGAAAAGCTACTGAAGAAGGGGTGGGGGGAAAGCGACGCAGAGCCTCAGGATCCTGCGCTACACCAGAGGAAGTGGGAAGCAAGGCGGCGGCTGGAGAGACGCCTGGCGCCACAT
>NW_004524804.1:2720729-2726219 GCF_000260255.1 Octodon degus
TTCAAGGGCTCTGACCTGGTTTCCAGCAATGTGCGAAAGAGTTCTAAGAGCCGGATTTATTTATGGAAACTAAACGTGGAATTGACGCGTACACAGAAGGCAAAGTGTGTGTCAGTCACAGCCCATTAAATGCCATCTAATCAAATTTTGTGAATTAATGTTCTCAGCTAGCAGGGTTTCCTGGAGATATATTGGCTAAGGTGAGAAAAGGAGATGCAGATTAATTGAAAATCAATTTTTGGAACAGATAATAGGCTGCTAGGTAGTATCCTATTGGCAGGTGAGCTTAAGTGCTTTAGAAAATAAAAAGGAAGAAATGATGAATGGACGGCATTCTTAACCCTAACTCATTAAGCCAAAGCCCATCATTTTGCAATCACTGCTATCGCTGTAATTATTTTGGTATATGTTGACAATCATAGTATTTGATTTTAAAAGCTAGGTTATAACTTCCTAAGTTTCTGAAGATTCATTGTGTTATATCTCCCTAATTGCCACCATCTATCATGTACAATCATGACCCTATAAGTTCAGCATTTCTGGAAGCCTTGGGGAGTATTCTCCTTTTAACGAGACATTTATGGGGAACAGGTATTAAGATGAAACATTTCATTGCAAAGGTCATTAAATACCCGAGTTCATAGCAAGGCTGTCTAGGCAGCACTATAATGGCATGTTCCTAAGTGCAAGGAAATCCTTAAAGATATATTGTGCTGGAAGTAGAACAGCAAATAATAAGCTTTAAGTTAATCCCTTTAGTCAGTGAGTCGGAGATCAGAGCCCAAAGAGACTGCAGGGCATTTGCTTTTGCAGCTCTGTCCCTGATCACACGTTCTCTTGTGTGCCTCTCTGGGAGTTCACAGAAGAAAGACTTTTCAGCACCTGAAATCTTTGCATGTTCTTCAGATAAGTTCATAACAGCAAGTCACTGTGTGGTATTATTTGACATCACTGTTGAGGCTAATTCTGAAACAGCTGTCCTCGCATGGAACAAGCCCGCTGTTGAAATCATGCACAAAGGAGCTGGAAGAGGAAGTGCTTACTGGAAACACAGAGTGAGAGGCCTGCCCGTGTGCGGGCCCTCGTGGCCTCTGACGGGCATCATCACTGCGGTCCCTCCCGGACAAGCAACATGTTCCCTCACCCAGGGGCCCCCACTCAGGTGTCTGTGGGGCTGGAGTAGTCCATGGGGCCTTAGAACTGGTGGGGTAGACTGCAGGGAGCCAGCTCCTCAGCGGGCCAAAGGAGACTGGGTATATTCTGCTTGTCTAAGTTTCTCAAAGTCCAGCCTGGAGGCAGGCAGGAGTAGCTAACCAGTTGGATTCCACCTAAAAAGCTTTTTCCTGAGGTGAGTTCCTGTTGTAATCACTTGTCCTTTCTCCTGTGTTTATTTGTACGTTTCTAAGCCTAACCAGCTACATGGCTTAAATTACTCTAAACTCAGTGCATGTGTTTCCTGCATAACCAGCTGACTTAGACTCCGGGCTTACTGTCCATTCATTAGCTATTTGTACTTCTTCGTCTGAGAAGGATGTATTAATATGTTAAAAATACTAGATATTTAAATTTGGGGGGATCTGATTTTTTCAATTTTTATGTGTTCTAGATATTAGTCCCTTCTCCAAGGAATAACTGGCTAAGACTTTTGCCCCACTCTGTGAGGTGCCTTTTCACTCTTCTTTGGTTTCTTTTACTGTGAAGTAGATTTTAAGTAAAATGAGATCACAGTTGGGGATTCTTCGCACTACTTCCCTCACAAAGTTTGGTTCGTAAAGTCTTTGCCCGCTGCTTTCTCTTTCAGCAGATTTAGTGTCTCTGCTTAAATATTTACATCTTCGATTCATTTCGATTTCAGTTCAGTGCGTGGTGAGAGACCAGGGTCTGGTCTTAGTCTGTGAGGTGTGTAAGCCAGTTTCTCCAGCACCGCTTGCCAAAGAGGCTGTCTTTCCTCCAGTGACCTTGTATGGCTTTGTCAAAGGTCAGGTGGCTAAGTGTGTTTGCAGCGGTGTCTGCATCTTCTGGTCTGTTCCGCTGGTCCTTGGGGCTCATGCTAGCTCCAAACCATAATTTCAAGTCAGGGACTGTGATGCCCCTGCTTTGCCTTTGCTGCCCAGAATTATTTTTGCTAGTATACGTCTCTTCTGGTTCTAAGTGAATTTTAGGAATGCTTTCTCTAATTCTGTGTGGAATGTTAATGACATTTTGATCACGATCACATGGACTCTGAATAACAGTTTGGGAGCATGATGATCTGTACCATGCTAGTTTCTTTCTACCCAAGAGCAAGGGACATCTTTCCATGTTTAGTTATCCTCTTCAAGGACTGGACAAATAGCTCAGTGGATTAAAGCCCCAGAAGCAGGCACAGGGGCTGGGGTTCGATCCCTGGGCCTGCTGTGCCAGTCCCACCCCCGGGGTGTGCCGAGATGACAATTGAAACTGGGAGGAGTGGTGTGCACCTGTAATCCCAGCACACGGGAGGTTAGAACAGGTGGATTACTGCAAGTCTGATCTAGTAGTGAGACCCTGAACCCCCTGTATACCCTTCCCTAAAATAAAAAAATCCTCAATCTCCATTTTTAGAGTGCTGTAGTTTTTAATGTTTACATATTTGTATACATCTAATTCTCTTTGTTAGATTGATTCCTAAGTATTTCACTGAATGCTATTGTGAAATATGGTGTTTCCCTAATTTCTCTTTCAGCGAGTTTGTTGTTTGTGTACAGACATGCTATTGATCTACTGAGTGTTGATTTTGGATCCAACTATCCAACTGAATTTGCTTATTTAATCTAGAAGTCTGTAGGTGGAGTTTGAGGGTCTTCTATGTAGAGAATCTTGTCATCTGCAAACACTGATAATTTCACTTCTCCCTTTCCTATCTTTATTAATTTTGTTTCTCTTTTGTCTAATCGTTCTGGTTAATGTTTCCAGAACAATCCTGAAGAGAAGTGATGATAGTGGATGTCTTTGTCTTGTTCCTGATTTTAGGGTGAAAGTTTTCAGTTTTTGACCATTTAGTATGATGTTAACTGATGGTTTGTCATAGATGGCTCTTGTCAGGCCTGTCCAGCTTGTAACGTGATTTAATACTGAAAATAATTGGTGAGACATGACCGAGAATCTAAACTATGCTGTCTTCTTCTGACTTATGCTTATTTTCTCCTGTGTGCTTTCTAATTGCTAGGTAATCACTTTGTCCCTAAATAGGATTTTTTTAAGAGAATAAAACCCACTAGAGAAGATACAGAATTTCACTACACAAGTTGATAGGAATTTAACAATGATTCTTACATTTCTTATTGTTGTCTTCTAATTAGTTGTTAAAATTACCAGACATAGCACGGATGCAACTAGAGACCATACTCACAAGTGAAACAAGTAAGGCCTGCATGTGTGAGAACCATATTGTCGCCCTAGCATCAGACGTGAAAGAGCAAATAAAATCCTGCATGGGTATTATCATTGTGTGGAAAGGATCCGCAGCTTCTATAGTGTTCTTCAGTATCATCTAACTCAGTAAGATTTAACTCCAAATTCCATTCTACCTTATGTTTGCTATCCTTAAATTGTAGTAATTTACACATAGGATTTCTTTAGTCTGACCGGTACATCTAAGGAACCAAAAGGTTGGTGTGACCATATTTCCTACCTTTTTCCACGCCACGGTGTGGATTCGCCCCTCTGGAGCCTGCTGTGGCAGCCAGTGGTCATCTAGAGGGCAACATGAACCCTTATGATTAGGATAACCCTTTCTGAGCCTAAAAAGATGAGGTGAAAGGAGAAGTTGGAGAGGATGACCTTTGGCACCATCCCCGAGCCATGCTTCAGAGCTCAGGGCTGGCGCAGGACGAGGACAGGACTGCCCTCGTTCCACAGTCTGATGCCTGTAACTCGCACGATCCATTGCTAACTTCCACCAAATGATGCAAACATTCCACAGAATAAACTCAACACCCACGCCGAACACGTGGCTCTTCTCTGCACAGTGTGCTTTCTGCGTATCTTCTGCACATTTCTTCACTGCAAACCTGCTGACATTGCACATTATTCATAAAGTTGTTGCTCTAAAATTTAAATAGAAAGGTTCATTTTCATAAAATGACTACTCAGCTAAGTTTTATTTCGTACCACTCCACATTTTATGGCACAGAATAAAATATCTTAGGATAGCACAGTTATGAATCATTTAGTGTCTTCAAATATATGAACATAATTGTCATGTAAAACAATAGAATATCTGAAAGAATCTCTCAGAACCCACTGGGCACATTTTAAATCCTGAAAATGCTCCTGTCTGGTGGAATAATACTACATCAGGGCGCAATGAGTGGGAGAATATACACTCGATAATCACCTGCACAAAAGACTGAACTCCGGCCAGTGCAATTATTTAGTAGATGCGTGACCGTGAGCCTCACTCCGCAGCATGCTAACCGAGCATCGAAGTCATCGTGTGCTCTCTGAAAGGCCACACTTCACTTTGATGTTTTCCTCTGTTCATCTTTAAGAGCAAGGTAACTGAAAGTGAAGACGCCACACTCAGGATCATGACAAATCATCAATCCGTCACAATTTCATTGCCTATTGGAATGAACACTTTTCGATAAACTTGTGAAGGGTTCTCATTCTAGATCTGGTGTTGTACATGGAGCAAAGTGTGCAATGTTCCAAATAGGAAGCGCTCGTGCAGGTGCTTGGAAAGGACTGGCACAGCTGCGAGAGCACCACGCACTTTGGAAACACACAGCAGTTAAATACCTCGCTTTGGAAAAACTTTATTTGCATGTTTGTGAACCAGAGGTCTTCTGAAAAGGAATCTTTCCCCCTTTTTACTATTAAAGTTGAGAAGAAGTGAGCAATGAAGCCTGCCTCTAAAGGGACTTCTGGTTTCCAGGACGCTTCCTGAAGGCCAGGGGTACTTGCTCGAGCATCAGGAGCCTGAGAAAGGGCAGAACTTCTTTGTTTATTTCCAGGGTCTCTGTGTAATTCGGGAATGCACTGCGAGCAGAAGATCTGTGCCAGATAACTGCGCGGCTTGGAAATTGAGTCTGCAGGGATGAACATTGCGGCACGAAAGGCAAAATTCCCTGCTGTGAGCCACACGTCTGTGTACTTTCCTGCAGCCTTGGGGAGAAGGCTTTCTCTTAGCACTTAGGCTTCAGTTGTTTGACTCCTTCCACGTTTTGTAAATATAATTACACATTACTGGGCCTAAAAGATACTTTAAAATTGGAGAAGGAAAAGTATGGAGATTTGTCTATGCTTAGACTCATTTGTAGTAAGAGGGTATACTATTTCTGAGGGCAGTAGTGAAAATTAAAATGAATAACAAGCTGAAGTGTTGCAAGGTTTCTCTTGCATAAGAAACTCAACATATTAAAATAACGCTAAGTAAGTTATGAGAAGTAAGGACATAGGCATTTCTCTAGTCAAAAACATCAAGAGATGGAAGGAGGGAGGGGCAAGGAAAAGGGCTGAGAACAGATA
>NW_004524804.1:2728354-2767318 GCF_000260255.1 Octodon degus
AGCAGGCAATAGCTTTCTAAATGTCTTCTGTAGGTCTCAGAAACAAGCACGACTTGTTGGTCTTTTGCTTGCATTCATACCAAAGCCAACTCATGATATCATCTCATTGTTTTCCAAAAATAAAGCCTCCCAATGTTCTAAAAGATGTAGACATTAGGAATTGCGATTGCAAGTCTCATGGCTGCCTCTGTGTATTGTAGTTACTCTTGTCTTCCTTGAGAAGGCCAGACACCTGGGAAGATTAAAACCCACTTATTTATTTAACTGCTTACTTTGCAACTCCGTGCTGAGGTTTCAGTGTGGTTGCTGTGACTGGGAGCTGGGAGGCCAGAGTGGCAAATGAGACATGCAGCCACCTGCTGCTGTGGAGACCACCGCTTAGCTGGGAGTCGAGGATGAAATAAACGCAGGGCCTCGTGTCTGCTCTTGGTGAATGGGGAGGCGAGGGAGTAAAAGAAATGTGTTGGCATGCAAGTGCATTCTGGTGGACCTCGGGCTTGTCTGGAACGGGGTTTCAGTGTGGCCGTGAACACACCCTAGACAAGCCCGTGTGTATGCGCACACACACTCACACACTCACACTCACACATGACATGCACACACACACACACAATAGGCATGGGTGAATGTATAGTTGATACATGAACACCAGACATGCTGAAACAGATAAGAACTGGGCCCTTTCTGCCCACCCTTGTCTTTTCCTTTGTTTATAATCTGCCTCGCTCAGGGGCTAGATGACACCTGGTGGATAAGCATGTGTGTCGGATTTATTCCACTCAATATTATATTTCCAAATGCATCCATTTTCCTATAAATGCCTCACATTTGTCACTTTTTACAGCCCAGTGTATTCCACAGCATACAGATCACATTTTCTTTACCTGATCAGTTGCTGATGGGTACACGGTCTGCTTCCTAGGAACATCTATGATACGTGCATGTAACCCCTCCCTGAGACGACTGTGAGCTGTGTGCACTGCACACCTGCAGCAATAACATTTTAAGAAATGATTAGACGCAAGGTAGAAAATAGATTTCTCACGATACGCACGTTGGGTGAAGAGTCTAAGTGACCTCTTGGCCTTGGAGCAGGATGGAAGCCCGATTGACACAAACAAGGAAAAACCTCGATCGCAATGCATGAGGCAGGACAGCCGGTCAGGTGAGTCAAAGGAAGAAATCCAAGGAGCTAGCAGCCTCTTTATTGAAGTTCAGCAAAGCAAAATGCAAACAGAAAGATCATCTGACAGCTTAGATCTTCAGGGTGTGCTTAGAAATTCAACCCTAAACACAAAAGCAGAAACAGCGAATTAAGCACTCTGCACTCCGCTTGCCCTGTCTGCAGGAGCCTTACCCTTCAACCCTGGTTTTATCTTAAAAGTTTTTCTTAAGAAAAAGGGTGGATTTTGTAACTGTAATGCTCTTAAGGCCGATGTTCAAAGTCTCCTTTTTCTTTTCGTCAGAATACATTTAAACCAGGAGTATGCAGAAAAGAAGTCTATTTTCATCTACGCAGAAAAGAAGTCTATTTTCATCTACGCAAGTGTGTGGAGTGGGGTGTGGAGCCTACCTCTTGTTGCCTCCAGGAATTTCCCAGCTCAGGCCCCGCCAGTGCTTCCATATCAGCGTCTATGCTGCCCACACCCGCTTGTCGCTTCAGCATGTCTGGCTTCCGGATTTCCTGGAACGGGGTTTCCAGCATTTCCTGGATCAGGGCTACAGCTGCAAAGGATTAGCGAAAATGCCCAGCAGCACAGTGCAGTGAAACCCACTCTAGAGTCCTGACCATTCCCAGCCAGCCAAGAAAGACCCAGAAGCCTCGAGGTGAAGGAGTGGCAAGCTGTGGAATGCGAAAGAACTGTGGCAAGTTATGCAGGAGGAGGTGGGGGAAAGAGTTTCCCTAAGGTTCAAGACTAGGTCTAAAAACATTAAAGATCGATAACTAAGCAGTGTTGAAAGCCTTAAAGAAAAACCAAAAAAAGTTAAAGAAAACTCCTGACAACAATAAAAACTGCACCTCCTGTAGGAGTTATTTTAACCTCTAACTCAGTCTTCAGTCTGCATAAATACTTTATGATCCTGGAAATTCACTCCTAAGCAAATTGCAACAAAATAATTTCATGTATATTCACTCAGAAATAAAACATTGTATGCTTTTGCAAATCAGGGTTTATAAATATATGCATAAATGTTTTATGCTCCAATAACTTAAAACACTTAGAATTCCACAATTTCTCCTTATCATTTTTGGGAATATGTGTTTAAGAAATTTCTTTGATAAGATACAAAATGTGTTATTCTGTAGCATGCAGCGACATGGAATCTGTCAGCTCAGCGACGCATGTGCTCTCTCAGCCTCACCGCTTCCACCAACGTCGGTGCCTTTTCATTTCACCAGGGCAGGAATAAGGAAGCAGAAGCTTGTCGTGGAGGCCGCAGAGATTCAGACCAGCATGGGGAAGACATAAATCTTATATTTATGCCTAGAAAATAGGATGAAAAGGGGCCTCTGTAAGCTTACCAGTGACCATAATGCAAGCCATTAAAAGCCATGGAAAAATATTGAAAGAAATAATCAACCCCGTAAAGTGCGCTCGCCATTTCCCCTACACAGCCGTTCACTGTACGCCTTTCTTCACGGTGTTGAAGCAAAACAGATAATTTTCTCTTCTCCCTGGAAAGTCCCATGGCCTGCCAACAATTTGCTTCTGAGTTCTTAATGAGAAGGCTTTAAATTTCAATAAAGAACATTTTTCCTTTTAGGAACCCAGGAAGGGTTTGTAGCAGTTCACGCTCCAACAATATTTCATGACATCATTAGACCAAAAGTTTGCCTGAGGAATACCTTCTGTGTACAGTTTTATTGATCATTATACCATCATTAATATAAGTCTATGAAAAGATATCTTTTATCACAATGATGTCATGTTGTTGAATCCACAGTGTTAGTTTTTTTTCCATTTATGTATTTGGTACAGGGTCTCACTATGCAGCTCAGACTCATGGTGATCCTCCTGTCTTCAGCCTCCCAAGCACTCGGATTACAGGCATGCGCCACTACGCCTGGACTCAGGACTGTCTCAGTGCGCCCCAGGACTGGGGATCGAACCCTGGTCCCTGAATTTGCCAAAGCAGGAACTTCATCCACTTAGTCCATTCAGACACACACACACACTGGCCCAACAGTGTTAGTTTTAGTAATTTCACTTAATCAAAACTTCAGGCAATCAATAAAAGCAACAAGGCTGTTCATTTCATTGTAAATTTGTAGTGTGGTATGTAATGCGTGCCTTCTCCATGAGGCTTGTTTTTATTTGTAGTGTAACCCTTTGGCTCAGTCAAAGCTAACTCTGTGTATGCAACGTGAAATGAAATATTTAGGGTTAGTTTAAAATACTTCAGTAAAAGCAATTCCTGAAACATAATTTAATCAGGTCAATATTTTGTTATTTAAATTTTGAGATTATTATCATGGCCTATGATATCTATATAGATATAGATATATGCTAATATATGCCATTGTGCATATAATTTTATTAACAGAAGGTGCACTTCTTTTATATAAAAATAACATAAGGGAAAGCTGAGTTAATTTTAGATAAGTTAATGATAAACATTCTCCAATGAAATTCAAACACTAAGACTTTAAGAATATATTCAGCCATTAAATTTAAATACAAAGAAATTCTAGCAAGCTGACATTGGCCAACGCTCTTGATGCCCCTGGTGTGGACTGCAGAACCATCTTCCTGGTGCCAGCGTGTGTGTCTGAGTGACCGCTGGCTCAGAGCAATTAGCTGCTAATTCTTTCTTCTCATTATTTTACTTTCTTTCTGTGGAAGGATATTAATAGTATTTAATTAGCAAGAGCATGGAGTTTGTATTGCATAATCCCGATTACACAGAATTTTAGAAAGGGCCAAGCAAAGCTACGGTGGAGACCCCCAGATGTCCCTGGTGACAGGGACGGGCTGAGGACAGGGAGACGGCGATCCTGGGGCAGGAAGCACTCTGTGTTCATAAAGACGCAACACGCAATGCATTAGCTGTCGTTATTCTCCTATTCATTTTCAAATTTTGTTTTATTGTTTCCATAAAATAAAATAGAATATGCTAAAAAGAGGTGAGATATGGATGTGCTCATGTGCTAAAGCTGTCAGCGTTCACTCTTAATACATGACAGTCTCGTATGTGAATTATCCTCAAATATTTTTGAAATATGATAATAAAAGTTCGATATAAAGTTTGTTACTGTCAAGTGAGCGGACCATCATGACCAAGCAAGTCAGGGCCCAGCTGTGGTCTCACCGTGGCTGGGGCGACAGTGGTGAGGAGTCCTGTCTGCCCCTCTTTCATCCAGCGACGTTTTTGCCCACCTTCGTGCGGGTACCTATCGGGATAGGGCAGGACTGCCTCCTGTCTGCAGAGCACGGGCTCGGGCATCTCGTCCAGAGGACGTGTGACACACTTAGTGTGGCTACTCAGTTTAAGCCAAGTGGGAGATTCATCGTTCACGAAACAGAAACATGGGGTCGGCCTGGGGCTTTCATCAGCTTACTGCTGACAGACGCATGCGCACTCCTTGGACTGGGGCAGGTCTGCGTGCCGCAGTGCTGCAGGCTTCAGCCCACAGTCAGCTGGCTCCGTTCCTGCCACTGCTGAGCTGCAGAGCTGTCATCAGGGAGGCCAGCAGGGCAGAGAGCTGCCTTCCTCACTGCAGACAGGAGACGGTGGAGCCCAAGAGGCAAGGGACCAGCGCCCGTCCCCAAGGCAGCACTACAGATGCACTCCCTTTACTAGACCATCCTGCTTCACGGCCTCCCAGCACCCATCCCCTTCCGAGCTCATCAGCAGCTGTCATTAGAATCTCAGGGCCTGATCACTTCCCCAAGCCCACTGCAACCTTAGCAATCGAGCAGCGGACCCAGGGAGCCTTTCTGGGGACACTTCTCCCAGGGGTCAGAGCCCCCGAGCCTGCAGCCTTGTATTCCACTCACACTTGCTTTTGGCCATCTGTTAGCTCTGCTTCATCTTTCCTGCTGTCCGTTTTGTTCTGCAGCAGACATTTCCCAAGGCAAAGGAGATAATGTCCCACAAGTGTTCATCCTAAAGGACGAAACTCCTTCCCACTGTAAATCTGTCAGCACTTAGACAAGCCTGGTCCTCTGGACCTCGTGTGTAGAAATCACATGGAGTCGCTTACAGAGGTCCAGGAGGAGCTGCTTCTTGAAGCCTGAGCGACAGGCAAGCAGGCCCTAGTGACGCAGCTTCCACGTACCCCACGCCACACAGGGCTGGGGACTGCAGGTAGAGGAGGGGAGGAGCACGGCTCCTGACAAGGGCCAGGTGTGTGTTTACCCTACAGAATGAGGACGATTTAAAGGAACACCTAGGTGGACTCTATTTAAATAAAACACAGCGTCAGTGTCTCAAGCCATCACACTGGCGTCCAGTAAACAAAAGCACTATCTATGCATCTCGCATCAGCTAAAACTGAATTTACATTTTGGAAAGCAAGTGCCATATATTATTTGCTGTACAGTTATAAAGTTACCTAGTATTCTTGCCTTTCACATTCATCATTTGAAACACAGATTATCACAGTACCTTTTTAGACAGTAACACTGAAAGCCTCAGAGGGGGCCTGGGCAATGGCTCAGTAGAATAAGCAAGCACAAGGACCTGAGTTCAATCCCTTGTTCTTCAAAAAAAGAAAGAAAAATCTTTAAAAAACAAGAGAAAACCTCAGCAATCATGTGAAGCACTACGTAAATGCTTGATTAGTATATGATCGAGCTGGGCAGATAGCTCATCAGCTTAAGCACCTGCCTGGTAAGTTCAAGGTCCTGAGTTTGATCCCTGCTAACAAAATTAAATTAGCAGACAATAAAAAATACATGACATTTTCACTAAGGAAAACCAAGTAGCTCTTGTCTTCATCTTTTCCTAATAGCCAGAAAATGTAAACATATTTTAAAATCCATTAATACCTCCAAAAGCTATAAAACTGAATTCATGTTTTTGAGAATACATTGCACTAAATAAATGAATAGACCACCATGCACAACGCTATTTCTCTGGAGCTTAGTTTTCTTAGTAATATGAAAGCATAATGTGCTATACCCCTAAACATGCCAGATTTGGAATATATATATATATATATATATATATATAACAAACCCAAAGTGTCATACAACTATAGATGCTAAGTAGATAATTTCTTGAGGTTTTCACAGGTGAAAGTTGCTTTTAATCCATATTACCATGTTGAAATGCAGCCTCTCATAAATGTCACAAGTTATGTTTTAGCTGCAACTTGTCACCTGTGACTTGTTAGTAGAGATTTAAAATGCTGAAATCTCACTGTGGTGCTTTTCACGCCGTGATAGGGAATCACTGTATATCTAGAGCGATTTGGAGATCCAGGAGCCTTAGAGAAATCCACTCTCTTTGGCCTTTTCATAGAGCTGCATATAAACATCTGGGCAGGAAGATATCCTGCCTTATGCTTTAGCAGCCGTGGCACAAGCATGCGTGAGCCTGTGGACCTTGGGGATCGCCTCTCAGTTGGTAGTATCAGAGCCTCCTCCCAGCTCTCCACGCCATGGAGAATTTCCTCCAGCAGTGAGCTCTCACTGGAGGGGGCTGCTGTTATGCTGCAACAAAATGAGAAACACAACCCAGAAAATGATCAGTGCCTTATTGCTTAAAGTTGAAACCATCAAAAATTTTCTGTGGTCAACAGAACAGCTATAAATCCCAAATGAAGGGATGTACTCCGCTGTGGCCTAAGTGCTCCTTTCTCAACAGCTTCTGCTCACTCGCTACTCTTGGTAACTTGCTGTGGGATACATAAGACCAGTTGGTTTGCCAGTGCAACTGAAGCTTAAAAAGATGCCATGTGTTAGCACAGGACATGGATGTTTTTAAAATGCAGATACAACTATTTATTGACCACTGCTCACCATTATTTACAATAAAGTAAACAATATACATTAGGATAACATTCTGACTACTACAAAGTTGTTTTCCTGGCTTCTGCTGAAAACAGTAACCCAAATACTGAAGACTGAGCCTACATGTAAGGAACAAGTTGGGACCAAGAAAAAACATGCAGGTCAATCGTTTAGATTACAAGTGTGTCCACTCATTTACTCTAGGTCCTAAGTTGTGAACACCTCCAGCCACACGGTAGGTTTCCATGAGCCAAGTCAGGACATATACGAATCCTGACTTTGGAGTACAGATTTCAACTTGCTACGAAGTAGTGAGTCCTGAGTAATTTTTAGTGTTCCCTTGTGAAGTCTTCTTTTGACAATTCAAACAAACCAAGTTTTGACTTGCTACCTTATTCGGGTGGGAAAGTTGTTGGCAGAAATAAGAATTTTTTCTCTTTTTCAGACAGGGTCTCACTATGCAGTTCAGGCTGGATTGTGCTCATTTTGTATCCCAAGCTGGTCTTGAATTCCCAAGATCCTCCTGCTTTAGCCTCCCAAGTGCTGGGATTGTAGGCATGAGACACCATGCCCAGCTAGAAAGGACCTTTTTTGGGGGGGATGGAGAGGGATTTTGGAAGTAAATTGCATTTTTGTGATGAAAGACAGATATGAATTCTGATATGGCTGCTTTGAAAATACCTACTTTAGACTAACTATATATACTGACACCTGTGAACTAAGCAACTGCGCTGAAGATGGCAATTTGTAATAGTAGTTTCATGCTTGGAGTGCCTGTCATTCTGGTCTTCTGAATACAGGCTGCTTGTCATGACATGCCAGTTGCTGCTATGATGTCTCTCAGGTAGATGGTTGTTCAAGAAGTAGGGGGTGGTGAATGAAGGCAAGAGATAGGAAAAGGAATATTGTGGGACTGTCCTGCTTCAAGGTTGTATATGGTTAGATTTTTGGATTTATGTGTAAACATAAGAAGTATATAATTCTTTATGCCTATTTTTAAAAATATATTCTAGGGGCCGGAGAGATGGCTCAGTGGTCTAAAGCACCTACTTAGAACAAGCTTGGCAAAGCATCAGGGACCGCGGTTCAATCCCCCAGCAGCACATGCCAGCCAGCCCCGCCCCCTGGTGGGCTGAGCTGGCCACACACACACACCACTCTCTCTCTCTCTCTCTCTCTCTCTCTCTCTCTCTCTCAAATACTTAAAAAAAATTAAAAATATATTCTAATTTTTAAATGCTCTTTCATCATATTCTATGGGGACTTAAAGTTCAACATATCAATACTTGATGAAAAATACCTGTTCCATGTTATGCCTAAGATGTTTGATATTCAGACAGATAGTGAGGTTAAGCTTAACAGCCTAGGTTATATGGTAATAACAATAAACTTCTCCTCTGGAGGGTTAATAACCTAAGTTTGCAGACCAAAATTAGAGAAAAAGGAGGGCCACAAGGAAAACCAACATTTTGGTTCTAGCCTTCCAAGGTCAGTTAAGACTCAGGACATATGAGAACTTGTACTGTAACGTCATGTACCTCGGTAGTGTCCCAAATTTTCTGATCAAGGAGATTATGGAGCCAAAGAGGAAAGTGATCGATGATGTAGAGTGTGCCTAAGGAGAGTCACATGGAGAGAAAACATTCTCTCAGGCTTTCACAGAGAGCACATTGGCCAAGAAATGTCCGTGACTCATCCACATGGCTGACACTGACAAAGGTTCTACAATCTGAAGTACAGGATCTCAGAATAAATCCTGAGGGGATTTCATTGACCTTATCAGATCCAAAAGCTACAACTCTTGTTGCATAGGTCCTGCTTTATCTTGGTCTTAATCATCCAGCAGAAAAGTATAAAAATGAAGTATAAGAAGTAAAGCCATGCTGTTATGTTGAGCTGTAGGGGACTCAGGTCAACAATTTCTGACATTGCCAGTCAAGCGGAAGCCCCAATACTATTATGGGATACTGGACTCTTAGACTATTTTGCTGAGTTTACACACCTATAATATTCAAATAACAACTTAACAAAAAAAGGGGATACAGATGAATGTCTTTGTATCTGTGTATTAAAAGTGGTTAGGATAGATACATAGTTACATTCTCTTAATGAATAGAGGGATTTGTTCTAATGGTGTTGTAAATAGGATATCATGTTCGCATCTTGTACAGCAAATAACCACTAGGAAGACAGTATGCAATGTGTTAATTATTGAAACTGTTGTACCAATTTGATTTGAAACTGTCTCATTGCTATATGTCTCTCAATAAAATTATGGAAAAAAATGAATTATTAAAAAAGAGAAAATACCTACTTTAAACTGTCCAATTAACCACAAAACCATCTATTTAACTTAAAAGGTTATGGCTTCAGGAAAACTTCCTACTTAACTGGAAGTGATTTATTTCTTAGGTTGCTCAGAATGAAGGAGTCTAAAACATGAGGTTATCAACCTTAGTTTTTGTTTTGGTGAATGTTTAAAAACAAAACAAAAGCCACTTACATAAGAATTTTATTTATACACACACAAATAAAAAACTCAGAATGGTCCCTAAATACATGAGCTAAAACATGAGTTGTGATTTGGACTATGGATAATTTCCCCCAAGATTTAGAGAAGCAGAGGAAATGTATCAGTCTACCAAATGCTCTTTTCTGATAAAGGAATAAACTACAAAGCTTTATTTATTTGTTCAAAGTAACCAGTGCTATAGATGCAAAACAAAACCCAACAACTCCCCCAAATACTACTTTCAAAACTGACATATCGAGGAATAAGCACTTCCCTGGCAAGTTCAAGGGCCTGAGTTCGATCCCTGATTCCAACAAAAAAAAGAATGCCAGGTTAGTCTCTCTTCATAAAAAGTGATGACAATTCGAGGACATTTCTTATTTGCCTCCTTTGCCAGCACCAAGTCAGCTTCATATTAATCTTTTCATTTCATAAGAAGCATCAATTCTCTACTACCATCTGTGGCACTAATTATTCAGTCAGGATCATGACCTCTAGCAAAACCTCTAGGTTTGTCAGTAGCATCTCTCTTTTTCTTTGACTTGTTGTCAGCAGATCCACAGTCATATAAAGATTTTCTTTTTGTACCATCTTTTTCTTTAGCAGCATTTTGCCAGTTAAGAAATGCTTCAATTAACTCTGGACAATCTAAGTTTTCTTCTTAACTCTGTAAATCCCTTCCACTTCAGAAAATACTCCACCTTCCCATTCACTACACATGGGTCCAGTACTTTCTCTACCACAAACTCTTCAGGTTCTGCCTCCTCAACTTTTTTACTTTTTCCATTTTGTTTCCTTCCCATTTTTTGCCATGTAGTTTTATTGGAGGCCATTTTTTACTGTAGACTTGAAGAGCTGTTATTCCCCACCTTGGATGTTCGGGCACAGGTCCGCAGTCTCCGCCTGTACTCCTGCAGCTCCACTCGTGCCCCACCTCAGGGGGCCAATGCCAGAAATTTGTTTATATTGACTTGTAGCAACACATTAAAGAGCAAAGAAATATTCACTCATCGATAAATTCTGAATACATCTCATTCTGATTTGTACTTTGCGCTGCTTTGGCTTGCCAAGATGTGATGTGTTGAGAACACGGGAGTTTGCTGTGAAGCAGGGGCTGTGCCCAGTGGGCACTCCTCAGTGCTGCGCTTTCTTACCCCCAATGGGCTTCATGAGCCTATTCCTGGACATTGTTGGGGAGAGATCCTTTGCAATCAGACAGGTGCAGTCTTTTGACTGCTCAAGGCAGAAAGTGAATCTAAAAATTGATTTGTCTTTATGCAAAAGAAATACATAGTTTAAAGTAAGCCCTTTAGAAGGAGAAAAAATAGACACACACATACACACAAGATAACTCAGATAATTATGCTACTAATTTCTATTGGTTTATTGAAAGGAACAGTTAATGCTTAATTTTTTATTAGCTTTGCATGGCTATAGCTGTTAATCTAAACAGCTACTTTGAAGATAACAATACGCAATATAATATCCATTGTTGATTTCCTATTTTCTTGTTTTGATATTCTGTATCATTTTTAATGTTTTTATTTTTTATTCTCTTTACAACAAAAAGTAAAGTAACTCCTTTAATTATGATGTTTGTATTTCATACAAAGCTAGTGGTGAAGAAAATGTTTATACACCACAGAGAAATACTCTGTCAACACTGTTCTTTGCTCAAAATAATGAGAGAACTATTCTCTTCCGAACAGCTCACCAGAGTTGCTTCCTAGACATGGACTTAATTAGGGAAGAGGAAAAAGCTAATAAAAATAACTGAGTGCTTACCAAGGGCTAGCTGCTAACCAAATGCCAAGTACAATGCTGTTTCCCACAAAACAAAACAGAAATGCTTGTGGCCAGTGGCATACATGTGCTTTGGGCTGGTGGGATCCAAACCTGAGCTAGCATCTATGAGCTCCAGCAAGCCTCTCCTTCAGTAATAGTGGCCTCCGCTCAGCCCCTCGGGTTTGCAACAGAGCAGTGAGCAACTTCTAGCGATTTCTGTAAGAGTGAAAGAAAACGTACCCCAAGTGTAGATCTTGGTACGGAGTACACAGTTGCCATCCTCGTTCATTCTGCGTAAGCCCGTAACAAGGCCCAGCTACCCAGCCTCGTGCCACACCAGGAGGGTTCAGCCAGCTCAGCATGCAGACATGATGGGCCCAGGAAGTGACTTGGCTCTGGAGCTTCAGTGTCCCCGTCTGGACACCCCACAGCACCCACCCATGCCGCTTCCTAGAGTACATCCTCCTTCTTAGGGGAAGTGTGACTGTCCCCTGCTATCCTCATTATACACACCTTGGAAATGAAATGATGTGCACCAGTTGTGCCTTTCGTTAATTTGCACCCAGACTGTAAAGCCCACTTACTGTCCTTGGGACAAGGTTCTTGCCTGTGTGCCATTTCCTGCTGTCTGCGAGGTAAGGACTGTTCCATCCACCTACTGTGCTGTTGATCCTGCAGGGAACCGAACAGTCAGACGAAGTGAGAGCCTGAGGCTCCCATTTTAATGCATGTTATCAGACTTTCTAATTAAATGTTTATTTTCATTACCTGTTGGACAGAACATGGAAAAAGAGCATTCCATTCGGTTTTCAGGAAATGTTGCATATAGGCATTGCTACTTCTTATTTTACAATAAGGAAAGAGAAAATCACAAAGGCCGAATGACTTATCCCTGATCAGCCAGCCAATGTGGAGACCGTTTGCTCCATGAGACGTGACTGTTGCATCCTAAAGTTTACGGTCCAGTCACAAAGGCCCCCGCTGGGGTCCACTGCGTAAATCGGATTTACATTTTCCAGAACTGCTCTTGCTGGCATGAACTGTCACTCTTCTCTCCACTCTAAGAGGCATTTTGGGGGTCATACGACGTGCAGTTATGACTTCCTGCTTTTATGTGTCTGGTAGAAATACTAAGCTTGTGAGAAGTTCGAAACCACAAACTATCTGATGTGTTTTATTTTTTTGTTAGACTACAGGTTAGTAAAACTGTTGTATTTTTCTGATAATTTTGAATAACCTAGTTGTGAGGTTTTATGTCTGTTTTTGTTTTGTGAGAAACAATATGAGCCTCTAGACTGACCTCTTAGGGAAACTGTCCACAGGAGCTCACTCCGGCTCAGAGTTTGAGAGAATGTCTCACACAAAGAATGAAAGGAGAATCCTGATGAAAGCACTTGCTCAACAGAAAATAAACATTAGAAAATAGGAAGCAGGGAGAAGTTCAAATACTATCATTCCCCCAATGACCTGTTCCATTGTTTCAGATATATTTTAATATATATGCTGATCTGTTTCAGTTACACTACTAATTTCTCTCAGTTTATTGAAAATTAAGTTCTTTGGTATCATCTGTTTCCTCTTTGTAAGACAGCCTTTTATGTCTGTCTTATGCTCTATCTTGAAGATTATGTTACAAGGTATCTTGGTATTCTCTTATTATTTTGTCAGGATTTTTAAAAATTATTTTTCACAAAGCAAAAGCTAAAACACTTCCTCAGTGAATTCTGGGTTTGCCTCGCTGGCCCCCACAGTTGCATATCCTACTTTCTAGTGCTGCCTCCGGCAAACAGAGTGACTCACCTGCAAGTATTCTGGGCTGCACCCTCTGACTGCGCTTCTAGACCTACGGCTGGAGACATCCTCCGTACACCTCCCTCCTTCCTCAGTTGAGCCCTCCAGCTCTGAGCCTGCAAGCCCCAAAGGAGTCGTGGAGAGAGCGGTGGCTGCGCGTTCTGGGGCGGCGGGCTGCGGGCTCCGTACAGCGGAAGCTTGCCTCTCCCGGGCTGAGAGCCTTCAGAGCTGTCTCTCAATGACAGTAATGTAAATCCTACTCTTTTGTCATAAATAATCCTGAAAACATTCTGAGGAAGGCACACTCAAGGAGAAAAAGGTAGAGGTAACAGTTACTTGCAATTACTAGCTATCCTGCTGTAATTTTCACTTGTAGCCACTATGTAGTTCTTCACATTGCTGTATCGTTGCCCACAGACAGACAAAACAATGAAAGTTGAGCGAAGCGGACGCTATAAAGAATGCTTTCACTTCTCAAACGTTCCAAAACCACATGAAGTCATGATCTAAACATGTAGACACGTTTGCTGATGTGTTTCTCTCACTTCGACGCGGATCTGCTTGGGCCTGCGAGAGGCGGCGCAGAGCAAGACACCTGCGGCTCAGGCCGGACCATGTCCAGAGGAGGCCGGCCCTCGAGGCCGAGCCCGCGCCAGGCCTCCGGTTCCCCGGGATGCACAGCAGCTTGCGGGCAGGCGCCCCACCGCACCCTCCCCAGACCTCCAGGCGGATTGGACTCGGACTCCAGCACTCCCGCGGGGTGGAGCAGGGCCGCTGAGCCGCTGTGCTCGGTGTCCTATGCGTTCGTTGCAGTTGACCCACTTGTCCACACACTGTGACGGATGTATAGAGCATCCTTGAGAAAGCGGCTCCTCCTGTCTCTCGGGAGCTTGCATTCTTCCATATGTGCCAGCCAGAGCACCGCACACCAACGTCTAAGGGCAGGCGACATTCTCCCTGTCACAGGAGCGCAGCAGATGAAGAGAGCAGAGGCGAGCATAGCCATGTGCGAAAGTTGAGAATGCACGCCTTCACTGTTTTGTCTTTGTTCTTAAAGCAAGCGTAACCCCTGATGTTTCTATCGTTCAGAAAATAAAGTGCTGTGCAGATTAGTTTCTGTTAAGGTTCATTATGTTTGAATTAAATAAAAATGGCTCAGCTTTGTATTTTAGGTAGATTACCCCAGATTCTCTAGCCTTTTCAAGCAATAGTAATGATTTCCTGTGATGCCCTTAGAAAATAACAATATTTTGGTTCAGTTGCATCATATTAAGCTTCTTCTGCAGACACTCGATGATTAGTCATATTCTTGCTTAAACATAGTGGAGAGATGATATTCATGACTCAGTTTCCTGTAAGAGGAAATCATTCCATTATGCATCACAGGCATGTTGTGTGTATCATTATGTAATTCCCATTAGTTAATTTTACTTCTGCAGATGACAATAAGAAACTCTAGACCCTATACTAATCTGATTTAAAATTTTGATTTATTCAATATTAGTTTAAATTGCTAAAGGCTGCATTGAAAGAAAAGATTTAGCACTGTGAGAGTCACCTGGTGGCACTGGCTGAGTACAGGGCACCTCGGTTTCTTAGCACAATTTGTTTTATGATTTGGGGAAAGATGAGTGCACCTCTGTGCACGTGAGGAAGAGGTCGCTGTCCTATTTACTTCCCAATGTGGAGCTGGGGAATGAAAGCAAAGTTGTGCCAGTGAATTGGGTGTCGCCTACTCAGACATCATGTTGGCTACACACTAGTGCAGTTTTCCATCAGCCAGGCTGTGGATGTAGGATTCCACAGTGAGATGTGTTGCCCAAGGTCGACTGTCTGCTGTCTGGCTACTGCTCTCTGTTCTCTTTATTGCATTCTCTGTGATTTCCCTGGGATACATTTAACAGCCCTGCTGGTCCTTGAGAATCCTTTAGGTAAAACTTAAATGAATGGGGAAAAAACCTCTGATCCAGTGAAAAATGTTTCCCTCTCCAGCGGTTGCTTATTGGACAATTTAGTGTATGAGTTGGGTATATCTGAGTTTTGCCTTTATTATTTTGACTGACAAATGTATTGGGGTACAGAAATATATATATATATATATATATATATATATATATCGCTTACAGGACACATTACAGCTTCTTTATCTGGGACACCCAGTCAGCAGCCAAGGGCTGGAGCTCACTGCAGCACTGGTGTGACATGCAAGCTGAAGGGTTTGTGTTCTAAGGCGTGAGTCTGTCCACAGCAGGAAGGAACTCGAGTCGCATGTCTGCATGTGATGCAGTCATGAAGACTTCAAGGCAGTCATGAAGACAGGAGTGCCTCTGGAGGAGCAAAAGGAAGACTCGATTCTTCTCTCCCTTCTTGTCCTTTGTCAGCTAGAAGTCCATTGGCTGGTGTCCACGCCCAGGCTGGAAATTCCCTCCAGGATTCAAGGTGCAGCCTGCTGGTCAGTCATCTCCTGACACACCCAGAGCTATGCTCCACTAAGGAGCTGGGTTTCTCTCAATGCCTCATGATGTCACAACCTGTGGCCTTGCACCGTCATGAGGCACAATGCTTCCACTCAACTATACACTGTATCACAATCAATCAGGATAATTTGTTTACCAATTATCTTAAACTTTATAATTTGTGTACTAAATACATTTAATCCCTTTAACTATGCAGGGTCAGCTAAGTTTTTCAATTTGCTGTTCATGAAAGTTGTGCTCCACACAGCTCATGGGTTGTTGTGGTTGTTGATGTCAATCCTGGAGATCCGACTCCAGCTGTGTCATGTAAGGCTAATGCTCTGTCACTGAGTTACACCACTTGCAAAATATGATGCTGAACTCTGCATCCTTGAAAATACAGCCCAAGCGCGCCCCTTCTTCTTCCTGCTTCTGGGGAACCTGGTAGGGCTTCTTTCAGCCCCTGGAGACCAGGAAGCCTACATGGATGCAGAAGAAAGTTCAAAGAAAGTAAGATTAAGGGAAGATTCCAGTTTGAATCCGAAGGTGGAGCAATTTCTTTTGGAAAACTGCCAGAGTATCTGGGACAGAGATGCTGGGAAACCAGAGAACTGAGAAAAACTAAACCTAAAATAGAAATAGAAGTTTTGTACAGATGGGACGTTTCCATGAATATAGTAGCAGAATGGTTAGTTTATAGAAGTTATCACCTAGAACACAGGAAAGTCACCCTCTGGAGTGAGAATCTGCAAAGGCTAAAGCTGTCATTCCATTATAAATATCTGCCATGAAAGTTACCTCAGCCCGAGCAGTGACTGCTGTCTTGCTGGCTCCACAGTGAGTGCCAATGTCACACTGGGGTTGCTTATGGCGGCACTTACTGATGGCTTCCAAAGAGGAGCTGCAAGCCACCATCATGACAGAACAGTCCCCGTTAGTGCTTGGATTCTCCTCTGTGGAAGAGGGCAAGGCCCAGAAATCTGGGCATGGAGACTCTCAGGCCCATGCAGTGCCTTTTCTAACTGCTCTGAGCAGAGTGGACAGACAACTGCCTTCTGTGGATGAAGGGCAAGCCAGTGACATGGCTTGGATGGTTCTTCCACTTCAGGCAGAGCTGCAGCCACCTGCAAGCTTGGGATAGTGGATGCAGTGCAGGACGGCTGTTGGGCAGGATCCCACTCTGGGATGGGAGCCCTACTGCTCACTCATGAACACGTCAACCCTTGGAGCAGGGCGGAGACTACAGCAAGGTCCTCTCCTTTCTTCTTTCTGGCTCAATTACTTGCATGTCACCACAAGAAGGGCTTGGGTTTGATGCTTCCTTATGATCAGGGTGGGTGCGGGGAACAATATTCTTTGCAACAATATTGACCATGTGAGTCCCCCAAAATCTGTGAGGCCCCAACGGCCTTCTGAGTTTCCCAGCAAAACAATTCTAGGCAACTTAATGAGTGCTGTACAAAATGTGGAACATATTTTGCTGAAAATCTCCTTCCTGCAGAACAAACTTGTTTCCAGCTCTGTTTGGCCTGCCTATGCCTTTCTGAAGGTGTCAGGAGTCAGGGGCCCATTTTCTTCATTTCTGGGAATGCTTCTTGCTCAGCTTTTACCTGAGAATGTGGTATGTGGAAATGTTTGTCTGAGCCCATCTTTCAGACTGTGAGAATAAATTAATTGTACAAATGTGACCAAAATCACAATCAACATCAGTACATGCAGCCTCACAACATACTTCTAGACACTGCACCTAAAATTGCAAATGAAGCAATTTGCAATAACACATAATGTCATTTACTATATTCACTTGCACATTTTGTGAGTATTTTGACCATTATAAGTTAAAAATAATAAGGGCATAACATGTTATGTGTGTGCACATGTCTGTACATACATGGCATATATGCATGCAAATATGTTTGTATAAATATAGTGCATATGCCTATATGCACGCATACTTTTTTCAAGGGCAGCAAATTCATGTGTTCTGCATTACATAATAAAGCATATTAGAAAACTAAATCTACAAAATACTGCAATGTATGTCTTTAATGTTCTCATAGTCAGTGACTATTCCAGCACTAAACTAATTCACAGGTCACACGGAAACACTTTGAAGAATGCACCTGTACTGCCCACGTGCCACTATACGTACCCTGTCTGTGGCCGTACCATACACCTTGACAAAATTACTCAAGTGCATGAGCAGTTTGGCTGCACAAATGCCTTCAACATGATTGAAGCAAACAACAGAGTTGTGCAGCAAAAACTCCTGGGTGTTCTGGTTGGCTACAAGGGAGGGACACTAAAGTGGCCTCTCATGAGCCCTATAAGGAGTTTGGACCTGTCTTAATGTTAATATTTTAAGTAGACTACACTAACACGCTTATTTCTCAGTACAGCAGTACAACAATATATACACAAAATGTGCAATTAGCAAAACAGCATAATTATCACTTCTATCTCCTCAAGCGTTATTTCTGTTTGTTGAGAACCTTCGACTCTTCTCTTAATTATTTTGAAATGCATGACTGTTATCACAGTGGCAACTGCTCTGCTTGGCCACACGGCACGGGACCGCCTCCCCAGGACCGCAGGATCGCCGGTGCCGGTGTGTGTGGCCTCAGTTTGACGCCTTCCTGTGTCCGTCCCCCGCCTGCAAGGCCTCCGCTCTACTCCATTTCTATGGCTGTAGCTTCAGCTAATAGGTGTGGACAACATTTACATTGCTGTGCGTGGGTGATTTCCCTTGCGGTAGTGTCCTGTGGTTGCACCCGTGCTCCCCCGCGGCAGGATTCCGGCTGTTGAGCGGGTGCTGTGTGGCTGCTTCACTGCGGGCCTTTTTACGTGGTGGAGAACATTCTGGTTCATTCCCATGGACTAACAGGGCTGCAGTCGAGGCGAGTGGGCAGGCGTCTCTCACCGAGAGGCTTCATGCTTACCACCCGGCCTCAGCGTGCAGCAGGGTAAGTTTCCGCCTGCCGTACTGGCTTTGCCACTGCTTTTCATTGCATGTCCACACTGAGGGAAGCCACACCATTTGCACAGACCTTGGAAACGTGGATTTCTAGGACACTGCATTGTGACTTTCCCTGCAGACAGCAGCAGCGGCCGTTGAGAGCGCACGCTCCCATGAGGTTTTCCTTTGCCGCTGTTGCAGCGTTGCGGCCTCCGGCTGCTTCCACATGAGAAGACTGGTCATTAAGCCAAATCTTTATCATGAAAGCTGTTGATCACAATTCAGCAGAACATACTCCTTAAAAGCAGCACTATGTATAAAATGTGAAAGACAGCGGGTGACACGTTCTAACTTTACTTAGTGAGCCTATTTTATCCTATCGTATAGGCTAAACGGAGTTTGCACGAAGTTCCTCTGCACGGTGGGCGAACTCGCGGCTTTCTGAGCCAGGAACAGCCTGAGTCTGGGCAGACGTCAGGGGCGCTTCTCCCTGTTCTCCACAGTTACATTACAACTTTGTAGAAGTTAAGAAGAGATCGTAATCACTGCTTGTAACTGCAAGCACTTGAGAACCAGGGGGAAACTTTTCTTCTTTTTATTTCTTGCCCCGAGTTAGCAAGCCTGGCAAACTGCAGGGAACCTGGTACAGGCACCAACCCAGGTCAGCGGCACACGAGCCCGAGGCCCCAGGGTCAGTACGCGCCCTTACACTGTCCACACAGCGTTTTGCAGGAACTTCTGACTCAGAAACCAGCTCAATCAGGCAACAACAGAGTGAAGGCGAGTTTTCTGCGGCAGAGCCAGGGTGACGCAGCCTTCGCTGCGTGCAGCACGTTGCTGGGACCGACGTGGGAGGTGCGCAAGTGTGTGCACTCGGCGGTGCCTCTCGGGCGCCCTGCTGCGCTCTGCTCCACCCGGCCCGGCGGCGCGCGTTCCCGGCAGGTCAGCAGGCACTCGCCCTACTTTGCCTTAGTTGGCGTCTGTGCCCTCGCGCGTGCCGTGAGAGGAGGCGAAAGCCCGCCCGTCTGTCAGCTATGGAGGCTCATGGTGGGATCAGCGTCACAATCGCTGACTCCCACTTCGGGATCGAATTTGATTGTGACATCCACCATGTTAAAATTGTTAGTGCTGTTACAAAACAAAGCACTTATTTCACTTATGAATACGGCTTTCAGTTGCGTCCATTTACTTACAAAAGCTTTGAGTTTATCTTTCTTTATAGCTGTCATACTCCATTGTATAAAAAATACCACATCTTTTCATCCATTCCTCAGCTGATGGGCATCTGAGTTGCTTCCAACATTTAGCTCTGACAAACTAAGCTGCTATAAATGCTGGTGTGTATATATCTGTGTGGTACGAGGTTTTTAGTTCTTCTGGAAAAAAACCCAAGCAGGGAATAGCTCGGTTGAATGGGACTTTCAATCTTAGATTTTTTTTTTTTTAATCTTAGCTTTTAGAGGAATATCCACACTGATTTCCTTAGTGGTTTTACCAGACTGCCCTCTCACCAATGGAAAAGGGTTCCTTTTTACCCACAGTGTCTCCAGCATTTGTTATTGACTGGCAGTTTGGTGATAGCTGTTCTTGCAGTGATGAGGAGGAATCTCAGTGTTGTTTTAATTTGCATCTCTTGAATGACCAACTATGCTGAACATTTTTTGTATATTCATTTGCCATTTGTATTTCTTCCTCTGAGAAGTGTGTTCATCTGAGAGGCCCATTTTTGTATTGGGTCTTTGAATTTTGGGGGCCTGTTTTCATACTCATAAGTAAATTAAACCTATATATGTAAACATTGTATTATCTCCCTAGTGTAAGAATCAGAAAGAGTAAAAGCTGAAAGGCACAATACATACTGTGAAGGGGAAAGAAACTGTTCAAAGGGAAGCAACAACTGGGATGAGGGAAAGGAGAAAAAGAAAGAAGGGAAAAATTATATATAATATATATATATATATATATATATATATATATATGATAGGTTGGCTAATTGTACTGCTTATTTCTATTGGCCTATTAAAAGGAAGAGTTAATGGTCAACTTTTCTTTCTTCTTTTTAAATTTTATTTTTACCAGTTTAAATAGCATGCCTGTATCTGGTAATCTACACAAGCAATTTGAAGACACTAGCATGCAATCTAACAACCATTATTGAATTCCTACCATTTTGTTAAGTGAAATTCTGTACTGTTTCCAATTTTTTTTTTACTATTTTCATTCTTTAGAAAAATGCCAATGAATAAATAAATAAAAGCATCAGAATTACATATTCTGTAGGTAAAAATTTAAAGTGATGTATTGATGACATAATACTTTATACAAATATTTAAATTACATATTGAGGGCAGGGGAGAGAGCTCAGTAGAATAAGCACTTGCCTGGCAAGCACGAGGTCCTGAGTTCGATCCCCAGTACAGCAATAAAATAAAATAAAAACAATAAGTTGCATATTGAAACTTATAAAATGAAAGCATGAAGCAAGACCAGACCCACTGCTGGGACTCTGAGGTCACTGCTGCCACCATCAAGGGTCAGGGACAACCAGTGGCAGAGACTATGGAAACCTGAAAACATGGTGTCAGTTAAACATGAAAAAGCATTTATTTCACCCCCATATTGCAGATTGTATAAGGATGTTGTGCATTTTCTCCAAACTTCCAGATTTATCATTAAAAAATGTCACTTCTCAAACTCGTGTGGTTCCTTCCAAGATGCAGCATCGCCAGCGCTGGTGGCTTATCACAGAGACACTGTCCCCCACGGCTTCCCACCCCAGCATGCGCACCAGGCAGCTTCTGTCTGCTGACGACACACTGGCGGCGAACTCGGAATGACGGCCGGCCGGGCTGTGCAGAGCAGACTCGGTGGGATGGCTGTTCTGGAGGTGCGCTGGCTTCTGGGGTCATTGTCAAGAGCACCGCCGGCACCGGTAGTAAAGAGGCTGAGTTCCGGATGCGCAGATGCACCAGGCTGTCTCTGAGGATCCACACACAGGTGGTCAGGAGAGTACGAACAGAAAACACATGAACGGGCTTTTGCGTGTTTATGTACTCAATCTCCAACTTTTGTAGTAGAGCTTCTGTTTAAACCACAGCACACGGCATCGACAAAGCACATCCACGCATATAATGTGCGCTGAAGTTCAGCACGACAGCAAGAGTCAAATAAAGAGTAGAGGGAAGGAACATTCTGAATATCACGTGTGATGCAATGGAAAAAATGAAGTTAGAAGACAATGAAATCTATGTGTACTTGAGTTGAGCAAACGGAAACATTAGGAACCCTTGCTGTCTGTTAGAAAGTGGGTGCGGGTTGTCGCAACAGCTTTGGGGATTTACTTTTATTAATATAGCTTGTACTCTGCTAAATGGACTTTGTATGGCTTTTCCCTTATGCATTCTTAATAATGCCCAACATTATGCTGCAGAAAATATAAAATCATTTACGTACATTCATCTACATTAAAATGTTTCGTGTGTGCTGATAATGTAATCAGATCCGTACCTCAGCCTGCAACGTAGTGGTAATCACTGTTGTGCTTGTTTTCTGTGAATAGCACTTTTATTCGAAGAAATGAGTGTTAGTATTTTCTAATAGCTTAGATATGTTGTTTTGTCTTTTTATTATAAACACATTGCTTTATTTATTAACTGGGAATTATAAATATCATTGCTATTGGTTTTCAAAAATATAATAGTGATCACTTCTTTGAGGATTTCTAATAGATTAACACTCATGGTTGGAGGTTCACAAATGTATTTAAAATGCTTTTTCCCTAGGGCTGGGGAGATGGTTCAGTAGAATAAACGCGCAAGGGTCTCAGTTCAATCCCCGGTTCCGGGGGAAAAAAAAAAAAATCGTTGTTTCTCTGCAGACATCCCCAACAACAAACTGAATAGTTGTATCTTTTTGGAAATTTACTCTGTGGCAAAACGAGTTAAATGCTACAATATGTATTTTTCTTGAGGATTATTTTATATACAGACATTTTAATTATGTTATACAAAGAAAAAACAGTAGAGAGTTAGAAAACAATGGTGCCAAATTTATTTTTAAAATACTGAAGACGTGGCGCACACACGTGTCCACTCCTCCCGTGGCACGAGGCTGGGCTTCGGAGGGCTGAGTAGCACCGCACAGGCTCAGGGCGAAGGGGCCTCCCGCGGGCCCCTGAGTGTGACGCAGACCGGGAAAGAGCCCGGAGCGCCAGCGCGCTGCCGCTGCGCCCTGCGCCTGGACTCAGCGCAGCTGATGGCTGGCTCTGCATTGTCTCCCGTTTTCTCAAACGGAAAGCAGTGTCGTGTTTACGACAACAAATATTGACTCAACGCACATCACTTTCGTTTACTTTTTAGATTGTGTACAAAGACGTTCATTGATCCATGAATTATTCTGACTATAATTTCACAACTCAAATTTGTGCAAATAAAACTTATTTTACAGTAACATCAGATTCCTATCAGAGAGAACGCATTGCAGCGACTCCGAGCACCCCAGGCTCGCTGCACCGCCCGGGCTCGCCGCCCGCACTGCACGCACCTGCTGGCAGTCGCCGCTCCCTTTCCGGCGGCGGCGCTCACAGCGGAGGGCTGGCGCACCCTGGGTGCTTGCCGATGAGCGCCGGCCGATTCTTTGCATCACTGAAGATATTGTGGTTTATTCATACAGTTCTCCTCCAAGAGCGTGCAAAACAAAACCACTGAAAACTACGGCAGACAAAAGCTGTGGCTGGTCGCGGGGCAGCAGACCTGGAGGCGCGGCGCCCCGCCTGAGGACCCCACGCCTCGCCAGGGAGAGCCCGCCGGTCCGCAGCGCTCCCAACGCTGACCTCCGACTTCTGCAGCCCAGCGGGGCCTGGAGGGACGGCGGCTCACACACTGTCACACCGCTGACGCTGCGATGCTGCGTGGAGAAGTACTCCTGACGCGCGGCCCAACCAAATGCTGCCCCGAGTCCTGTTCGATTAAATGAGACCAAGTATGTGCCGGACATTCAGTCCTTGGACTTGTCAAATGCTCCAACGGAAATGTAGTGGCAGAGCACTGCCGAGGTAAACCGGCCTACCGTGGTGACGACCCCTCTCCGATGACGCAGAGCCCAGGGCAGGCGATGAGCGTCCACTGGAGCAAAGCCACGGAAGACGAAGGCTGACCTAGCTGTGCATTCGCCGGCTGAGGCCGCAGCCGCTCGTCGCGTCACCCTTATTCTTACCTCCTCGTTCCGCGTCATCTTCCGGTCTCTGTCCTTCCTCTTACCTGCAGGCAGCCAGTGCTGGCCCTGCGGGGAGGGGTGCTCTCCTGCGGTGCTGAGGCGTCCGGTGCACATTACGCACGGTCGTTGGCCGTCGAGTAGGAAGGGCCTAACCCACTGGCGCGCCCGTTGAGAAGTGACAGTCGCGGGGCGGCGGCTTTTACAGGAGCCCCGGCAGGCAGCTCTTCCTGGGCTGTGGACAAGGTCTCCAGGCGTGGCTGTCCCCTGAATTCCGCGGAGACTCCGCAGGGCTGCCGTTTGGAGGAGAACTCGGGAGCGGTGCGCAGCGCCCGGCGTAGGACACACCCTCCACCTCGTGCTAATTTTCTAGATTTCGACGCTCACTTACTGTGGGAAGGCAAGTGGGGCCCTGGGCACCGCCCAGTCTTCATGAGCTCCAGAGCAAGGACTTCGGCACGCCAGTCCCAGGACAAAGCCAGCTGGCAGCCGAAGTGGAACAGAGACCCAGCAGTCGGTGCTAAAGCCCGGCCTCGGCCGGCAAAGGACCCGCAGCGCCGCGGGTGTGCGGTGGCTACAGATGCGGGCGGTCAGAGCCCCAGACAGCAATGGGGCAAGCCGGGCCTGGATGCTGCACTGTGAGGGCATTTGCAAGCAGCTGAAAGGGAACCTGAAGAAGTATTTGTCTTAATTTAGTAGGGGTTTGTGATTTCCTACGTATATTTAGCTTGTAAGTACAAGACTGGGAGATAGCTCAGTGACTTAAGCTCCTGCCTGGCAAGAAAAAGGTTATGGGTTCTATCCCCGGTACAAAAAAAAAAAAAAAAACCTTGCAAACATATTAAGAGACAATTTCTGCTACAGTTTTCATTGTGTTTGACTCCAAGTACTGCACAAGTCAAAATCAAATGAAAGGCTTCTCCAGTTACCGAAACTCTCCATCGCAGCCTTCCCTCAATGTGCTGGCCACGCACTGTTTTGATGACAGCAGCGCCTCGGCCCCAACTGAAGAGCGATCGCAGGGTGCGGGCTCCTCTATCAGAGACGAGGCACTTTCCTGGAACTGGCTTTTTCTTTTGACCGAGGAGCGGACTGTGCTTCAGCTGCCAGAGGCGGGGGGTCAGAAAGTGTTGAAGATGGCAGTGAAAGTGACAGTGACATAGAGAATGGAAACTGCGCATGCTGATGAACGGAAGTCCTGGAACCATCAAGGGAGACTTTCTTGTCAGGAAGTATTTTTAAAGAAAGGAAAAGAAATGCTTTTAGAGATGACTCCCAAGGGACCCCAAACGGAGGTTCCCACGCACCCTGTGCAGCAGGTGGAGTCGTTGCACACCCATCGCTGAGCTCCCAGCTTATTCATGGGACCCCACCAGCCACTGGGGCCTCCCTCTAGGCTACACCAGGCTCCCTGCAGGTGCAACTCACTCTCAGGAGGCGCAGACCCTGGCACAGCCGCACGATGCCCTGCAGAGACCACAGATGCCAGGCCCGGCGCTAAGGACTGCAGGGCTGCCCCACAGAGGCGTGGCGCGAACCCGTCCTGGAAACCCGTCCTTGAGTCCTGGCTCCCGTGTGCACAGTGCCATCTGCTCGGGTGCCTGACCTCTCCTACCTTCTTCGCTCTTTCCGTTCTTTACCTGAATACTCTAAGACTTAAGCTTCCCTCCTACCTTGGATTCAAATGCTCATCTCCATGCCCTGTTTAGGGCCACCAACTCTACAGTAGTGAAACACTGGCTCTAGACCTGTGTAACCCACCAGGCAGGCAGAGGAGAGAATCCAGCACCAGGCCGAGGGCTCCTGGGAATTCAGTCCCCACTGCAATTTACACTTCGTTTATCTATTTTGTACCAGGAATTGAACTAAGGTCCTAACACTTGCCTGGCAGTCCTGTTGCAACTTTTTATCATTGGCAAAATTTCAGATTGCCTGATTTGTGTCTTTCCACACAGAAAGAGAATGCTGGAGGAGTTTCGGGGTTCCTGTTAGCATTCGTATGCTGCAGTCAAGAGGTGGATTCTCTCTGCTGGCATCATTCCAGTTTAAAGCACCCTGTGACTGAGTTCCTCCAAGAAGCTAGGAGCAGAACAATCCCTCAGCCTGGCCATCAAAACTCCTGCTGCCCTTCAGCTCTCCCCTTTGGTCCCCTTGATGTGGCCTGCCTTTAGGCCACATGTTGGAGAGCAGAGCACCTCAGTCGTGAGAGCACAGATCTCCTCCTGCTGCATGACATAAGAAGGCTACCTCTCTGAAGTGCACACTGTGTATGTTGGGGTCTTTTGTTAAAACAAGCTAACATCTAGTGACCTTTTTGGTAGTCTTTCCTTTTCCAAATGGAAATCATATGAGCATTATTCTGCTTTTGTTCTGCCATTGTTTTTCTGGTTGTGGAAGGGCATGTGTGTTGGTGTCGCTAAGTGAGAGCAAAAGAAGCCACAGGTGCCCGCCTGATGCGGGACTTTCTACACCTCTCCAGGAGGCTGCCCGATGGCTGGGACCCTGGCAGAGCAGCTTCCCTGAAGGGGGTGGGGGGCTCGCTGTGCCCGGAGACATGCGTGGGGACTCTCAGACCACGCGTTAGCTGACTTCCACGCGCTACACCCTGGCTTTATCCTTTATTTGTAGGATGCCTGAGTTTATTTGGCAATGTAAGCCCCAAAGGGGAGATTACATATACTGCCCACCGGAGGTGGCATTCTGACAAGCATGGGTCTGGGAACAGGAGGCTGGACTTGCGTGACCAAGAAGGGTTCCTCTTCCTCTCTTCCACAGTCAGAACTAGCTTGACGCTAGGTCCCATGTTGAGGACAGCAGGTGGCGCCCCTCTTTTGGCACTTTGGGGTAAATGCATGAACTCACCCTTGACTATTTATCAGTGTTTGGAAGGCTAGGGATAAAGAATACAATTTATTATTTAACTGATAATGAGCACACAAACTTATATTTAGATTCCTCTGGGTGGAATTAATTACTATAACCACATCTACCTGCAAGAAAAATAGAAAACAGAGTCCAAGAGCCTCCAGTACTGATTCCATTTGTTATTGTTGCTTCCGACCTAAAACGGGATCACTCAACACTCCACATTAGGGAAAAGGAAATTACTTTCTCCCTTTAAAATCATGATTGCCTTCCCTTTCCCCAGGTTTAATCTTTCTACTAGGGCTGCTTTGAATTCTCATCAAAATCTACTATTTTAATCAATTAAAGATCATGGAAGAAAATATCAAATTAATGCATGCTTTCCTAAATCTCTTTGAATAGTTCAGACTTACCTCTAAAGCTTGCACCAGGAATATTACATTCGCTATGTTCCTGTAATGATAATTTTATGATTAATATTTCTATGAAAGTTATTCCTTGTTTCTCAATGTATCTAATGATAAGAGTGTACGCGCTGAATTACATAAAATCTAAAATATCTCAGGAAATGATTTATCTTCTTGCCTATTGGTTGCTCAAAATGACTGTGATGGTGTATTTTAAAAATTAATGAAATTAGAAAATATTTACTACCAACTCATAAAAATGCTAAATCTTTAGCGAAAGAAAAATTGCACATCAATGAATATTCTGAAGCCAGCGGCACTCGGGCACTCCTAATAAATCAGCCAGGATGACTTTAGAACATTTCCGAAGGAGCCAAAATGCGACACAAGCAGCGTTTAAAAGCATATGTAGTCACAGGTAATTATTAAAAGCACACAGAGGTTCACAAGGCCAGGGTTTTAGGTGTTAAAAAAAAACCTAAATGGATTGCCTTATTCACAAATACCAATTGCTAAAACTTAAAATTAAAAAACGGAAAAAAATTTTATGTCCTAAAATATTTGTGTTTATGTTGGAGACAAGCTACTAGATCAAAGAAATTCGTAGCACCTCCGCTGGTGCGCGGCTCTATGGCACGCTGCAACGCTGAGAGTGACGCACATCCGGGCGCCGGCGGGACCCCACCCCGCTCCTGAGCTGGTGCCCAACCCTGGGCTGTCAGTGTCACCGACATCCGAGTGTATCTGTGTACCACATGCACAGGCCGCTCTAACTTTGCTTGCAGCATTAAACCTAGTATGCACACTCACTAAAAACAAAGTGACAGAGAATGTGAGGGTCTTACAGGCTGCACTGAAAGCGTGTGGCGGTTGTGGCAGTTTTGGTCTTCAAGGCCCCCTGAAGCCACACGTGTCCACAGCTGGACTCCGGGAAGCGCCGGGATCATGGACCCCCACGTGCACGGGTGGGTTGGTGCCTTGGAGAGCCGGGGCTGAACGCGCCGCTAGGAGCCGGGTCGGGCAAGAAGAGGTGGGCGGAAGGTGGACGCTCTCTCGCTTCCGTGCACGGTGGGGCGCGGCTGTCCTCCAGCAGACCCCTGCCCTGTCCTCCCGCCGGGCCTGTACCTGCTGCGAGCGGAATCCTCCGCACACTGCGCGCCCACCTGCACCTCCGCTTGTTTCTGTTGTGGATTTTCATTATTTTGTCCCAGAGAAGACGACGTGACTACCCCAGTAAAGAAAGAGCCACTAACAATGACACATTCAGGTGAACGTGAATTTTCTCAATAAACGAAAAATAGCTAAATTTTAATTGTTAAATATTGATGATTACATGGAGAACCTTAGCTTTAACCAGATGTCTAATTTTTAGTACTTGGTTTGTAAAAATGTACAGATAAGAATTTCATGGAATCACCATAAAAAGTTGGACTTAACCTGGTTCTTTGATGCATTTGTAATGTGAGCTTCCCACGTTATTAGCTTCTGGAGGTTCATTTATTAAATATAAAAAGCAGGAAAAATAGCGTATAAACTGCGGCATTTGTTTAAAACTCCGTTTTGCTGGGCGCTCTGCTGTTGCGGAGGGATACAAAGTTAAAGGTAGATCTGGTGCAGAGAGTGGTGCGTCCCACCGAGAAGGGTGGCTGTCAGTGACACCGGCTGCGGTGTGTCCAGGGCGACAGGGGCGCAGGACAGTCCGGGTGCGTGGGACATCTCCTTGGAAACGTCTGGGGAACACAGCTGGACGTAGAGGCAGCATCGTGTGCTTTGTGCCACCCATCCAAAGGCTATCGATCATCAACTTGTAAAGAGAGAAAAGCTGCAGCCTCGGCAGTGTCTGTGCACAGTCAGTTGGCCCGAGCGCTCCAGTGAGCCCCATGAGAAGCTGCAGTGCTGAGGCAGCGCTGGGCTCCTCGGGGCCAGGAAGCCAGAGAGCAAGATAAGAACCTGCATCCTGCGCTTACTTCTAGGGCAACCCAAGACCTGAGACCCCGGGCAGGCTCGACTACCCTGAGATCTCCTGGCCTGGCGACAGAGATGCCTGGACGGTCCTGTGGCGGGCACTCCCAGTCGGGAATATAGACACACCCTGGTCACGAGCCCACCTCTTTGGATTGCTTTTCTTGACAAGCAAGCCCAGGGATCCACGCGTGCCCCGCAAGCACACAACCATGGACCAAATTACCAGCCCAAACATATTTCGGGGTTAGGTCAGCTCGGGAGAATGTGGGGAGGCTGCACGTCTGTGAACTACAGTGGATGTGAGACAGTAAGCCCCACAGACTCTGCAGCTCATTCTAAAACATGGATTCTAATCATTTGAAATACTGCAAATATTGAAAAATGATCTAAGTAAGATGTGAAGTATGTAATCACTGATGGACGTATCAGTGACGTGAATACTCACCAGCACATGCTTGGGCATCTCTGTAGATAAGCCTAAAGAGTATATCAGTACGGGTCAATCTCTTGATTATGACAAATGCAGAGTAACTTAAAAGGACAGAGCCTTCTAGAATGAATTTATGTATACTTTGCAAATGTTTTATCTTTTCCCAATGAAATTTTGGAAAATATTTCAGAATAACTTTCAAACACACTCGGAGTAAATTATTTAGATCTACCAGTTCATTATCTTCACTTAGCTTTAAATTTTTCTCTTTACTTCCCCAGCTTCTGCGTTCTGTGTCCCGCTCTTATGTTAATGAACTATTCCTTTCTCCTCTCCACTTCAGCTGTTGCAGATGTCTTTGAAACTTGTATTGGGTAAAATTCCACCAATGAATGCCAGCATCGAGTTTGATCTGAGTTAATTTTACAGAGGGTAAAAGAACAACGTAGCATAAATGAAGTTCATCATTTTATTCTTAGTTTTCATTTAGCATTTTTTAGGTTGAAATGGTTCTTCTCAAAGATTGTAGCACACTATATAAATGTGATGAAGTTTCATTACATTTGCAGAATGAGTAGAACAAGAGAAATCAGCGTGGCTGTCTGCGGGCCTTTTGTATGCACTGAATGAAGATTTACTGCTCGATAAACAACAGAAGAACGTTCTGTGATCTACTAGCCATGGAGTCCCAAGCATCCAGCTTCAATAACTGTGTGATGAGGTCAGGTTGCTTGAAGTCTTCAATTCAGGGAAAGACAGAGCCTCCAGGTCATCTTGCGAGAACAGAAAACTGCATCGCAATTAGGGTTTCCACTGGGAGAAATAGCTCAATCTAATTCCATTTATAAATAACAAAAGGAACAGTGATCGCAATTTATCATCAGTGTGTGCTCTGGAAATTCACTGAAGGAGGTGACCAGAAAGATTAGAAGCAGACTAGGGATATGTGCTGGGCTTGCAGGTGCCAACTAAATGTAGCAAGGCTTTGGACATTCAACTTGCTTATGCCTGCTTTCTTTCTCACTAAAATACCAATGTTATTTAAAAACAAAACAAAACAACAACAACAACAAAAAAAAAAAAACCCTCAGATCCATTTTTGTATTGGATTGAGAATCAGTGGTCATCTTGTTATACCCAGCTGAACTGAAGCAGCATGGTGCTGGGCATGGGAGGACTTTTGCCTGCAGTGGGAGAGGCAGAACTGGAAAGGCTGTTGGGGGTCTGTTAGGGAAGTGGTTGGAGCTGTGGAATCTGTTGGAAGCTTGGTTCTCTTGGGCTATTCTGCTAAGAGACCTTGTCATGCTGGCTTTCCTGATGAACTTGGCTGTTTTTGTGGGAGGAGCTTGGGATCTCATTGTCACTGAGAATTGCTGCAGTTCATTTGGGGGACCTCTAGTCCTCATCTTGAGCATCATCGCTTCCAGGCGCTGGAGGCAAAGACAGTGCACTGCTTAGTCTCCTGGAGAAGCTTGCCATGTTGCCTTTCCTCATTGGAACTCAGCTTTCCTCATCGCTGCAGGAGCTCAGGACCTTCCTTTTGCTGAGGATGGCTGTGGTACTTTTTGTGGGAGCTCTGGTACTTACCTTGAGCATTGCTTCCTGGCTCCAGATCAGATCCCTCAGCCTGCTAGCACAGATCCTTCATCCCGCTGGCATAGACTTCCTGTCTTCCACCACTGACCTTTGAGCCTTTCTCTCACAGATCCCTGAAGCAGACCTGTGAGACATGTCATGAGTTCTAGGCCTCCAACTGGACTTCTGAGGGGCACTCTTATGGGCTCTAGGCCTGCAACTGGATAGTAAGATCCAGGACCTTAATATCATGCAGGATATTAGTATCCAGGACCTCAGTTGGGTCCTTTGGTCTTTAGTGTGAGAGCAGATATCCTATACTCTGAATATGATTCCTTGTGTGATTCATTATAAGGTGGTCATATAAAATGTATCCTGTATTGCCCTGTTCACCTGCAAAACCCCAAACCACCACAATTTTAGTATAAATGACAAATACATGTAAGGTGAATTAGGCATTGTTTGGACACATTCACACACTATGGGATAACTGCCATCCGAGCACATGGGTGATGTGCACTTGTGCGTGCACACGTGCGTGGAGCTCTCAAAAGCTCCAGGGACACAGCGTGCTGCTGCTGACTGTACACCCCACGCTGACATCGGGTCTCCAGAGCTGACTCATCTTGTGACAAAATGTTTGTGGACCCGAGAAGCGGCTCCCTTTCCCCTTGCCTTCCATCCCCACGAGATCATAATTTGATTCTCTACTTAAGGGTGTTAAGCGGCTCTGAATTTGTGTCAGCAGTGAGCCTCTGGCTGGCTGTGTCTGGCTTACTTCACTTAGCATGTGGCCTTCAGGCTCACTGGTGCTCCTGGGTTGGTTGGACTTCACATTCAAGTTTATAGTGCCCCATCCTATAAATAGTTAGATGATGGGTAGACATGATAATAAAATAAATTTGATATATAAATAATAAACTTAAGTACATAAAGATAGATAATCAATAAAATACTGTTTACCCTTAAGAAATCTTGCTCTTTGTGTAAACATAAATTTCCCTGGAGAACATTATCCTGTATGAAAGCTGACCAAGCACAAATGGGAAAATACCATGAGATCTACTTGAGATACAGAGACCACTAAACTGGACTCACGTGATTAAAGGCAGAATGATGGCTATGGAGGCCCCAGCTGGCAATAGGGAGGATCAGTAGGTCTTAGAGAATGCCAAGTTCCTCATGGACTGGAGAAGTAGGTTTTGAGCTCTCCCTCACATCATAATGATTATTTAATGAGAATGTATTATAAAAAATGTAACTTTTGTATCTGACAAGGCCAGTCAAATCCTCTCAGGACTTACCCTGAAACCCTGTACAGCAGTTTGTAGAACTTTTGCAGTGTCAGCCATGTGGATGAGTCACGGCCATTGCTTAACCAATTTATTCTCTGTGAAAACCTGAGAGAATGTTTTCTCTCCATGTGACTCTCCTTAGGCACACTCTACACCGTCGATCTCTTTCCTTTGTGGTGCAATAATCTCCTTGAACAAAAAATTTGGGATACCACTGAGTCATAGGATGTTACAGTACAGGTTCTTTTATGTCCTGAGTCTTCACTGGCCTTGAAGGGCTAGGGCCAAAATGTTGGCTATCCTTGTAGCCCTTCTTTTTCTCTAATTTTTTGGTCTACAAACTTAAGTTGTTAACTGTCTAGAAGAGAAGCTTAATGATATTGTTATCCTAGAACATAGGCTGTTGAACTTAACATCAGTATCTGTCTGAATATTTTGTTACATAGGTCTTGCTTTATTTTGGTCTTAACCATCCAGCAGAAAAGTAAAAGCATGAAGTATAAAAAGTAAAGCTATATTAATACACTGAACTATAAAAGGCTCAAGTAAACAACTTTTGACATTGCCAGTCCTGTGGATAAACCGCTACTATTATAGACTACTGGACTATATTGGATTAATTTGAATTCATGCACCTACAATATATGACTGACAATGTAATACACATTTCTGACAAAAGTAAACAAAAAAGGGGAATATCAATGAAGGACCATTTTGTAGTGAAAAAAAATATATCTGTATATACCAAATAGCATAGATATACAGATACTTTCTCTTAGTTCAGTGAGAAGTTTTGAATTAATGTTTAGACAAGATATCAAGTCTGCATCTTTTACTATGAATAACTACTACAAAGACAACAATATATAGTATATTAATTATTGTAACTGTCCTACTAATCTGTTTTGATACTGTCTCATTGCTGTTTCTTTCTTAATAAATTATTTAAAAAAGAAAATGTATTGCATATTCTAAAATAAGAATGAATTCCAAATGTAGCAACATAAAAATGACTAAGCGCAGAAATTGCATGCTAATGTATCAGAATATCATATTGCACTTCAGAAATGTAATTTGTCAATCAAAAATAAGAGAACTTCTTATCAATTTAAAAAGTGTAGAAGTCTTGTAAACATGTAGGTAACACAGCTGTAGCAGATGTTTGTGGAGTCCCATCACCAGAAGAGGTTCAGCCTCCCTCAAGCTCTTAAGCTCAGTGAGATCGAGCATGGAGCGCTGCAAGGGCTGGTCTCTAGTCAACGTTGTTTTTCACAGAAGAGACAATAGAAACACCTCTGATGAATTCCAAGCCTCCTAAGGTGCCCCTTGCCTCAATTTTCATAATACAAAGGACTGTATAATGCATGTGATTTGCCAGAAGCACCAGTGACTTACCCAGTGTATTCACCACAAAGTTATAAAAGGTGCCTAGTTTGCCAGATACAACACTTTCATGCTGGACTAACCATTCCAGTTGAATCTTGGGCTTGCAGGAAGGGAGGATAAAGTGGAAGGTGGTTGCTGTTGGAAGAAGAGCCCCCATCCATAAGGCCATCAGGAATCAGGTGCTCTGGGGTCCTTTCTCTCCACTGATTGCCTCTGTAGCCCACTAGGCCCTGCCTCTGGCTCACTACGTCTCAACCATTTCAGAAGTAAAATCCGGTCAAGGCCTTTACCTTCCCTCCTTTCTTATCTTCTCTTACAGCTGTGTGGGGGCCATTTGGACAGCAGCAGTTGTAGCTACTGCACAAAGCCCTGCCCAAGATCACGTCCACAGATGTGCCTGTCTTGGCTCAGACTGATGCGATGCAGGCCTTCGTACTTTGTCTGGCATCAAGAGTCCTTGCTTGCAACCACACAAGTGGTCGGCATTTGGGCCATACCTCAGAACTGGTCACATGGTAACCCTAAAATTCTGATCATAACCCAAGCTATTCATTGTTTCAGGCCAGTTGTAACTTGGGGGTCTACTGTATGTTTCCATTTGTGACAGCACCTTCAAAGATTTCTTAGGGGAAAAATTGAAATTTGGAGTTCAATTCACACACTTGTTTTCTGCAGACTAGACAACGCCCAATCTAACTGCATGCAGTCCTGCATTATTTTATTTAGTTTTGCAGTGCTGGGGTCGAACTTGGGACTTTGTGCTTGCCAGGCAGGTGCTTAAGCTGCTGAGCTATCTCCCCAGTGAGTCCTGTGGACCCTTGACCAGGCATGAACCTCCTGAGCAACAGCACACTCGCAGGCTGGAGGTGATGCAGAAGGAAATTTCCAGCAAAAGCTGAAATTGGTTCATTTTTCCTTGTAGCACTCCCTTTAACTGTTTAAATGAAACAATGCAAATGAAGTGCAATAATTACAAGCAAATGTATGTGTATCAGCAATAACTAATCTAAGGTTCAAAATAATGAGTCGCAATTCTATTACATTTATCTGGAACACTCACACATGGCTGAAAGTGTAATTATGTGGCTCTTTTCCTTCACTGTGCATCACGGCCACTTGCTAGAGAGGAGAAATCAGTGCCTTCCCACAGCAATTCACTTGGCTCTTTGTTCTTTGTGTCCTCTGATATGGATGCTAAATATTGGAGAAAATCACACACTTGGCTTGGAAGCATTAGTAGAAAAAAGCACGCAGACAGAAGAAAACTAAGAAGACCCTAAAATAAATGTTTCTGTTTCTCCCAAATTGTATCTACTCTAGCAAGCTTTCAAAGCATGCTTTAAAATTTTTTCTTGGGGATAAGTAGATAGCTCAGTGGCATAAGTGCCTGCCTGGCAAGCACAAGGTCCTGAGTTTGATCCCTAGTACCACATGCCATGCCGGCCACCAAAACTGAGTATGGTGGCACTCACCTGTGATACCAGCACAGGGAAGCTGAGATCACTATGAGCTCCAACTGTGTAGTGAGACCCTGTATCAAAAAATAATAATAAAAAAAAACTTAGAAAAAAATTTTCTTGATCTTGAGTCAGAAATTCTACGTAGAGATCCAGTCCTATTCCAGGCCCAGTGAGTGTGTGGGAGAGCTTCTGGCTACACTGCGCTGGCGGGACTTGCCGGTCCAAACCCAGGTGCAGCATGGGTGAGACCCTCTTCCACCCCCTTGGGACTCTCCCATCCCACTCTGCAGAACCCAACCCAACCCTGCCCACCCAGAGAGAATTTCTGCCGTGTTCTGGGGACCCCCAGATCTAGTCCAAGCCCAGGCCCGGTGAGTGTGTGGGAGAGCTTCCTCTCTCCCCTATTCCACCTTGTCCCCTCCAGACTCAGCTCAAGCCTGGCATACAGGCCTGAAGTGAAACCCTGCAGCTGCATTCCATGCAGAGAGAGTAGGAGGCAGAACCACCCAGCTAGTCCAGGAGCAGAACATCTTGCCAGAGGGGCACAACAGGTACACTTTCAAGGTTGACAGCAAGAAGGAGCTGAGCACAGCAGCGAGACCCAAGCCAGGCACAGCTGGATAAATCCAACCTTCATAGATTTGCACCTGAACTTCAGTAGGTGCTAAGGTTATAACTGCACCAAAGCTCTACAAAAAAGGTCAGAAGACAGTGCTACACAAAATGACAATGAGAAGGAGCAAAATGCAATCTCAGACCACAAGCCCACCCATAACAAGTGCAGAGGACACTAACACAGAACAAATTGGGAATCACACAGCTGAAATCAATGAATCAATGGCTTCTGAAATAAAAAACAACTGCAGAAAGGTATAGAAGAAATCAGATTGGAAACGAAAAAAGAATTCCTTGAATTAATAACATATGCAGTAAAGAATCAAATGCAGGAACATATGGAGGAAACCCAATACCCAAGCAGAACAAGTGCAGAGGACACTAGCTCAGGTGAAATGTATGAATTAATAGCGTTGATAGCAAATAAGCAACAGCAGAAAGTTATAGAGGAACTAGAGTGGAATTCTTTTCAGAAATATAAAAGAATTCTCTGAACACATAGCATCTGAAGTAAAGAATCAACTACAGAAACATAAGAAGGAAAACCAATCTGAAAAAAAAACACTGCAGTAAAAGAATTTCTAACTGTTTGTAAAGAATAGAATGATAAAAAAAAGAGGAGATTAGAAAAATGACAGATTCCTTGAATGAGCAACACAGGAAAGAATTAGATCGCGTGAAGCAGAGTCAAAGAGATGTAGAGGAAATTAAAATCTCAATCACAAGCTTGTAAAACCATTTAAGTGAAAGTGAAGACAGAGTTTCAGATCTTGAAGATGCTGGTGCAACTAGTGAAAAGGTAGGAAAGGATCTCTTAAAAGCAATTAAGATGCAGGAAAAAATAATCCATCACCTGCAAGACGATGCAAAGATGAACAATGTGAGAATAACAAGCATCAATGAGAAACAAGGAGTCAATACAAATGACATCAAAAAAATATGGGCAGAAGTAATAGCAGAAAACTTCCCAAATATGAGGAAACAATCTGATGTTCAGGTAACTGAAGCATACGGAATGCCAAGTAACCTTAACCCAATTAAAAACACACCGAGACACATAATAGACAAGATCCCAGAAATTCAGCACAAGAATAATATACTGAAAGCCAGTAGAGAAAAGAACCAGATCAGACTCAAAAGAAAACCCATCAGAATTAAGGCCAACTTCTCTTCAGAAACCATGAAGGGAATAAGAGCAAGGAGCACAGTACTTCAAGTCCTCTATGAAAACAAATTCCAGTTCAGACTACTATATCCTGCAAAACTCTCTTTCAAGTTTGATGGAGAAGTGAAATACTTCCATGACAAAGAACAACTAAAAAATTTCATGATAACACAGCCAACCCTACCCAGGGTACTGAAAGATGTTCTAGAGAGGGACCAAAACAATCAGAACCCCACAAATGAGATCGGAAGCAACCAACTAAATAGAGCAAGTACTTAAAAACAGGAGAAAAATGAGTAAACGACAACAGGTAAAAAACATGTCAACCAAAAGTCAATGCATATCAACTATAATCATCAATGTAAATGAACTCAATTCACCAATTAAGAGAAATAGACTGGCACAGTGGATTAGGAAACAAAATCCAACAATATGCTGTATGCAAGAAATACATTTAACTCATAAAAATATTCATAGTTTGAAAGTCAAAGGATGGAAAACAATAGTACAAGCCCCAGCACCTCAGAGAAAAGCAGGAGTAGCAATCCTATTCTCAGACAGTCTCAACTTCAAACCAACAATGATCAAATAAAAATAAAGAAGGCCACTACATACTGATTAGGGTAAAAATTCAAGAGAAAGAGGTAGCACTCATAAATATGTATGCACAGGAACACCCAACTATATAAAGCAAATCTTAATGGACATGAAAAATCCAATATCCAATACCACAATCTTAACAGGAGACCTTAACACCCTCTTGTCCCAAAAAGACAGGTCAACCAGACAAAAAATTAGCAAAGAAATAATAGAACTGAAACAGAGCTTGAAACAAATGGCCTTGGTGGGCATATACAGAGCATTACACCCAAACACAGCTGAACACACATTTTTTTTCAGGTACACATGGGTCATTTTCTAAAATCGACCACATACTGGTCCATAGGTCATGCTTAAGTATGTGCAAGAAAACAGAAATTATCCCATGCATATTATCTAATGACAGTGCAATGAAACTGGAAATAAATGACAAAAGAAACCAGAAAAAAACTCTAAATTCATGGAAATTAAATGACGTCCTACTTAGTAACCAGTGGGTCAAGGATGAAATTAAACAAGAAAGTCAACAATATCTACAGTTCAATGAAAATTCAAGTACAACTTACTGAAATTTATGAGATACTATGAAAGCAGTTCTCAGAGGAAAATTCACAGCTGTGAACTCACACATTAAGAAAACAGAACGGGAAGAAATAAACACCCTAATGGTGCACATTCAACAACTAGAAAAGGAAGAGCAAACCAAACATGGAGCACAAAGATGGGAAGAAATCATAAAGATTAGAGCAGAAATTAATTCAATTGAGATGAAAACAGCTCAAAGAATTAACAAAGCAAAAAGCTGGATCTTTGAAAGATAAAATAAAATTAATAAGCCCCTAGCTAACCTCATCAAAAAGAGCAAAGAAAAAATTCAAATACAAGCAATAAAGAATGAAGAGTATAATTCCCACAGATCCAGTGGAAATTCAGAAGATTATCAATAGCTACTTTGAGAATCTTTACTCTCACAGAATAGAAGACACAGAAGGAATAGACAGATTCCTAGAAAGGTACAAATTACCACAACTGAATCGACAAGATATAACTACTCTCACTATTCCAATGTCAGTGAAATACAAGATGTAATAAAAAACCTACCGACAAAGAAAAGTCCAGGTCCAGAAGGATTCACAGATGAATTCTACAAGAAATTTACAAAAGATGTAATCCCTATACTGCTCAAACTCTTCCATGAAAGTGAAAATGAAGCAATCCTCCCAAAACCATGCCTAGAGGCAAGTATTATACTGATACGAAAACCAGGGAAAGATGCAACTAAGAAAGAGAACTACAGGCCCATCAAACTCATGAACATAGATGCCAAAATCCTCAATAAAATCCTAGCAAATAGAATACAGCAAATCATCAAGAAGATCATATACCATGACCAGGTAGGATTCATCCCAGGGATGCAAGGATGGTTCAATATTCGAAAATCTGTGAATGTAATACACTATATCAATAGAGCGAGAACTAAAAACCACATGATCATCTCAATTGATGCAGAAAAGGCTTTTGACAAAGTCCA
>NW_004524804.1:2769822-2787643 GCF_000260255.1 Octodon degus
GCCGTGACTCATTCACATGGCTGACACTGACAAAAGATCTACAATCTGAGGTACAGGATCTCAGGAAAAATCCTGAGGGGATTTCACTGACCTTATCAGATCCAAAAGCTACAATTCTTTTTGCATAAGTCTTGCTTTATCTTGGTCTTAACCATCCAGCAGAAAATTATAAAAATGAAGTATAAGAAGTAAAGCCATACTGTTATGTTGAGCTGTAGGAGACTCAGGTCAACAATTTCTGACATTGATAGTCAAGCAGAAGCCCCAATACTATTATAGACTACTGAACTCTTTTAGAATATTTTGTGAGTTAACATACATATAGTATTCAAATGATAGAACTAAACCAAAAAAGGGGATACAGATGAATGTCCATTTTGTATCTGTGTATTCAAAATAGTTAGGATAGATATATAGTTACATTCTCTTAATGAATACAGGGATTTGTTCTAATAGTGTTTGCAAATAAGATATCATGTCTGCATCTTGTACAGCAAATAACCACTAGGAAGAATGTATGCAATGTGTTTATTATTGAAACTGTCCTACCAATTTGGTTTGAATCTGTCTCATTTGTATTTATTTCTCAATAAAATTATGGGGGGGGGAATTCTATGTAGCTGTGTCGATCAAACATCAGTTAGTTTGCTCTACCAAATCTAATTTTCTGGGTCTTTCTGTCAATAACTGAGTGGTAGACGGAGAATGTGGACAAACACCACTGCACACGCCTCAGAGTCCCTACTCAGATGGGGCTGCTCCAGTCACTCTGCAATTGCTTTTTATGCGACATATTTTGTAAACTAAGACATGTTGATTTATTAATCAAGCTAGATTATTATGCAACTTACTCATTTTCCCTATCACTTTGTTAGCCCTTGTTAGATCTGCCATCAGTTGTTGTTTTGGCTTGCCTTGCTTCACTCTCTGTCTCTTTCTGTCTCTCTCTCTCTCTCTGTGTCTCTCTCTGGGACTCCCTCCCTCCCTACCTCTCCATTCTGATTTGATTTTGTCAAGTTTTCAGTCTGTTTCAATAACCTATAAATATGTTCCCATAATTTATTTTCTTTCCAACCTCCTTTATTTTGTTTTTGGTATGAGTTTTCTCAATGAAAAAATTAAACAATTCAGCTTAACAGACTAAATTCTAACGTGGCTTTGTGCTTAATATCAGATAATATCACAATTTGTGCACGATTGGTCCTGGTTGGGCTGGATTGCTTGATCTGCAGTTGCGTGAGTCGCCGGGACGCTTACCTTCTCTCTTTAGGGACTCGCTGGCCGGCCGTTGGCGCTGGATTCCCTCATGGCTCTCTTTAGAGAATGCACAATTTCTATTGTTAAATTTATAGTGAATTTTAAATTGTCATAAATAAAATTAAGAGACCAGAAAAACTTAAGTCTAAGTGAATTAGAGTGACATTTATTGTTTCAAATATTGTAAAAATGCTTAACCTTGTGCGCACACTTTCATGACCATTGTCGCCTTATCACGGAACGCGGTGAGCGTGAAGAGCCGCTCCACACCCAGAGCCACCTTGGCCGCGTGGTGTGGCAGGCGGGCGCTGAGGCCCCCCGAGGTGCGGCGGAAGCCTTGCGTGCCTAGGTGCGGCGCTGTTGGGGTTACCCGCCTGGGCCTGCCCTGAGTTGTGAGCTGCGCCACTGTCACGGAGCTGCCGCGGGTTTCTGTCCGGCCTTGTCACGCTTGGTGCCAGGGCTGTCCCCTCCCTAACGTGTCTGAGGGCACAGAAGTCCCCATGCAGGGCAGCGCCTGCGGAGCCGGGTGCTGAGCGGGTGGTGTCACCCTAGTACTCTGCTGCAGACCACTGGGCGTTGTACACATTTAGGGAATATTGTGATATGTTGATGCAGGTACACAATGATTAATTTCAAACCCATGAATACGTTTATCACTTATGACAGAAGCAGTCAGCGTCCTTTTTATTAGCTCTACAAAGCACACAGCATGCTAACGCTACCTGTGGTCACATGTGGAATATAATCCTGGGTCCCCAGGAATTGGAGCAAAGCAGGGCACTCTACAGGCCAAGAAGGATGGAGGGAAGGAGGACTGGGGTCTGGGATCAACTCACTGCAGTCATAGAAACTGAGGCACCAATGGGAATGTTAGACTCCAAGAATTTACTTAAGCCGGTGTCAGTTAAATGACACGTCCACAATCCACAGACTAAGTGGGACCAGAAGCAAATTTAAGGTTGTCAGTAAAGCTAGACAAAGATGCTGATTTTAGTACAAAGTTGATAGAAATGACACCCAGTTTTCAGCCTAAGAGATTAACAACATTTTCTTCCTTGTCATTTAAATTGCGAGCGCAGAAAATGTGTGTTGAAGGTATTTTCTATTACGTTATTAGCAACTTCATGAAACCTTGCATTATGTTGAGGTCAGTAAAATCAGAAGAGTAGAAAGAGTGAAACAGAACCAAAATTTACTGAATCTGCTTAAAAAATCATTGATTTCCAAGGGATTTGATTGTGAAATTTCATTTTATAAAAACAAAGATGATGAAATGCATGTTATTTTAGGCCATTTAAGTTGTAGCCTTCCATTGCATACTTACTCAAATCTCTTGAAAATGAGTTAAATATTAAGATAAATGTCAAAGATTTTACTTTGTATACCTAGAATACTAGGTTTCACAACGGGTATATGTTGAAAAGTTGTAACGTGAGAATTTATACAGCCTGTGGATTTTTTTTTCTAAGACAGTAAATAAAAAAGAAGAAAAAATTCTGGCCTAGACACATCGAAACAGCCGAGAAAGAGCAGACGGCTGGTACATAAGCACGGTTGTACTCATTACAGCAAGAGCGTGCTCACGGGCGTGCGCACACACACGCACACACACTCTGGCTCATGTGACATCTTCGCCGTTCCCTCCGTTTCAAGGTAAGACAAGTTTCCGCTACTGTCACAGTTTCAGTGCATCTCACTGGACTTACTAGTGCTTGAAATATCATGTGGAAGACACCCCAGAGGAGAAAGGGAGGACAAGAGCCATGAAACCAGAAAAGAAACAAGCTGCGCGCAGGCTCCGCGGAGCCACCGACTGTAAAGTCCCCCTCCAGCAAACTGCATCACCACGGGCTTGGATATTTGAAGCACTCTACAATAACTGATTGCCTGAAAGTGGCTTAAGAGCACAGTCGGCTTCATCTGGCTTGGAGCAAGCCCAGGAGCTGCGCTCTGCACTGCGCGGCGCGGGAGGATCTAAGGAGGGAAAGAGGCTGCGCTGACCGCAGGAGCCGGGGAAGAATGCTTACATAAGGTGGGAGTGACTGGAGGCAGGCTACAAGGAAAGCGTCGCGCTCCATCTGGATAAACGAACAGCTCAAAGCGTGTAAGGACTAGCCACCGGCATGTGCTAACCGGAGCCTGTTTTCTCCTTCAAGGAAATTGTAACATAAATCACTTGGGAAGTGATTTCTTCTGATTTTGCATTGCTAAAAAATAAAAAGCATAAAAATACAAAAAAATCAGAAGCATTTCTAAATATGTGCAAAATTAATACTCATAACAAATCCATGGATTGTAAGAACTATGTAATAAAAAGTAGTATATTTAAAACAATATAATATAACATTGTTAAAAAACTGCTCAGCTTGTAACGTTAACTGATGAACCTGGTTTCAACTCACCTGGTTTAAAATCCTACCTTACTTGTTTCAGGGCCTTTCTTCATTTTCCTTTTGTTCTCTTTAATATCTGAAACAGACTCACGATTGTCTGTGTGCGCTTATATTCCACTGTCCACCCCTAAACTATTACCATAGTTGATCTTATTAACTTTCTTTTTTGTATTTTAGGGAAGGGTCTACAGGGTGTTCAGGGTCTCACTACTAGATTGGACTCATAGTGATCCTCCTGTTTGCAGTGTCCCAAGAGCTGGAATTACAGGCGCTCACCACCACGCCCAGTCTCAATTGCAGTCTCAGTGTGCCCCAGGGGCAGGGCCGGCATGGCAGGCCCAGGGATTAAACCCCAGCCGCTGTGCCTGCCTGCAGGCATTTTAATCTGCTGAGCTATTTGGCCGGCCTTTCGCTCATCAACTTGACTGGTGTGAGAAGCGCTAAGTGATCAGTCCCGCACAGGGCTGGGGGACTCGGAGCCACCCAAGCAGCACTGGGTCCGTCCTGGTCCCCTTTCCCTGGATCTTCACTTCTTGTGTCCTGAATGAATACGCAGGCAAATTGTTCCCCCCGCACCTTTCTGCCCCAAGGTCTCTCTCTGCCTTAGAAACAGCTGACCCAGGGCTGAAACACCTGGAACCGTGACCCGAATAAGCCCCTTGTCCCTTTACCATGTGGATGTCAGGTGTTCCGCAAAAGCAGTGAGAAGCTGCCTGTTGCAGGCGTCCACTAAATTCCTGGAGGGAAGTGCAATTTAGTGTTCTTACTGCCTCATGTAAATTAGACTCTGCTACTCTTGAACAAAAACCCAGATGACACCAATGCTGTTGAGAAATTTTAAGTAGAGACATTATTCCAAGGGAGAAATCACTTCATTCATTCTACACTCAAACCAATTTTAAATTGAACTCTAGACAATCAGTATGTAGAATGTTTCAAATTTTGCTATTTTAATCTTATTCAGTATACTGAATTTGTTTTTGTTGCCCCGCCCCACGATACCTGGGTGGAGTCATATAAAGACACCTATTTTTGAAAGTAATGTAATAATTTTTCAATATTAAGGATAATCTTCTGTAGCTAACAGTCTTATTAGTCACTTTTTTCCTTTATTAAAAAACTTATTTATTTATTCATTTGGTACAGAGTCTCACTGTGCAGCTTGGGCTCATAGTGATTCTCCTGTCTCAGCCTCCCCAGAACTGGGATTGCAGGTGTGTGCCACTACGCCTGGTTTTGGTGGTCAGCCACAGCACCGGAGATGGAACCTGGGTCCTTGGGCTTGCCAGGCAGGTGCTTAGACCAGAAAGCTTTCTCCCCAGCCAAGATTTTTCTCAAAATATAAATTTTTATATAATTTTACTTAGAAGAAATATTATTTGAGATCACTTATTTAGGCAATATGCAAAATGCGGTTTTGCTTCAGGGTTACCTTTGCTGCATTTTCTACCGTTATGAATCCTATTTGAGATCCATTACTCAAAAAGCCGGTAATTTCTATATGATATTTCACAGACATAAATTCTGACAGACTCATTCATTGTTCTACTAAATTTTAGAGCTAAGTTTAACACTTGAATTTAAAGAAACTCAATTTTATTTTTTAAGTTTTTTCATCCAATTTTGGGGATCTATTTTTCTTAGTGAATTTTGTGTTTTTCAAGTTGAAAAATATAATACAACATTTTCTCATTTATCTAAAATTTTACTGGATGTGATTTAGCAAATCTCTAACATCATTTATCACTAAAAATGAAAATCATTATTATGTGTAGTAAGTAATCCATTGAAAGTCACCCAGGATTGCTTTATTTTCTAAGTTAATGTATAAGTAACACTTTTATTAAATACATTCATGGTCAATTTGTACATCATATTTTAATCATCTATGTCTTAAAATTCATGAGGGTCATAATCTCTGACAACAAAGGCATTCTTGTTTCAAAGCAGATACTGTAGGTCAAAAATAAGCAATGAAAATACCATAATTAAAACAGTTTAATGCATTCTGTGAATTACAAGCTGCTGCAGCTCGGTTTGCAGGCGTCTGAGACAGCAGAGTTGGCAAAATCACCACGCGGAGCCTCCTTCTGGCGATCAGCTGTTTCCAGGCGCCTGTTACCTCTGCGCCGCTGTATTCCAGCCTCGAGGCGGGATCTGCTCCAGCCACGCCCGGGCCAGTCAGGACCCGATCACGCTACCCAGGAGCCAGTGTCCAGGCACCTGTTGCTTGGATAATGGTCTTTATACAAACTTAATTGTCAACTAGGTCTTTCCCACTTCCTCGGTATTTTTATGTTTGCATTTAAATCTCGACTCTTTCTCCTACCGTTACGTAATTTTTGTAGTAGCATTACGCAGCACGTCTCTGTGGTCACTGTTACATCACGCTTGGTCTAGGGGAAGAGACATCTCTGCAGCGATGTCAGGCAGATCACAGTTGAGAGTGCCACTCTCCAGCCAACGTCCTGGGGCTCCCTGGAGCAGTGGCTGATGCTGGCGGTGGGTGGGTAGGCGATCTCATGGTGTCCGAAAGCGTGGAGGTTCTCAAGCGCAAACATAAAGCACATTCACGAAAGTGTGTCACAGTGACGCCAAAGTCAACCAAAGAGCTTGTCAGGGTCAGGGCTATAACAGTGTGATCACAGAGTAGGTAGCGCTGATTCTAATTGAAATTATAAAATAGTTATCCACGAGCTCACGCTGCCACAGCTACAGACACTCCTCACGTAACCAGCAAGTTCAGTGGTCAGTAAACTACTTGCTTGTTGAATGAGAAAGTGTATGTAGTACGTGCAGTACCACAATACAGAAATATCAGAGGAAGCTCCAGCACGATGGCTCTGCTTTTCTTTCCATGACTCTTACATGCAATGTTGTGACATATAACAACATGAACTATAGCGCTGCCCTACGCAGCGCAGTCAGAACAAACTCCAGGAGGCACCTGCTTAGGAGTGGCTTCTCTTCAAAGTGCCAAGATCAGAGCTAAACTAGCAAAGCCTGTGAATGCATTGCAGCCAGGAGGACTGCAAGGAGCTGGAACAGCTGCAGTCCTGGGGTCCTGCAGGGGCCGCTAGGCAGTAACAGGCAGTGACACTGGGCCACCTGAGCGTGGTGCTCACAGGGGAGGCGCTGCGAGGGTGGGAGGACCACGTATGTCCTCAGCAGCTCTTTCTGTAAATCAGACACTGTTGTACAGTCTGAAGAATATTCTTTGTATTTTTTTCATTTTTTTATCTTTTTAGTTTTTTTTTTATTTTTAAAGATCACAAATTAGAAGTAAAACAGAAAGAATTACAAGTCAAATTAAAATATCATAGCTTACTACTGCCAATATTGTACAAAAGAAATGAAATCAGCATACCAAAGAGGTTCTGGAGCCTGCTCCAAGACTTCAGAGGAGGTGAAGCACAGTCAGCGCAGACGTCCACCCACAATGAAGCGACAGACAGCGTGTTGCAGACACACAGCGCAGTGTAATTCAGCCGCAAGCAGACACGGGGAGCAGGGACCACACTCCCAGTGGTAGGCCACTGGCTCTCTCCTCCCCTCCTTCCTGGCCTGGCCCCTCTCCACAGTCCACCTCAGTGTCTCCTGCCATCTGACTTTGATGCTGCAATTTAATTTTACGCACTTTTGACTTCTTTTATAGGAGAAGCCATAGGTCATGGCAGTGCCTAGAGATCCCCACAGAGCCTCATGCATCATGGGTGAGGCTTTGCAGAGGTGGCCACGTCTGGAGCATGCGACGCTGGGATTAACTAACTTAGGCCGCTGACCGCTTGGCTGCCCTCGCTAGGCATCCTGGATGAAGCGGCAGGAAGAAGCCGCCTCAGGCGCTTGCGGCTCCCTTGCTTGCTTTGCTGGATTCTGCCTGCATATCTGTTTCCCCTCTGCCATGCCACCCAGCCTTGGGGCCAGCCAGAGGTGGACTGAAACCTCAACAAGCCGTGAGCCAAATAAGCCTTTCCTCCTTTAATTTGGCGTGTCAGATATTTTTGTGTCAGCACTGAGAGAAGTAACTAACATACCATGTGACATTCAAACTTCTGTATTTGATTTATTTTACTTAGATTGTGATCTCAAGGTACATCTACTTTCTTACAAATGACACAAACATATTCTTCTTGATGGCTGAGTAGTACTCTACTGTGTGTGAATACTAGGTTCTCTTCATTCATCTGCTGCTGGACAGCCAGGCAGCTGCTAAAATGCAGCTGCTGTAGCTGTGTTACAGCGAATATGGGCATGCAGGCACCTCCATGATGGGATGGCCAACTCTTTGGCAAGACATCCACAAGAGCTATCCCTGTAGTCTTCTTAGAACTAGAAACAATTCTAAAATTGAAAAAAATAGCTGAAGACATCCCGGGCAGCAAGGACAAAGCAGGAAGCATCCCAGTTGTGGATCTCGATTACATGAAGATGCTACAGTGATAAAGAGAGCACAGAGCCAGAAAAAGAAAAAGACCCGTGGATCGACGGGAAGGTGGAGAGCACGGCGATGCCCCAGGCGCGCCGCGCACCCTGGCCTTTGACAGAGGTGCCGGAGAAGACTAAGAACGCGTTAGGAAATCTCGCTATCCACATCCAGAATGATTAATCTGCATGTATAGTTCTCATCTGTCACTAAAATCAACTCAAAATGGACCAAAGACTTCTATATAAAACAGGTAAACTGAATCTGCTGAGAAATAAAATGGATAAAGTGCTTGGTATACACATAATCAAGGACTGGCGGTACAGAAATGCAACGGAGTAAGAAATAGCCCCAACAATCAGTGGGATTATGTCACATCAAAAATTGTTCACAGCAAAGCAAACTATGAAAAGTGAAAAGACAACCTATAAAATCAGAATAACAATTTTTCAGATAACTCTTAGATAGAGGACTACTATTTAGAATATATGAAAAGCACAAAAAATTAGACACCCTCAAAATCCTCAGAAATTGTAGCAAGCAACTGCAGTGAACAGGCACTGCTCAAGTGAAGGCCCAGAAGTGCTCAGCAAGCACGTGACAGCTGTGCAGCATCTTGGCCATCAGGAGATGCAGATCAAAGCAGCACTGAAATCCCACCACATGTCCCGCGAGCTACTGTCAAGGACTCAGAAGATGCTACGAGAATCTGTTACACAGCTGGTGGGAATCCGAACCCCTACAATTGCTATAAGAGTCCACATGAACATTCCGCCCCCCTAGAAAAAATCCTTGTGAAATTTTAACAGGGTTGTTCACTTGCTGTAATGGTTGATACCATGTAAACCACAGACTTTTAAAAACTTAACAAGTAACTCAGCAGCTCTGCACCCTAGGGTGTTGGAAAGTCTTTGGGTGGCCGTTTACACTCTTGGACCTTGCAATTGTGCCAACTCCAGAGGTTTAGAAATTTAACTTAGTGACTTAAAGGGTGCTGGGGGCCTCGCTTTGTAACCATCCTTAGCCTGTATGAGAGGAGGGCATGAGGATGCTGGGAGTCCTACAGTCACCCCTAGGGGTTGGCCTGCTTACAATATAGGGGAGCAAGAGATGTTTCCCTTCCCCCGCTCTTGTTGGTTTTGCTGTCTTCTGCCACCTAGAACTGTTGCCCCTGTGCCAGGCATGGACCCAGCTGAGTATGGACTGAGGCCACCACACTCTGTGAGCTAGGTAAACCTTTCCTTCCTTCCTTTTGGATGTTGAGTGTTTTGCCTCAGCAATGAGAGAAAAGTAGCTAAGACCCTTGCAATGGTTATTATAATGAAAGTGAGGTAGAAAACTTACTGAAAATACCAAGTACTCTTTCTCTCTAAATAAATACATTTATTACTGTGGTTATTGTTCATAGTAGACTCATATGTATGGCTAATATGATAAACACTAAACACTATATTAGTAAGTACAATTTCTTCAGCTAGAAAGTGTCATGCATTTAAAACATGTGCAGAAAGACAAGAACTGTGTGATCCACCTCACGCAGCATACAACAGAAGTTGATGTTCTGAGCTTCAGAGTAGGAAGGTGGTCAATGAAGCCAGGGAGAGGAATGGCATGAGAGATGGGCAGAGGTTAGGGCTGGGTTGGGGAGGTAGCTCAGTGGCTTAAGCACCTGCCTGGCAACCACAAGGTGCTGAGTTCAATCCCCAGTACACAAAAGCAACCTTCCCAGAGGCGTTGATCAGTGAGAGCCGAGTCTCAGGCAAAGCCAAGGCACCCGCTGCAGTGTGTCCCAACAGGCAAGCATGATCGGCCACATGCTTCAGAGGAAGTGAGTAAAAGGATTGTGGATATTTTTACCATAAATAAATGGTACAAGTGCAAGGAGATAGGGTCACCCTGATTCGAACATCAGAGTATACATAGATCAAGATATGATATACTCTTCCACTAGTATCTATTAGTGAAAGACACATTTAAATTTTAAAATATGAAGTTTTAAAAAATAAATCATAAATTTGTATGTGGCAGCAGTTTAGGAAAAATGCAGCTTAGACTATGACCAGATTTTAAGTAAATACTCATCAGATGAGGTAAAAAAAAATTATATACACCACTTACCACATATAAACATAATAAAAATGCTTAATTACGCTTGACTTCAAGCCCAACCTAGATAGCTCTACAATTATTATGTGCCATTTGCCATATTTAGAAACAAACCAAACAAGAACTTACTGGCTATTAATTCTTATGTATTTCCTTCAGTTACTAAAGGTAGCTGGCAGCTGACTAGAATCCAGAAGGGAAGGCTTTCACACACAGTGGTGAGTGTTCAGACATTGTTCTCTCAATCACTTCATTCCAAGCAGGGTCAGATGCTATAGAGATATGGCTTTGCTGGGAAAAATGTATGCATCGATGGTAGCTGTGTAATGGTGCCAGATGAGCATAGGCCTTTCTGTCACCCACGGCAACACTAGAGAGTGGCTAAGTAGCACATTCAGGCCCAAATTTGTGCACACTTCATTCCTGTCCAACTAAAGGCAAATTTCATTCTGGTCTTTTGTTTAGAATAGTAAAGTAGCAACATTCTCTTTACATTCAGAGTTTTGTATTTTTGCCTAAATAGCAAAACTACTGAGCCAGTTATAACTACAAGGTGGAAAAATTATATGAAAGCAAAATTCAGCTCCTCCTTAAAATGTCTGAGCTGCAGCCCCTACCTCGAGAGCCACAGTTGTGTAGTTGAGGACTGACATATTGAATTAACAGATTGTCACACAAATCTGATGGAAAGCAAATAAGCATTGTAAAGGAACATTTGTTCCAAACATCAGGATGAAACGTGTGTCAGCTCTCTAGCTTCGTGAAGTGGTGTGTGTGTGTGTGTGTGTGTGTGTGTGTGTGTGTGTGTTCTTTCTAACCAAAGGACTAGGACTGCGGATGTTTTCATAAGTACATAAGTAATGTGATAAAGGAACCCATAAATTAGGACACAGATTACATCGTAATGATGCAACTGGGGAAAGTTACATAAAATAAGTGAAACTAGCCCTCTAACACAGCAACTGGAAATACACCAAATACGTAATCTTCATAGAACAAGGTTTGCAGGCCACAATCTAATCGAGGAAGTACGGTCTTTATGCTTGGCCACTTCAGCGGGTCAGCCTTGCCCGAAGCCTCTCTCCATCGCGGGGCACGCTCCTTCCCCAGCCCCACTACCCCACACTTGCGTGCCTTGTGCCAGAGGAGCTGCTCTTGGCTGCACAGGGCCCTCCTTGCCCTGGCAGCTAACAGACTAATGAGAAGTACTATCAGGAGGTGGAAGATGTCATCGTGGGGCAACCATCTGAATCCACTCCTGCAAGGTGACTCTACCCTGACAAACTTCTATAAGATAGCAACAGCCAGCTGGCCCAGGGCTGGGTACCTTCAGCACAGGGGTGGGTCTCTGTGGTGAATGAGTTCACCATCAGCTTGTGACACCCAGGCAGACTGACTAGCAAGATGGTGCTGCAGATCTTGCTGGAGAAGCTTGTCCCGCCGGCTGCCCTGCTATGGACATGGCTGTTCTCCCTGTCAGAGGAGCACGGGTCCTCACTGTCTCTGAGAACAGCTGTGGCTCTCTTAGGGTGAGCTCAGTCCTTACCTTGCACATGGCTTCCTGGATCCAGGGCAGACACCTCAGGGCACAGATCCTTCATCCTGCTGGTGCAGACTGTCTGGCCCCCGTCACTGACCTTGGGGCCTTCCCAGTGAGGATCCTTGATAGACTTGCATGGGACATTGTCATGGGCTCCAGATCTTCAGCTGGACTTGTACAGGATTGCTGTGGAAACCAGGCCCTCAGCTGAGATTCTTTGGGTGTCTAATGCATGGACAGGTCTCCCACACTCTTCTGCATGTGACTCTTTGGGTGAATATTGTTAAATAGTTCTATAAATTATGTGCCCCATGTTAAATCCATCCCCTTGCAAACCCTGACTGCAGCAGTTTCCTTCTGGCCTTGTGGCTGTTTGCTGTTGATTTCTCTTATCTTGTACTGCGTTGTTTTTGTCTTGTTTTGTCCTTGTGACACTGGGGTTTGCCATGTAGTTTAGGCTGGCCCTGAACTTACTTCATAGTCCAGGTCTGTCTCTACCTCACGGCAATCCTCCTGCCTCAGCCTTCTTCATGCTAGTATTATAGCCTGCATCACCACACCTGGATACTTGCATTATTTTTGAAAAGATTTCTTTATTAACCCTTCCCCAAATTTCAAGGATGATGATGTTTATTTTCTGATGATTACAACTTTATTTATTTATTTATTTATTTATTTATTATGTATTTGGTACAGGGTCTCACTACATGGCTCACACTCGTAGTGATCCTCCTGTTCTCAGCCTCCCCAGTGCTGGGATTACAGGCCTGAGCCACCACACCTGGTGTCGATGGCCAACTCAGAGCACCTGGGGATGGGGCATGTGGTGTGCAGGATCTAACCCTGGTCCCTGTGCTTGCCTAAGCAGGTGTCTAGTTTGCTGAGCTATCTCGCCAGCTCCCTGATGAATACACTTTAAAATGAAATAATTTTTCTTAAAAAAGGTGTTCACAAGGCCTAAAGGCAGAATTTCTGAGCTAAAGAATCCTGTCAGCCTAGCTGCTCTCTTGGGGATGACAGAGTGCCCCAGTCAGGGCTCATGCCCCTCAGCCACACCCTCCAGGGGCACAGCCTTGTCACTCTGGCCTTGCTGGCGCTGCTTAATGTCACCAATACTGCGCTGGTGCCTGGGCATATTATGTGCAGCTCGTGACAATCCGGGCTGCAAGGCTTTTCTCCTCCAGCGGGGTAGCCGGCCAAGCAACAGCTGAAGGTTTCCACATTCCTGACGCTTCCCTCTCGTGTGTTGTTCATTGAGTGTTTCCTTAGAAGAGCCTAATGCACTTGAGGCCGACTGCTCCGCAGTGCACGGTCCAGAGAGCGCCTCAGGCTAGAAAACGAATCGCCACCCTGAGCATGCAGCTCGTGCAAGCTATGTCCCTCCAAAAGCCCTGCTAAAGAGGTGGCACTCCGCAGTGCCACGAGACGCTAACCTCTTGGCTAACGATTCTGTTAAAGTAACTGCATGTTTAAAATATTAATTATTTTCCAAATTTTAAATGTAAATTTATAAGCATTGTACCAAGTTGCACCCACTTACCTGTAAAGCCTCGAGTTTATCCTTCTATAGCCAAGTAGTCCTTCAGCGTGTGAGGTTCCTTTTTTGGTATGAAAGAGGCCAATGGAAGCAATGAAATCCTTTATTGCTGTGCACGGGAGTGCTGCCGGGGAGAAGCTGGAGACCCTGGGGAGGAGACAGAGGTTGGAGCTTTGGGGGCCATTGGACTAGGGGTGGAGTTTGCCTGGGTGCTTAGGTGTCACAACACGCTGGGGGGCAGGGGTGCTTGGAGCGCGAGAAAATCACCAGAGGAAGTCCGGATGCGCTCGGGCTGAGGAGAAGGAGGTCGGCCCAGGAGCAGCGCCTTGTTGTCCTGGGAGCCCCGCGGCGGCGCCGCCTCGCTGCAGGAGGACGGATAGGTGCCTGCCCACCATTCCCGTCTTTTTGTTGTTGAACAAAAAGTTGTTGGCCACTTCTTCTACCTACTTCCTGCTGGCCGTGGGCGGTGGCAGGGGCTGCGGAGGTTGTCGGGGTGATGGCCCAGGCCCATGGGGACGCTGGCGCCAGCGCTCTCATGCAGAACAAGAAGCTCGTTGGCGGTGAAGGCTTGCAGCCTAGACTGGAGAAATCTCGAAAAAAATTTAAAAAGACAAGGTGCTGTAACTAACAAGACTATTATCATGATTAGAAGACCCAAAAGAGGGAGGAGGACAGGTGTCCAGGGCCAAGGTCGGGCCGCAGGGCAGGACCAGGAAGAGCCTGCTCTGTAGCTTTGCACCCAGGCCACGACGTTCTGTGCTTTCTGCATGACAGTACCTGACTGGTTAGCAGAGGCGCAGCGCTCTTGTCAGCTCGCGGCAGGTCCCACCCTTTCTGCTGTAAGGACGTCAAGAGCAAGATGGCTCTGCAAGACTATGCTGTCAGTGAGTTGATGCAGGTTTGGAGCAAGCTGATGGGTGCTGTAACCTGGTCAGTAGATGCAGAGATGGGCAGAAAAAATAGCACAGAAGCAGTGGCCGTGCCAGTTACCCCCGCTCCCAAACCAGCACCGATGGCTGAAGAGACTCACACCTACTAGGACAGTACCCGTGGGGGCTGTTGCCCTGCAAGACCGATGTTGAGACGTACTTTGTAGATGAGTAACCTCTTGGCCCTCAGTGGCGAGGGAGACATGTGGATCCACAGTGAGAGTGTGGGAGTCCTGCCAGAGGATGGGAGGCTGCGAAAGGCCCCAGGCCAAAGAAGAAAACCAGTGCCTGAGGAGGGCAGATAGGATTTCAGGTGGTGGATCCCAGGGGAAAATGTCTGCAGAAGTCTAGATGTCCCATTTGAGGGAGAGCCAGATGAGTGAGGGTCGGGGTACCAGAGCAAGAGTGTATCTTAGCCAGCTACCCCGAGATGCCAGGCCTAAGGCCCAATGCTTTGTCCCTTAGAATTGTTCTCTCCTGAAGGTCATAGAGTAGGCACAGCACAGATCTTGTTGGGAATGTTACAGCAGAGTGAAACTCCTAACCTGAACAGGTACCTGGGCGAGTTCGTGTTCTCTAAAACTGAAGATTAAATTTTAGGACCATTGGAGATTAAGAGCAGAATATTCACTGGGGGAAAGAAAGGTTCTGGCCAAGAGAGAGAGACAGAAGGGAGACCTGAGCAGGTTCCTCTGGGAAGCTGTCTCTTCCAGAGATTTTTATAGTATAAAACCAAGTGGTGAGCTGGGAAACACCGGAACTTGCATAGGCAGGCATATGGTGGGACAAATTATGCTCAGCCAGTGAGATTAAAAGCACCATTGCTCAGGTAAAATTGATTAAATCCAGGACCAAATGAGGAAGTGAGTCACATAGCAAGCGGGCATGAATAGGGGACAGGGTTCTTCCTGTTCAGGGTTGGGCTAGTAGATCTTTAGGGCTCTTTCAAGGTGACTGATAACCATGTAGAGCATCAATCCCTGATGCCCGTGCCTAGGGAAGTGTGTGGCTGCATTTGTTTACTCTTTCGTCTTGAGGTCGGGCCCACAGCACGGGTGTCAGTCTCTTCCAAGGTTGCAAAGTGACCTTGTCTCCCACAGTGTCTCCTTGAGGGCCTGGCCCTGTCTATGTATAATACTTTTATCCAATTTAGTGCCTACAACAGAAAGACAGGCAGAGCCAGCAGTCAGATAAACTAGTGGAGCCTATAGTAAAGCTGTGCTTCTGAATGAATTGGAATGTATTGCTTAGTGTGGTTTGGTCTAAGGAAGGGTTTGAAGGGCTGGAAAGTGGTGGGCAATATGGCAAGTGGGTTGAGAAGCATCAGGTGTAAAAGGCGGAATAGTTTATAAAAGAACCCAGGAAGGCCTGGTCAATTGGGCTACAGAAATGGCCCCCCAATGTAACCCCCACAGCCCAGACATCACAGTGAGGCTTTTTGATGCTGGTACTGACCTACTAAATACTCCAGTTAAAGAATGGGAGATGCGGGCTGTGTCCCACCCTAAGGGAGACATGTGGATCACTCTTCGCCCAGTGAACACCACTATGGAGACCGGTAGTTTCATATCCCCGGCAGGGACAGTAGATGCTCCAACTGTCATCAGCTCTCTCCCCATGGAAGGTCAAAGATAGAATCCAGGGGCTTGTAGGGGACAGTAGGTATCTTTTATCTCTTTGCACACATGTTGAAGGGAGCTATGGTTTTTCCCGTATGAAAGATATCAAGGCAAGTATTTATAAGCCTTTAGGTTGGTGAGCAGCCACTTTGGTGGTGGCAGTGAGCAGGACGGGAAAAGAGGATGGTGGTTACTTTTGCAACACAGGTGGAGCCTGTCACTCAGGAATCCTGTTGTCCGAGTTTGAAATCAGTTGCCAGCATGTGACTACAGGAAGAAGAACCCTGAGCACAACAGCTCACAGGAGTCTAGAGAACCCTCACCCTGGCGATGTGAGGGCAGATGGAGAAGAGCATTGGGTCCAAGGACTCGTCTCGGATAAGGCTGTGACAGCAATCTCATGTGGCATTCGAAAGTCTTCTGGACAGGCAGCCCAAAGCCCAGTGGCAAACACAAGAAACCGCAGAAGGCAGGGATCAGGAACCTGAACGGAAAGCAACACATGAGGTTACCTGGAAATTCTGGGGTATTTGCTGAGGCAGAGAAGGGTGCAGGAGGGAAGGCCAAAGAGCACTCTGGGAGAGTGGGTCAGAGGTGTCAGGTTGGTGGATCACTGCCTAGCCTTTGTGGTTTGGGACCAGGAAGGGAGGCTGGTGACCCTGATGGGGGCCAGTCCACATAGGCCACAGTCCTGCAGGCTCCGAAGATCTGAGTTTTATTAAATCTCCCAGAGTTATAGGGCATTTTGGTTTAGGCTTGTGCATGGCTGGTGGAAGGGAGAGGTCGGCATGCTGGCTGTCTCAAAAGGTATCAGAGGTAGGAGAGGGTTGAGATATAGTCAGCAATAGGAGGAAAGTTTTATGAGGTAGGAAAGTTGTAAAGCCATTGGCAAAATCAGCTCAAAGGGACTTAAAGAAGCGGGTGCCCAGGGGAGTGCCCTGGGTCAAGTTAGGGTGAAGGGCAGGAGCCGAGGGCAAGGCAGGTGCAGTTCTGGAATAAGTCTGCGAAGTGTGTTTTCAGAAGATTGTGTGCCTTTTCTACCTTCCCTAGGACTGTGGATGGTACAGTATGTGCAGATGCAACGAGGCATTTAGACTTGAGGATATCTGCTGGGTAACCTGAGAGACAAAAGCAGATCTGCCAACTGGATAGATCAAGGTAAGTCAAATTGGGGGACTGTCTGTCATATAACAGTTTTACAAACTATGTCTGCAGTCACTTGGGAGGTGGGAAAGGCCTCTATCCACCCTGATAAAGTGCATACTAAGGTAAGAACATATTTATAGGTCTTATGATGAGGCATGTGTGTAAAATCTGTCTGCCAATCTTCACCTGCAGCGTGTCCACCAAGTTGGTGGGTTGGGAAAGGAGGAGGCAGCTGTCCCTGAGGAGAGGTTCTGGCACAGAGATGGCACCCTTGGGAGACTTGGTGAATGATGGTTCTTAGGGAGGGGTGGGAGCGGTTGGAGTGAGGAATTTATAGACGTTGGGTGCCCACGTGAAAGCACTTGTGTAAGTCAGTGATTGTGGTTAAGGCCTGCTGATCTGGGGGGAGAAGCTCTGAGCCGTGGAAAATCCACCCCTTAGTGTTTTGGCTATAATTTGTTTCCTAGAGCAACTGGAATTGTTTAGGTGAGTATTGAGGTGAGGGTAGGGCGTTCAGGACAAGGGGGAGAAGATGGGGGGAGATGGCTGTTGTGCAGCCAACTTGGCTTCTGTGTGAGCAGAGGTGTTGCCCTGAAAAATAGGGTCTGATGGTATCTGGTGTCCATAGGTGAATGAGCGCTACCTGCCCGGAAGTTGCACTGCTTTTAGAAGTTTGAGGATGAAGGGTACATTGGTGATGGGACTTCCTTGGGTACTGATTAGACCTCTTTCTTGCTGGATGGCAGCACTGGAATGAAGGATACTGAATGTGTACTTGGAGTCTGTATAGATATTTATGATTTTGTCTTTGGCTAGAGTGAGGGCCCGTGTGAGAGTGATAAATTCTGCCTTTTGTGAAGATCTCCCCGGT
>NW_004524804.1:2788296-2803596 GCF_000260255.1 Octodon degus
CAAGGAAAAAGATATAGGAGTGGTCGGGTCCAGAGGTTCTGACAAGGAGCCCTTGGGTGCTTTGCGGAGAGGTTGAGCCAAGGAGGCAAAATTAGGAATCCAGAGGTGAAAGAGGTTAGGTAGGCCAAGGAAATAAAGGACTTGTTTTAGAGCAGGCACCTGGAGGTCGCAGAGGAGATTTGCAGTCAGCAGCGATTGAGCCAGTAGTGGGAGTGAGGGTGAGTCCCGGGTATTGGATTTTTAGCAGGAGAAACCCTATATCCACAATGTGAGAGAAAGTTGAGAAGGGTAGCTGTACATTGTATACCTAAGGCATGAGAGAGGGAGCAGAGTAGATTTTCTACATACTGGGGGAAAGTGCTGGGTTTGAGATTGCGGGTCACCAGGTCAGTAGTCAGGGTCTGGCGAAGAAGTGAGAACCGTCCCTGAATCCCCAAGGCAGGAGCGTCCATGTGAGCTATAGGAACTGGAGGGTATCTGGGTCTGTCCACGTGAATGCAAACAGGTCCTGACAATCAGGGTGTAGGGGGATGATGAAGAAAGCATCTTTGAGGTCCAGGACTGTACAGTGGGTAGTGGAGGGGGAATGTGAAGGAGCATGGTGTAGGGGTTTGGCACCAATGGGTGAACTGGTATAACCATTTTGTTGATAATCCTGAGATCCTGAACTACACAGTAGGAACCATCAGGTTTGAGTACAGGAAGATTAGAACTATTGTAAGGTGAAAGGGTAGTTTTAAGAAAACTGTTGGATAGGAGACTTTGGATTGTGGGTATAAATCCCCATTGGTGTTTAGGGGCTATTGAATATTGAGGAATGCAGGAGAAAGCCAAATGATCCCTGAGGCAAACTAGTACAGGTGTAGCATGGGTGGCATGAGTGGCACTAGAGGCATCCCAAACTATAGGATCAAACAGGGAAGGAAGAGAGGAAGGGATGAATGGGCATGCAGAGGTTGGGTTTGAAAGACAAGTGCAGAGGGAAGAAAGGTGAAAGAGAAGCGGAGTGTTTGGAGGAAATCCCTGCCCAAGATGGGTCTGGAGCAAATTGAAATGAGTAGAAAACTATGAGTAAAGCAAAATGTATGGAATTGGCAGGGAGGGGTCCTGTTTGGAGGGGTTGTGTAGGTTGAGAAATCTGGGAAAGGTCAGAGAGCGACATGAATGCAAACAAGCCCCTCTGGACCAGCATGTTCCCAGAGAGAGAGAAGAGGCCAGGGCTGGGAATGTGGTGGCTGAGTGAGGAGGGTGAGGAAAGGTTAGCTGCAAGATGGTGGGGCTGGGTAGTGAAATCAAGTATGGTATGCAGGAAAAAGTGATAATGGAGGAGGGAAAGAGGAGGAGGTGACCAGGGTGAGGGGTGTGAAGAGATGATGCAGGAGGGTCTGGCTGAGGAGATCCAGGCGGCTGGGCTTGAGGTTATGGGAGAGGAGTGAAAGCTGGAGGAACATTGTGGGGAGGATCTGGAGATGCACTGGGTAGGGGATCTGGCAAGGAGGGTTCTGGTGTGTGGAGTGAGCCAAAGCATTTAGGGTTGCGCCACATGCCCAGAGTATACCCTGAGAGTGATGAAGGCCTGTGTGTGAGGCATCTCTGTACATTTGCACTTGCAGGAGCATAAGTTTGTTCAGGTCCCAGAGGGTATTAACATCAAAAGTACCCTCCTCAGGCCAGGGGATGAAATTATCAAGTTGATATTGGGGCAGTAAGATTAAATGTTTAGGCTTTACTATCTCTTGGAGATTGAGGGTATTTAAGTGCCATAAGAGGCACCAAAGTAGGGTGCGTCCTGGGGACAGGGAAGAAATATTCCCCATCATGGCCAAATTGAAGGTGACCCAAAAGGTTGAAGCCAGTGTTCAGTCACAAAGAGAACCATCATTCTTTAGGGGATATGACTGAATGAGAAACATCCACCAATCCAATGAATCCCCACTCAAAAGAAAGAAAGACCTCTCCTGCAGGTGCAGGAGAACAAGAGAATGCCCTGGGACAAAGGGACATCCTGACATGGGCCATTGTTTATGATAAAAAGAAGGAGGAACTTTCAGAATAAGTGGCTGAGCTGTAGGGTTGAGTTGGATCTGTGCTGTATGCAGCCTAGCAACGGCAGAGGCAAGGGATGGGACTGGTTGCTGGGGGAACTTCAAACTGGCTGTGGGTCCAGGAGCTGAGTCACAGCATCAAAATTGTGAGGTTCCTTCTTTCAGTTGGAAAGAGAGACAGGTGAAAGCAAAAAAATCCTTTATTGTTGGGTATGGGAGGGCTGTGGCGGAGAAGCAGGAACCGTATAGAGGAGACAGAGGTTGGAGCTTTTACGGGGGCGTGTCTTATTTACTGTTCCTTGTTGCTGGGATAAAATACATTACACACAAAATTAAGGAAGGAAAGGTTTATTTAGCTCACAGTTAGCAGAGGTTTCAGTCCATGCTTGACTGGCCCAAGGCAGAGGCACACGGCAGAGGGCAGCATTCCATGGCCTAGAAAACAGCAAATAGCAACGGGAGGAGCAGCAGCTGTGTCAGAGAGCACACCTCTCTCCCCTCCTCATATTTATATGCAGATTATCTGCCCCAGCGCAGGTGTAGCACTCACACCCATAATCCCAGCATTGGTTCATGAATTAATCACAAACTGTAGAAGCTGCTACATGACTGCATGAGGCTTTGGGAGGACAGCTAAACACAAATGATATGTATTCACAATTTCTGCATAATTTCTCTTCCAGTAGATTTAGTGTTTCTGTTTTAATATTTAGATCTTTGATCCATTTTGACTTTAGTTTAGTAGATGGTAGTAGACATGGGTTTAGTTTTAGTCTTCAGTTTGTGGAAAACAGCTTTTGCAACACAGGCCAAGCCTGTCACTCGGGAATTGTGTTGTCCTGATTGTTGGAGTTTGAAATCAGTTGCCATCTTTTGCAGCACGGTTTACAAAAGAGACTATCATTCTTCCAGTGAACATGTTTAATGCCTTTTCAAAGACAAGGAGGCTGAGTGTATTTGTAGTTGTGTCTGCATCTTCCTATCTGTTCCACAATGGATAATGGAAATATACTTCTAAACTTTCTAATACTAGAAGAAAATATCATACTATGTCTTATAAGTAGATTGTAAGTAAAAGATGCAGTATAAATCTTAAAACAAAACTTAAGATTTAACAATATTCAGAAAATTAATTAACTATTAATTAAAGTTAAATATTTCAAAACAATTCAACTAAGAAAAAGTTTTAATAATAGTAAAGAATTACTAAGAATAAAGCATAACCAAAATACTGGAATGGCAAATATATGACCAGTACTTGTAACAGTTTGGGGCTAGGATATCGTGCAAAGTTCTAGCATGTCATGGACATGGACAGTGTCCATGACGCTTACAGGTGGCCAGGTGTCACTTGTGGGACTGAGCTACTGCTATTTCCTTGATTCCACCATGTAGACCCTGACAGAATCATGACTCAAATGGTGCAGAAGAAGTCCATTTGTAGAGTATGCTGATGGAAATATTTTGCTGCTGTATGAAAAACAATAATTAAAAGATTGCTTTTGTACACCTCATTTTCTCCTGTGTTTAATTGTTTGCCCTGTTTGGTGGGTTCTTTCCATTCTTATTCATGGAGTTGTGGTTATTTTTCTCCCTCTCTAGAATATCTTTTAGTACTCTGTGTAGGGTTGGCTTTGTCATGATGAAATTCTTCAGTTGTTCTTTGCCATGGAAGTATTTCACTTCTGCATTATACTTGAAAGAAAATTTTGCAGGGTATATTAGTCTGGGTTGAAATTTGTTTTCTTGCAAGACTTGTAGTACTTTGCTCCATGCTATTCTTGACCTGAAGATTTGTAAAGAGAAATCTGCCATTATTCTGATGAGTTTTCCTTTAAATGTGATCTGTTTATTTTCTCTAGAGGCTTTTAGTATACTGTTTCTGTGATGAATTTCTGGGATCTTGATTATTATATGTCTGGGTGTGGTTTTAATTGGGTTGATGTTATTTGGAGTTCTGTATGCTTCAGTTATCTGAATGTCAGACTCTTTACCCATATTTGAGAAGTTTTCTGTCATTTCGTCTATCCACATTCTTTTTATATCCTTTGCGTTGGCTCCTTCTTTCTCATTGATGTCTATTAGTCTTACATTGTTCATCTTTGCATCATCTTGTAGATGTTGAATTATTTTTTCCTGTATTCTTGTTTTTAAGAGATCTTTTCTCACCTTTTCACTAGCTGCAATGGTGTCTTCAAGGTCTGAAAGTTTATTTTCACTTTCATTCAAATGGTTTTTCCAGCTTGTGATTGAAGTTTTAAGTTCCTGTATAGTACTTTGAATCTGCTTCATGCATTCTATTTCTTTCCTATATTACTCACTCAAGGATTCCATCATTTTTCTATTCTCCTCTATTTTTATCAGTGTCTTTAGAAGCACTTAGTACTACTTTCATTATAGCTATCATTTCTTTTTTTACTTCAGAAAGAGAATGCCTGGGGCCCGCTGGATCCTCATTCAACCCAGAGCCCAGGTCTGGTGTGTGAATGGAACTTCATCCATCAGTCAGGCCCAGTGTGCAACCCTGGTGCAGAACTCCCTGCAGGCATTGTCACTCAACTGTTCTACAGATTTAAAGGTAAAAGTAAATCACTTTAAGGATGGAAAGGAAATAATCGACATTGTTATTAATATCCCTGAATACTAAACCACCAGGGCTTATGGATATTATAGTTTGTGTCTGGCTGTGCCCCAAAGCCTCATACAGTCAAAGCTGAGGGGTTTTCAGTGGTGGCTGGATGTATAGTGTGGTGCTAGATTTGATTCATAGTGCAGTGCAAGGCCTCAAGGCACTGGGATTAAGACTGGAAGTGCAAAATGCCCTAAATAGTCTGGATGAAGCAAAGAGATGGAAAGATGCTGTGCGTTCCCTCACTTGTTTGCTCTGCTGCCTTCTGTGCACCATGAAGTGTTTCTCCTCTGTTACATCTGCCTCCCAGTCCACCCTACCTTGAAGCCAGCTGACCATGAACTGAAACCTTGACAAACTGAGCTAAATAAACCTTTCCTCCTTTAACTTTGGGCACTGGTATTTCGTCTCAGCAACAAGAGAAAAGTAACTAACAATGGATAAAAACATGATTACCCTACCGTGGACCATGAGCCTTTCCATGCATTGAATAATGGCAATGGCTACCAAGCGTTCTTTGTTAGTTAATTTTATTGATGCTGATTAGGAACTCACTGAGTTCAGTGCACAGAAAGGTGTGAGACCCATTGAAAGGCTTTCCACTAATGTCATGCAAAAACAGACAGGATGGTAAGGTTTTGTTTGTTATCTTTTGATATAAAATAATCTGTGTGATGATGTAACTGTTGACAGATGACAGAAGCTTTATTGTGAAGTCTTCTTTGTGAAGAAATGGCATGTCAAAAATGTGGAACTAAAGGTCCATGATATGATGGAGTTTGTATTACTAAGAGAGTAACACATTTTGAGCTGATAATTATGCATTTGATAATTTAATGTTAGTAAGTCTCCATAAATAATAGGCGCTAAAGTCATGTAAATGGTAATTAAAATTGCTTTGGGCATCTGAGAAAACTAGTCTGGAAAAGAGCAAAAGGAAGTTATTGGAGGTATGAATAGGGAACACATAAAAATGGAGGCAACTGTGAGGTGCAATGCGTTCCATAAGACAGATGTTGAGCATTAGGAGAATGACATGTAAATTCAGAAAGTGCAGTCCCATGAAGCACTCAAAGTAATGACCTCATCATGGGTGACTGGCAACTTACTTGGCTTTTCATTTCTTCTTCAATTTTGATTTCAACTCACCTACTGCTTTTATCAAGATATGAGATTTGGAAGGTATTAATTATCCTCACAGATTAAGTCACAGGGGCTGGAGGCTTACCCCCCAGGGCATGCTGAGACAGCAATTGAGATTGGGCGTGGTGGCGCGTGCCTGTAATCTCAGCTCTTGGGAGGCTGTAAACAGGTGGATCACTATGAGTCTGATCTAGTAGCAAGACCCTGACACCCTGTAGACCCTTCTCTAAAATACAGAAAAAAAAAATTATCCCCACAGAATTGTGAGTGCTCAGAAAAATATCTACAAATAAAAAGTTTATTTTCACAAATTGATATAACAAGAGAAAAATCCAAATATCAGACGTCTTCCTCTACTGTAGAAGTTCTCTCTTATGCACTGACACTTATTTGTAAGTACATTTTTCTAGTGGCCCAAAGGACTTTGCTCAGCGAAGGATCTGCCTTTCACAGGTGAGAAGCTCCCAGTGCTCACCATCCCTTGGTTGAGCCTTTCCTATTCCTTCAAGGTAGATGCAAAACCTAAAGAACCATGATATTCATCACTCGGCAAGATTTCTATGTGTATGATATTGAAAGAAAGCTGTAAATTTGACTTTGGATTACTTTTTTTAAAATCCTAAGAGTTCAGATTTACAACTCATCAAAGTATTTGATAGTGGTTTCTTCATGCACAATTACACTGATTAATCCTCATCTGACTTCAAGGAATTTTACATAAATTCAAACCCTTGCATATTCTGGAAAATATACCTACTAAAATAAAGAGAGTGAGGCCTAAAACAAGACAATACATTTATATTGGCAAGAAGACCATGTTTTGACACTGCACAGAACCTCCTGGGACGGGCACACGGAAGCAATGCAAGCTCATCTCACAGGCGCGCTTGCAGGGAGTGCAGGGAGGGCGTGCAGGGCAGCCCGTGTGTGGTGAGGTCCACTTCCCGGCTCTGTCCAGGGACTCACATGGCAGAAGAAGAGAAGGCCCTCTGGGGTCCTCTGGTAGGAGCTCTGGTCCCAGAGTAACTTTCACGACCTGTTCAGTGCCCAGAAGAGCACATTTTGTAGTAACATCAACTTGAAGGCAAGATGTCAAAGTGACATCTTAAAGTCATTATTTTATCATGAAATTATAAAACTTAATAAAGATTTAAAATATATTACCCATTAACAAATGCTTATGTACATCTTTAGATATGGTCAACGTCAAGCGATCTTCCTCCAGAAGCTAAGAAGTGGCATAAGTAAAAACAGCCCAATGTCACTAATACTGTCTTTGGATTCAAAGCACAGACATTATTGCTGGTATCCATCCTTAGAGTTTTACAATGCCCAAGTATATATAATGTTCAATCCGCATAAGCATAATGATGAATTAGATTCTACATCTAAAACAAAGATCAATCTTGTATTGAACTAAAGCCAGCTTTGAAATATTTTTTGAAACCAAAACAGTATGGAACTATCCTTTCCCTCACGTTGTCACATCATTTTCCTATAATTTGCTTATAATACACAGCATTCCATTATTTGGGCAATTAAAAGACAATGTTCCATGGATATTTCTTCATGATCCCAGATTTTATCTAAAAAACATTGCCAAACACTGATGGAATCTGATGTACCACATCCCAGATGGTACTGGAGACAGCACTTCCCACTGGACATGTGTGGACAGCCTCCTACCCATCACAGTGGTTTACAGTCCCAGCGAAAGGTGCAAGAAAGCTGCTTGTCCCCTGCACAGGGCTCTGTTTAGACAGTGGTGTTTGTTGCTACGGGAGTGTTTGGGCCCATGTGCATCCACCTCATCGAAGGCCCAGCTGCCTAACTTCATCTTTCTCCTGGTGCCCAGCTCTAAATTATGCGTAATATGTCATCCTGCTTGTGCTGCGTTGCTCTGTAGGGGCAGCGCTGGGGGATCAGTGCTAAGGTGTCCTGTAATACACAGACTACCTCCTGACCCTATGACTTCATGCTTCATGTTCCAGCATGTACCAGAACATTGACTTGAAGGCAAGATTGAAAGATAAGAGCCTTTGGAAAAGAAATGTTTACTTATTGTTATGGCTTATATCTAGATGTCCCCCAGAGCCTCCTGTACTCATAGGTGAGCTTTTCAAAGCTGGCTGGATCTAGGGCATGTGATACTGGGAGAAGTGTGTGTGGTAGCAGATTAGCCTACTGATTGGAAGTTGCATAGTTTTGGGAGTGCATAATGGGGGCCTCCCCACCCCAGACTCTGGGTGACCCCAGTCAGTAGGTCGGTAGCCTGGATGGAATATGAGGGGACAGAGGGAAGGTAGGCCTGCACTGCTGCCTCTGGCTGCCTGCCCTGCATGGACTGTTTTCCTGTTTTCTGATGTTCTCTGCCATGCCACCTTGCCTGAGGGCCAGATAACTGTGGACTGAAACCCCTACAAACTGCGATCTAAGTAAACCTTTCCTTCTTTAACTGTTGGTTTCAGATATTTTATCCGATCAACCAAAAAGTAACTAAGACACTTGCATAAGTTTATCTTGTAAAGAACTGCAATGGACTGGCTGATCAAATTGCACACACAACGATGTGTATGAAGGGTGAAAAATTACAAGGTTATCAAGTAATAGTGTTAAATAAGTGGCAGGCCACCAGCCTGAAAGACTCTTCAAACCTTGCGTTTCTACACAAGAAACTGCAGCTGGCTTTGTACTTAGACTGAAGTGTAACCTAGGAGTGTGCCTGGTAGCTGATGAAACTGGGCTTCAGCTGTCACAACCCTCATCACATCATGCCCTCAGATATCTCCTGACAACAGGACACAGTTTCTGCATGGTGTTTCTGGTCCAGTCAGTGAAAGCTGCCTGCTCAGACTGACAAACAGATGTCTGCTGTGTGCACTGATGGGTCTGTGCTAAAATAAAATGTTAAATTTAATTTGGTAGCATACTCCATTCCACAACAGTTACATGGCCTGCGAAGGAGAAAAGCCATTCTTCTGCGTAATTTCCGTATCTACACGGACGGGCACACATCTTCCAAGATCAGCGTGCAGAAACCATATCCGAAGGTGTTGTTCTCTTGCTCGTTTCCCCACATAGAAGTCAGCAACGTAGAGGAAATACTTAGGTCTCCTGTATTCCGAGGACTAGAACTACGGAACTGGGTGGAGTACAGTCAGGACATTGCGTTTGGTTTGCTGTCTCTCAGGCTGGGAAGCACACTTTCTCTCAACTGAGAGCTGCGATTATGCTCACTCCTCCTGGGCGCTGAGCAGCTGCCAGCTTGATCTCTCTCATTCCACCTTGTGTCTGAAATCCTCTTTAAGTCATAATTTTATATGGAACTCGACATGCTGATGTTTTGACTTCAATATCATTCTGATTATTTTTGCTTCCCTAGTTTCTTTACACATATATAATAAGAGTTATTAAATAATTCACCAAAACATGTGCAGGGGTGTTGACTGGGATACAAGTCTTGGATTTCAGGTTTATGAAACTAGAGATTAGATGTTGTCTATCTAGGGTTGTAATTTGTCCTAACAAGCTGTGAACACTTTAATTTTAACTTCTCAGTAAGTATTAGAAACTAAGACTCACTGAATACAACTTTTCCACCTCTCACCTGCAGTTTCTAAAATGTTAATGATATTTTTACTTTCCTCAAATTCCAAGATTCTTAATATTCATGTCCTACTAGAGATGTTCTTTCCTACCTTATATGTATCTATGGTTTTACAATTTATAGAGGAAATCACAGGTCTGCCTTCGGGGATGATTTTCCTGTTATCATTTGCAAACAAGAAATATGACCTCGCACTGAGTATTTATCGTGGAATTAGTGAGATTTCCGTCATTATTTAGTCCGACATTTATTAGATAATTATGTTCTTTCAGGAAAATGATATATTTTAAACCTAGACACATAATTACATGCTCACCAAAGGTAATGCAATGTATTAAAGTATTCAGGAAATCTTTAAATATCGTGGAAACTGACTTGAGCAAATTTGCAAGCCAGGTCAAGGAAATTTATCATTATTTTCTAAGTGTTAATAGAAGTGTTTTTCCTGTGAATTATTAGCTTATAAACATTGATGCCAGTTTAGGAAGATAATTTTATTTAATATTAAGTGTTATTTTGAAAGCAATCCCATGCAAATAACTTTTGTGTAAGCCAATAAATTAAGGAAAATTAAAATGTAAAATATAAAAGTCTCGTTTCCAAGGACTTGTTAATATAGGATTTTGAAGGCAGGTTCGTCCCTCTAGCTCTACGTAACAACTTCTTTATTGGTCAGCTCCGCTTATGTTGTCCACTTTGATGGTATTTGCTGACAAGTGAAAATGCCTGTGAATACATTTCCAGGTGCCTGATGTGGACTCAAAGTGACAACATGATCTTGGACAGCAGACCTTAGGCACAAAGGTGCTTAAGCATAAGAAACAGGCCTTGAAGAAATTAGGATGAATATCAAGATGTTCAAACCTACTTTCAAGTAGTATAAGGACAACACGTGTCTACTGAGTTTACATGATGAGAAGCCAGAACCCCAGGATGTACGTTGCTGTTAAGTGGAGCAGAACTGAGAATGGGGCAAAAACTAGTGCCTTTTCTACTATCAACTTGTATAAAAATTTTCATAATAACATATTAGAAAATAAGATATAGCACCAATAAATTTGGACATTTCATTTAATTTACACCTAGAGACACCCAAAGTCACATAAGGATTCATTCTATGTATTCTGAATGTACCCTTGTAGGCTGTGTCTGGTTCCTGTAAAGGTTAGAGAATTTTGTATTAACTTAACAGCAGACATAGAAAGATCGCTAAATTGTAACTTGGAACATGCAAACCATCGCCTTTTGAAAGAACTACCCATTGAAATTCTGCTGGGAACCAAGATTTCTTAAGTATAACACCGTTTTTGCCAGAATTCTACACCTTTCACTTCTTTCCTATTATGACTGTGGTCCATTAAATTACATTAAGGTCTTTTTTGTATGCCAAGCAGGACAACAGGTCCTTTTTGAAAGGTTATACTTATAAAAAGGATTCAATTTAAATATCACCTTTCAAGTACAAATATTGAAGCACTTCTGTGTTCAGATGTATTTAACTTTTATATTACTGTAAAATACTATAAATGTTTGAAGATGAAATGGAGAGTACTACTCCAAAGAAAAACAAACATCAATAATTGAATACTAATATATACAAATCTATAAATGTAGTATACTGCATCAATACAGCCAAAACCGCATGATCACCTCAATAGATGCAGAAGAGGGTTTTGATGAAGACCAACACTCATTCATCATCAAAACCCTGCAGAAAATTGGGATAGATGACCTGTACCTCAGTCTAATAAAAGTCATTTATGACAAACCAATAGCCAACATCATTCTAAATGGAGAAAAACTGAAAGCTTTTATTCTAAAATCAGGTACAAGACAAAGATGTACATTGTCATCACTCCTATTCAATATAGTTCTGAAAACATTAGCTAGAGCCATTAAATGAGAGATAAATAAAAGGAATAGGAATAGGTAAAGAAGAAGTTAAACTATCACAATTCGCAGATAACATGATACTCTGAGTGGAAGACCAAAAACCTCCACCAAGAAGCTCCTAGAATTAATAAAAAATTTCAGTAGCATAGCAGAATACAAAGTCAACACCCAAAAATCAATAGCATTCCTCTACACAGATAACAAACTCATTGACAGAGAAATTAGAGAGACAGTACCCTTCACAATAGCATCCAAAAATAGAAATACTTAGAAATTAATCTAACAGTGGAAGTAAAAGATCTATGCAGTGATGTGGAGAGCCATCCAAAGCTTGGCCTCTAGCGCAGTCATGTCAGGCTTGGAGAACCTGCAGAGCAGGGCTTCATGTGGTTGCATCTCCACAGCCCCTGGGGGATTGTTAGGCTTGTGAGTCACATGATAGAGCACACGCAACTCATCGCCCAGGGTTTTGGCCTAACAATTAAGTACATAAAGTTCTTACAGAGGCTGACTCCATGTCTCCTGACTTGTAAACCTGCAACAAGGGCCAAGCCCAAGCCAAGCACATTCAACAATAACAAGAAGTTTAGAGTCAAGATCTTGAGGCAGTGAGAAAGTACCCCCAAGAGCTCAGTTTCGGCAGGGCAGTAAATAGAGCAGGAAGAACAATGGTTGAATAAGTTTCCATGACTACTCTTAGCTTAAACTGTGAACTCATGTTAATCAAAATTTAAGTTGTTATTTATTTATAGATTTAAAAAAAATCTATTAATCTTGCAAGAAGAAAGCATATGTAATCACTCATGTATACATAAAGGCTACTGATTTTGCTCTGAGTTGAAGAGATTCACTCTTCTTCCCTCCTAACCCCTCTGTGTCTCTCTGAGTCTTCCTTCCTCACCACCTACTCTCATCTCTCCTCAGGTTGTTGCTCCCTGAAAACTGAGGCTGCACCTCAGCACAAGGAAGATTACAGCACTTGGAAAAAAGAGATCTAAGAGAATTTCAGAAAATGGAAATCTATTCCTTCCCCTGGATAGGAAGAACCAACATTGTGAAAATGGCCATACTGCCAAATTGTTACATGGATTTAATGCAATCCTTATCAAAAAATCACCAACATACCTCACAGATCAAGAGAAAATATTCATAAAATTTATTTGGAACCAGAAAAGATCTAGAGTAGCAAAGGTAATCATGGGCAGCAAAGCCAAGGCAGGAGGCATTGCAATATCTGCTTGAATTATATTACAAACCTACTGTGATAAGCAGCATGGTACTGGGGAAAAAAAAAAAACAGACCTGAGGGTCAACAAAACTGATTAGAGGATGCAGATACAACTACAAACACACTCAACTGCCTTATCTTTGATAAAAGAACCCAAATGTTCATGGAAGAAAGATAGCCATTTTACAAGTGGTGCTGGAAAAGCTGGTTCTCTACATGCCAAAAACTAAAACTGGACTTGGTTCTATCATCGTGCACTAAACTAAAGTCAAAAGGGTTAAAGAACTAAATATCAAAAGAGGAACATTAAATCTATTGGATGAGAACATAGGAGGAACTCTTGAAGACACAGGGGTAAGCAAAGAGTTCATGAACAAAAAACAAACTAGAAATACTTTGAAGAATCAACAACTGGTATCTCATCTATTAAGAACTCTCTACACATGAAAAGAAATCACCAACAAAGTGAAAAGAAAACACACAAATTGGGAAAAAAAAATCTTAACCAACAATCACTCAGACAAAGGACTTCTATCTAGACTATATAAAGAAATCAAAAACTCAGGACCCCAAAACTCAAAGATCCAATTCAAAAATGAGCATCGGAGATGAATATACACTTCTTAGAGGAAGAAATACAATTTGAAAATAAATACATTTAAAAATATTTTACAACACTGATCATTCGAGAAATACAAATTAAAACAACATTGAGATACCATCTCACCCCAGAAAGGATGGCTATCATAAAGAAATCAACCAATAACAAGTGGTGGAGAGGCTGTGAAGCAACAGGAATCCTTCTCCATTCTTGGTGGGAATGTAGTCTTGTACAACCACTATGGAAATCAGTGTGGAGACCCCTTAAAAAACTAGGACTGGAAATCCCATTCAACGCAGCTATTCCCCTTCTGGGTATTTTTTCCAAAAGAATTGAAAACACCGTACTTCATCGATGCATGTGCACCTATGCTTATAGCAGCACAATTTGTCATAGTCAAATCTTGGAGACAAATAAGATGCCATCACCTGAGGAATAATTTAAAAAGATGTGGTATCTTTATATAATGGAGAAAAGGAAGGAGAAAAATCATAAAAAAATATACATATGATAGTTGAGATGATTGTACTACTAACTTCCGTCAGTTTTTTGAAAATAGAAGTTAATGTTTAAAAATTTCCCTTGACAAGATGTTATAGTCTAACATGAGAACTAGAGAAACTTAATAAATGTATGTAGATGAAATGATCTTTATCTTACATAAATTTAGTAAATGTTCATATTTCTAGACAAAAATGGGTCTCTGTACTATGAGGCTAGAAATCTAAAATATGCTTTGGTTGTTTTTATCTGCAACTTACTTTTTTTTTTTTTTTTTTTTGTATTTTAGGACAGTGTTTACAGGGTCTACAGGGTCTCACTATGTAGATCAGACCTGTGGTGATCTGCCTGTTTTCAGCCTCCCAAGAGCTGGGATTAGGATTACAGGCGTGCACCTCCATGCCCAGTCTTAATCTCCATCTCAGCGTGCTCCGGGGGCGGGGCCAGTACTGAACCCTGGGGGTTGAACCACAGCTGCTGTGTCTGCCTCAGCAGGCACTTTAGTCCACTGAGCTATTTGGCCAGCCCTCTGCAACTTAATTTTTAAGAAAGTCATAGTACTACTATTGTTATGTAGTTACATTCAGACATTTAATATTTTTTAGACTTCGGGTTGGTTTTACACAAAATCTCATTAGTGTTCTGTGCTGTTTAACAACTTAGTTAATGTTTAATTTTATGATTCAATTTCGTTTACAAAAATTGTATTTAATTCTTATCTAAAATTTTTGTCCCAGAGAAGTAAGTCCTAGTACCATCTTTTGGCACAGACTTCTAACTCAAATAGATAATAATTTATTCTTTGAAACCCTACAAAATAGTAAGTAAAACCAATTCAGCTCTGCCTCCCTTTGGTGCTACCTCCTACAAGCTGCGCTTGGATTTTATTCTTCTGGCATTTGTCTTATGTGCACACTAGCAGTTACGATGTATTTATGCATAACATACCATATTAGAATAAATTCTCATGTCACAGTATGCCACTTGTGTTGATTTCCACGAATGGAGATCAAGCTCCTTCCTTTTTTTTTTTAATTTATTTTTTGTATTTTAGGGAAGGGTCTACAGGGTGTTCAGGGCCTCACTTCTAGATCCGACTCTGGTGATCCACTTATTTACAGCCTCCCAAGACCTGGGATTACAGGCACATGAAACCACGCCCAGCCTCTTTTGTACTTTTTTTAGTGCTGGGGATTGAATTTAGGACCTTGCGCTTGTCAGGCAAGCGCTTATTCCACTGAGCTAAATCCCGGCCCCAAGCTCCTGTTCCGAAACTCCACATCTGACCATGGAAAAGGACAGCGCCCCCCGCAGGCCTCTCGCCGCTTTGGAGCGATGCTCATGGACCTGCGGCAGGCACGGGCACTGACCCGAGGCTGCTGCCGGGTGCCCGCCAGAGGGCGGCCGAGAAGGGCTGCCAGGCTGGTGGCCCGCAGGGTCTCACCCGGTGAAGCTCCTGCTCCTGCGGCGCAGACGTGCGTGGTCACCTCCGCCGCACCGCACTGACCGAACTGAAGCCCTCCAGCACTCAGAGCCGGGTGGCGACCGCGGAAGAGAAACAGGAGCCTCAGGAGCCCTCAGGAGCCTCAGGAGCCCTCAGGAGCCCTCAGGAGCCCTCAGGAGCCTCAGGAGCCCTCAGGAGCCTCAGGAGCC
>NW_004524804.1:2804084-2815949 GCF_000260255.1 Octodon degus
CCTCAGGAGCCCTCAGAGCCTCGGGAGCCTCGGGAGCCCTCGGGAGCCTCAGGAGCCCTCGGGAGCCCTCAGGAGCCTCGGGAGCCTCGGGAGCCTCGGGAGCCTCAGGAGCCCTCGGGAGCCCTCAGGAGCCCTCAGAGCCTCGGGAGCCTCGGGAGCCCTCAGGAGCCTCAGGAGCCCTCGGGAGCCCTCAGGAGCCTCGGGAGCCTCAGGGGCCTCAGGAGCCCTCAGGAGCCCTCAGGAGCCCTCGGGAGCCCTCGGGAGCCCTCAGGAGCCTCGGGAGCCTCAGGGGCCTCGGGAGCCTCGGGAGCCTCAGGAGCCCTCGGGAGCCCTCAGGAGCCTCGGGAGCCTCGGGAGCCCTCAGGAGCCCTCAGGAGCCCTCAGGACCCCTCAGGAGCCTCGGGAGCCTCGGGAGCCCTCGGGAGCCTCAGGAGCCTCGGGAGCCTCGGGAGCCCTCAGGAGCCCTCAGGAGCCCTCAGGAGCCTCGGGAGCCCTCAGGAGCCCTCAGGAGCCTCGGGAGCCCTCAGGAGCCCTCAGGAGCCTCAGGAGCCCTCGGGGGCCTCAGGAGCCCTCAGGAGCTTCAGGAGCCCTCAGGAGCCCTCAGGAGCCCTCCAGAGCCTCAGGAGCCCTCAGGAGCCTCAGGAGCCCTCAGGAGCCTCAGTATTTCACTGCTGGCGCTGTTCTGCAAACATTTGATTTGTAAATTTGTTCTGACTTAATACCTGCTTAGAAACCATAATGATGAGAATTAAAATTTAGGTTTTAATATATTTTTATCTAATATTTGAAAGAAACATTTAAAAATCTAAGTTGATAATAATTAACTTTGCTTTATGAAGTCGCTTTCTGTCCAGCTGTCAGAGACACTGACATAGATGACAGAATCTCTAGTAATTCTGTGCTATACACTAAGGCCCCAAGACTATGCAGGACTCTCCTCTTCAACACTTTCATGTCAAAAGTAAAAATGAAGGCTTACGCATTTTTCTAAGAAGTGAAGAAAATATAGTAAAACAAAGGAAGAAATCTCCAGCATTGTTGATAACCCACGTAACAATATATGATAAGCATTATACTTAGATAATGACAGTGTATTTTATTCACTATGTTTTACCCAATATGTACAATATTTTGGTTGCATAACAATATACATATATAATGTATGGGTTGCATAATGTACATACACAGCTAATTACAGATAATCTTGTATTGCACATAAATATATTGTTTTTCTGCAAGAAATGTACATTTTAATGACAAATGCTTTGGAAGAAAGCTTGAAAAACAATCTAACAATGGAAGATTTAATTCCTTAAGGAAAAACTGTTTAAATTTTAATAGAGAGAATGATTTAAAATGTTTGAATGTTGTTGTATGAACAATACTGTTCAGGCTCTCCACACTGTGAGGACTCAGCAGGAAACAGCACAGCAGGAATGGCAGGTGCGGCCCCCTCCAACGTTGGCCTTTCAGGAACTCGGAAATTAACAAAGGACTGCAACAGGCTTTGATTTGGTTATTCTTAACCAAATTTGGGCATTCTTAACCAAAGTAGCATGAAATCCTTCATGGAAACATGGAGCCAGGTGTGTTAGCTCGGCCTTTCCCTGTATTCCAATCCTCAACTCCATGACCATTTTCAACATTTTAGGTACATCCATGAAGAGCGCAGAAGCAGCAACCGGGACAGAGGGTCAGCAGGCTGTGCTCAGAATCTTCCCGGCAACACAAGGCCAGCAAGTGGTCACTACTGTCCAGAACTGACTTCTTCAATCTGATTGTGAACACTCAACAGATTCCCGGCCATGAGGGGTCTTGTCTAACCCCGCAGTTGACTGGCAAGAACACCAGTTGGCATCAACAAGAACAAAAGACTCTAGGAAGAAAGATGGGAGAGCTAAGGTAGGCCTAATACTCTGGGTTCTCGGACCTGAGGCCGTGTGCATGCAGAAGGCTGCACACACACACGAAGAGAAGCCCAGAGCCAGCCCGCCCTCCCTTGGGCTGCTAACCGAGGAGGGGGCCCAGGAAGTCTGAAGCAGAATCCCCAGCTGCGTAGCCGCATGCTGCTGGACGACACCACAGCAGGAACAGGAACCCTCTACAAAGCCTAGGAGTTTATTGATTGGAGACAGTTAAAAAAGTATTTCTGCAACCGTTACCTGTGGTTCCTATGACAGTATCACAAGTAATCTTCATTCATCATCCATTGCTTTTAAATCAGTGGAACATTCTTTGTAAATCTTTCCTTCCATTGAAGAATTGATAGATGTAGAGAGGAGAACAATGGCCAGCAGTGGTGGAGGGGCTCGGTGGGTGCAGGTGACTTCAGAGCGTACGTGTTACGGTGCCCAGAAGCCAACTCCAGAGGCCTGTCGCCCAGCACGGGTACTGCAGGGGTGCAGCTGTGCTGTATTCGTGAAAAACCTGAGGCATTAGTGCTCTCACGACAGAGCTGTATAAATAACATGCTCACTAAGCAGCTGGACTTGCCTTCTTCACAATTTGTATATACTTCAAAGCATCCTATTTTACATGATAAATCTGTATCTATCAATTTCCAAGAAATTGAAGAGGCAGATACTGGGAGAATAAGAAAACGTTAGCCATGTGAAGAGACTTTCTATCCACTACACAGGAGGTTAGAAGTTAGAAGGCAAATATGCGTCATGCAAATAACTGTGAGCCTGAATATGGGAAAGCAGAGCTTGGGGGAAAGTGAGCGAGATTTGAGAGAACAGTTTCATGCAAAGGTGAACGCGTCACACAGGTAAAACCCTAAAATGAATGCAGCAAATGCTCGCAGAACTGGAGGTAACCCACGAGGGGAGGGAATTTAAGCTGAACTTCCCACAAAAAATTTGGCAGATGATTAGAAAATAAAAGACTTGACTAAAGTTTCAAAACAAACAAATGAAGGAAACAATGAAAAGAATGCAGAGACCGCCTGTAGAATGAGAAATTGTTACCAGCTATTCCCTGGGCAGAAGACTATATAAAGAACTAAAAATCTGGACTCCCCCAACATAGAAGGCCCATTCAAAAGGGGGCAACTGCAAATGACTGGCACTGTACCAGTACTCAACTAATACCTGGAGAGTCTCCAGGTTAGTGGCCATTGGGTAATCGCCACTAAAGCCACTCTGGACTCCACGTGGCTTCCGAGAACGGGCCCGCACTGAAAGTCAGGTGACAGCAAATGCTGGCAGGCTGTGGGGGAGAGGACCCTTCTGCCTCGGTGGGGGAATGACAACCGGCACTACAGCTGTGGAGATAGGTACGGCGACTCCTCCAAAAGAGAACTGGGCCGTTTCAGTCCAGCGAGGCGTATCCCTCAGGTATTTTCAGAAAGTTAAAGGTCTCACATCACAGAGAGGTGCATGCCCATGTTTAGAGCAGTGCAACGCATGACAGTAGACTGGACTATACGTACATTAACAGAAGAATTGAGCAAGGAAATGGGGCGTTTACACTCGATTTAGTGCTGTTCTACCACGACGTAATAAACCTGAGGTGTTTGTAGGAACGTGGGTGAACCTTGAGACCCTAACAACATAAGCCAGAAGCAACATAAACCAGACACACAAGCCTAACTGTGGCGTGTTCTTTTCTTATAAAGGCAAATGCAAATGAAGAAAGAAAAAAATAAAAATAGAGAATACAAAAAGAAAGATAGTCTTTTGCAAATGAGTGGTGGACAAAGAGATGGAAGGAAAGCTGCGGAAGCGAGGGGGGAAGGGAAGGAAAAGGCGTGTGGCAGGCTGCAGGTGAGCCTGTGCCTGGAGCAAGCGGTCACCACGCATAAACACGTGCCAGTAGGAAACAAGGATGGAAAAAATTAGATAGGGCGGGGAGGATGGCTCAGTAGAATGAGCTTTTACCTGGCAAGTGCAAGGACCTGAGTTCAATCCTCGGTTCCAGAAAGAAAGAAAGAAAGAAAGAAAGAAAGAAAGAAAGAAAGAAAGAAAGAAAGAAATTCAATAAAATAAGAAAGGAAAAATCTATAAAATGTTTGTGAGAATACATGTTCCTTCCAAGTGCACATGGGGCAGTTCCCAAATAGACCATGTGGTAAACAAATTTCAATAAATTGACATTATGCAAATATACTTCCTGATAGGAATAGCATTCAGTTGAAATCAATAACAAAAAGAAAACTGGAAATCTACCATTAGATGCAATTTTTTAGATACCCAAAAATAGCCAAAGGGCCAGTGAGTAAGGCCCAAGTGGCACTTGTTCTGTGTGACTCAGAATGAGCGCGCAGTGAAAGACTCGGGAAACGCTAATAAGTTGTTGCTTACTGTGAAAACCCGACCTAAAAATACCTATATTCAAAAATACATACAAATAATCTACTTTTTCACGTGAACAAAAGACCTTTCAGTAGAATAAAATAAAACATGTCAGGACAGAAATGTGTAAAATAAAACAAAACAGAAAAAATTAGTAAGACTAAAATTTAGACATTTGAAAAGGTTGATGTACTACCAATACTAGCTTGACTAATTAAAGAAAAATAAAGTTTCACACAAACATTAGAAATGAAAGAAAGCACAAAATAAAATCATAGGGAAATACTATGGACAACTATGTGTGACAAGTTATACAACCAAATAACATGGAAGGATTCCAGGAAACACTAACAAACCTGAATTAATGAGTTATAGAAATTGTGAGTATACCCGTGAAATGTAAAATGATTAAATTAATGCATTTACACTTTTCCACAAAATAAATCCAGGTAGAAGTATCCGTAATGTTCAGTTCTAAGAAACATTTAAAAATAATAGACAATTTTTTTCAATCTATTCCAAAAATATGACAAGGAATATTTTCTCCACCATTTGATAAGGTCAATATTTCCCTCATATCAGAACAAAAAAGAAATGTTCTATTTCTACTCCCTAATTTTATAGATGTAGGCCTGATTTGATAGCAGAAAAGGGAAGTTATTCAGAATCATCAGCAAATCACTCATTTGCATGCAGTAAATGTACTTTCCATCTGCAACAAAAACAATCTGAAGTCACTGCTTGAAAGTTGCTCTTTTTCTGTTATACAGTCTTGCCTAAAAGCAATGATCCATGATAAGGAGCTACAAGTTATTTCAAACTATTTGTTGTCAAAGATAGATTTCCACATAAGGATGAAGCTATAAACCTTGTCTATCACCTTTAATCTTAAAAAGTGAGAATACAAAAAAGTAGGTTATTTTATTCCTCTTGAACAAAGAGTTTCCCATTACTTTTTATAAATGGCAAATGTAACCATGACAATGCTACATACGGAAACCTACAGATACTGTTTAGGAAGCTACATTTTTTTCATTTCTTGATTCAGTAACAAGAATGAGTAGTAATAACACCTGGAGCTGCCACTGACTCGCAGGTTGAAAGGAAAACTAAGTCTTTTCTGTAATTGCCCCTAATAGCCTTCTAATAGAAGCAGGGTGTGTAATGGAGTTGCAGGAGAGGAACCTGGAAGCAATTTAGATAAGTGCCAAGCGCAAATCATGCCTAAGGGCTTTGCATTCTAGCACCTCTGGCTATATTAGGAAGAGGGGTATAATTAAGCCAGTGTGTAAAATGATACTTGATTACACAGACCACCTTAGTGTAGGGGAGAACATTTGAAGCACTGCACCTGAAAGTAGTTGCTTGAATATATATATACATAGATACACATTTAATTACAGTACAAAATACTTCTGTAATTGACACAGAGAAGGTAAAGTACAGACAGCAGCACACATCCCCCTGGAAACCCGTCGCGCTGCTGGGGTCCCTGGATCCTGCCCGAGCCCTGCAGTGCCGTGGCACCTGCCTCTGTGGACGCCACAGCGCCTCAGCGAGCTCCATGGCACACAACAGTGTCGATTTTCATAATTTGATAAATAAATACAGATTGAGTCTCTTGCTCATAAAATTGTCAGCACATGTCAGCAGCAAAATGCGACCTCAAAAAAGAAATATAAGCAAATAATTACCTAATTAATCATATATTAAACTTTCAAATTAACTTATACTATTATTTCTTATCAAAATTCTTCTTTTTGTTTTAGAAATCATTTCATGCCCATAGCAAGGAAAATAATTGCTTCTATTTTGTGATCAATCTTATGAATGTCTCATGAATGCAAGAGAAAAGGAATTGAATAAGGAGTGGAGAGAGACAGAGACAGAGAGACAGAAAGAGGGAGGGAGGGAAGACAGAGTTTTGCAGTCTTCAGAGTTGAATCTGTGCCAAAGAGATGAACTGTGTTGGGCAGAAAGGGGGAAAATCTTGAACAGAAGTAACAGGTAAATTTCTCTTTTCTTAGGTAGAATTAGAGTTCGTAGTCAGAGCCATTGTGATTAGAAAGGAGCAAAGTAAACAGTACACTTCTCGGCTGGCTTTCCAGAGGCTGAGTCCTAGCTGTCCTCAGGGCACTGCCGCTGCACAGGCTGGGGACAGGACCACTGCCGCTTACCACAGCCCTCACTGCGGGGAGGGCCAGAGCCACGGCGAGTGCAGACGGGAAAAGACAGGAGAGAAAGAAAAGCCGTCGGTGCCACACGGCAAGTGTGTACTAAGTGCAAAGAGAAGGAAAGAGGAACGGGACAAAGGAGCCAGGCACAGAGCGATCTGTAATAAAAAAACAGCTTCAATGAGGGACATAGTTTCAAGTGAAGATGGGCCGAGAACCACGGGCAAATTCGGAGAGAAGTGACGAGGCAGTCAGAAGCTAGCGACCACGGAATTCCAGCCACATATCCGTGCTTCAGTCAGGCGCTCTAACTGCTCAGACTTACTAATTCTGTAAAACATCCTTGGATGCAGGTTGCTTCTAAAGTGGTTTCAGCCCAGGGAGATAGCTCAGTAGAATAAGCGCTTGCCCGGGTCCTGAGTTCAATCCCCAGTCCCGGGAAAAATAAAAATAAAAAATAAAGTGGTTTCAGTTCTCCTCAGTGTTGTACCATCATCACATTCTCTTATATATTTTTCAGGTCAAAATTCTATTCAACAAAATTTATTATTTTAAATATATACTTTTACAAAGGAAGTACTAAAATTACATTCTGAAAATCATTAAATTGTGTCTGTCTGCTTAAGTTTTTACTCAGTATCATTCAGTAACATTGCCTAGTCCATAATAATCCCAAGGTATGACAAAAGATCCGCCCATCATTCTGTTAGCAGCAGCAGAAAGAAAACCCAACATGCTTATCTAGGTCAATCCGCTGGAGAGAACCCGCGTAAGAACCAAACAAGAGTGTAGTTTCCCGGAGGCTGAGCGCTGTTTCCTGTGTGCTGCTGTTGGCAGCCCTACTGAAATCTCTGGGGTCCATGAACAAGCTGCCCTACTGAAATGTCACATCTATGAACAAACAAAAGCATGAATAAGCCCCTGGGGGCACAGACGGGGGGGGGGGAGCATCGGTGACCCGAGTTTGCGGAACGCCTGCGGGGGTATGTCAAGCACTCTCCCTTTGTGCATCATTTAATACTCAGAAATGCTTGTGCAGTAAGAATTGCCCGGTTCATTGATAGATTAAACTCAAGCTGAGCAACTCTTGGTAACTCACGTGACATTCGGCAGCACACCAAGCTTCCTAGTAGTTTCCTGGATTCACACCCTGTGCCTCTCAACTGTATTCTGCTGTATTCCCAGTACAAAACAGAATTTTCAAAACTCAGGGCTAATTCTTCACCAAGCATCAGGAAATCTATCCTTATTAATCCAAATTCAGCTACTCATTGGAGAAGTAAGATTGTTCTTCAGATTGCACGTTACTCCTTTATGTTAAAATTGAACGCAGCGCAGACAGCGAGTTTCCAGTGCCGCCTTCGGAGTTAACTGCAGCGCGGCTGTGAAAGTCCCCTTCTTACCCAGAGTTAAGCCTCTTGGAAAATGAGGTTTGTGTCACTGGGTCCTTATAGTGAGTCTAGACAAACCAAAAGCTCTGCCGGTATGCTCCTCTTGGGTGTCCAACTCCAAAACACAGCCTGCTGTAGGACCAACCGCCGAACCCACACAGCTTTTGTCCATTTCCGGAGTGCTTCGCTCCCAAGGTCTGCCTCCTGCCTGCCTGCCTGCCGGGGCGGTCATCCCTGTCGAGGCTGCCTCTGTGAATGGGACGCTGGCAGAATTTATGTGATTGCATTCCGAAGTTCTTAAGACCGTCTTTTTCTGTTTTGTTTTTGATTTGTTTAGGTTTGGTTTGTTTTTCCTGAGACAGGATCCCACTGCGCAGCCCAGGCTGGCTCACTGTCACCCTCCTGCCTGGCTCCTGAGGGTGGGGATCGCATGGCACGGAGCTCTCACGCCCAGGAGGACCTTCGCTCATGCTTGCGCCTGTGCTCCGCATTCTCGTTTCTACCACATTCCGTGTGGAGAACTGGTGTACAACTTGCAAGGCTGATGACCAAAGTTTCATTGATGGGATCGAGCCACATCAGTGCTAATCAATATCAACATGTATGTATAAACTGTAATACAAATACACCCATATATTTGTGTAACTCTTATTTCAGGCTGGGGAGGTAGCTCAGCAGCGTGAGTGTCTGCCTAGAAAGCACAAGATCCTGAGTTTGGTCCCCACTACCAAAACCAAACCAAAACAAAACAAACAAACAAACAAAAATTTGATGTGTTCGTGATTTATTATATACAATAAATCCTGCCAGTTTATCAAACTGGACCCTTCCATACAAATCTTGAGCAGCAAGCTGCTTCTCTGAAGAGAAAATAGAATTTACTAACTTACAAATCAAATTTTACTCCAACTGTAAGCAATTTCCAAGATAAAGACACACTGGCTGCAATCATGTAAAATAAGCTGGGTGCGCAGCCACACAGCTTTGCCTGCAGCACTCTGGGAAGCTGAGGCAGGAGGGTCGCATGTAGGCCCACCTAGGGCCACTGAGCAAGGCCCTGTCTCAAAATAAGCCAGCCTGGGAATGTGACTCAGGGTGAAGGCCCTGCATACCATCCCCAGTGCTAAGGAAAAGAAACCCTATTAAACATACTTGACAATTTTTAAACTTTTTGAATGTAATTGGATTACTTCATCAGAACCAAAATACAATTTAGAATTTTAAGACACTTTACTAATTCTATGTGTACAAGGTCTAATTATCTATCAAAATTTATAAAGAGGGCTGGCCAGATAGCTCAGCAGACTAAAATGCCTGCCCAGACAGAGTGCAGCGGCTGGGGTTCGATCCCCCGTGTGGGGGACATGCTGAGACAGCAATTGAGACTGGGCATGGTGGTGCACACCTATAACCCCGGTGCTTGGGAGGCTGAAAACAGGAGAATCTTTACAAGTCCAATCTACGTAATGAGACCCTGTACACCCGTAGATCCTGTCCTAAATTCATAATAAAACAAAAATTATAAAGAATAGAAGATTAAATATAATAATTACCTACTGATATTCATGAGATTCAATATGTTCTAACAATAGGCTCCTTTATCTTTTTTATTTTATGGAAAAATGTAAAACAATTCCAAAAAAAGGTAATATTGGACTAAGTAGCTAATGCATGGCATATTGTCGTCTTCAAAACAATTGCACAGAATACAAGCCATAGGCAAAAATTTATGGTCAGTGTTATCACAAACCTTCCTTTCCAGTGAGCTAAGAGACACTGATAGCAAGCAACCTGCAACTCATTCTCCCTTTCCCTCCCTTCTGTCCCCCTTTCCTCCTTCCTAGTTCCTTTTTCCTGATGTGTGTACAAAGTATAAACAATAGAGTTCATATTAATTATTTGTACTTTTAAATAATAATATATGTGCCTCAATTAATTTAACCTTATTGACATAATAATCATATATCTATGCTTCCAACCTATACATACACCAAAATTTTCTTAAATTCTCAAAAAATAAAAAAGGGTATATTCACCAAGAATATATCATTTATTTACTTTTAGACATGAGGTCTCACTACATAGTTCAGGTTGGTCTTCACCCTCCATGCTTGGAAGATGTGCCTAGCTGGCCTTCCTGATGGGCTGTTTCCAAGATTTAGCTATGACAAATCCTGCTGCTATAAATATGGGTGCCCGTATATCTTGGTGGTATGACGTTTTAGTCCTTCTGGGAATGTACCCAGAAGGGGAGTGACTGGGTCAAATGGGACCTCTAGCCATACTTTTTTGCTAGAAGTCTCCACCCTGATTTCCACAGTGGTTGCACCAGTCTGCACTCCCACCAACAGAGAATATGGGCTCAATTTTTCCCTACATCTCTTCCAAAATTTGTTATTGTTTGATTCCTTGATAATTCTTTCAGATGTGAGATGGAATCTCAGTGTTGTTTTAATTTGCATTCTTGAATGACCAATGATGTTGAACATTTTTTCATATATTTATTTTCCATTTGTATTTCTTTATTTGAGAAATGAATATTTATCACAGAAACCCATTTTTGGATTGGGCCTTTGAATTTGGAGGAATCTGAGTTTTTTCAATTATTTATATGCTTCAAATATAAGATTTTTGTCTGAGAGACAATTGGCTCAAATTTTTTCCCACTCTGTTGGTGATTTATTTTGATGTGTAAAAGTGTTCTAATACAATCAGATCCCAGTTGTTGATTCCTTGAAATATTTTCTATGTAGTTTGGGTTTTGTCCATTAACTCTCTGCCAACACCTATTGTTTCAAGATTTCTACCTCTTTTTCCTCCAGTAGATTTATTGTTTTTGTTTTAATATTTAGATCTCTGATTAATTTTGACATTATTTTAGTGCATGATAGATGAGTCTAGTTTTAGCATGTAGAGAGCCAGTTTTGCTAGCACTATTTATTAAGGAGGGTATCTTTCTTCCAGTGAACATGTTTGGCGCCTTCGTCAAAGATAAAGAGCCTGAGTATGAGTCTGTTTGTAGTTGTGTCTGCATCTTTTCATTCACAATAAAAAACCCACAGATAATCCAAACAGATAGTCTTTTTTTAAATCTGATAAAAGCCATGTATTACAAAACAACAGCACACATCACAATAAGTGGATGACAACTGAAAGCTTTTACTCTGAAATCAAGAAGATGAGGATGTCCACTATCATCACCCCTATTCAGTGTAGTTCTGGGAACACAGGCCAGAGCAATTAGACAAGACAGAGGAATAAAAGGAATAAGGCTAGGAATGAAAACAGTGAAGTTATCATTATTCACAGAGGACATGATACTATACATAGAAGACCCAAAAAATCCATCAAAAAACCTCTAGATTTAATATCCAAATTCAATAGCATAGCTGGATACAAAATCAACATTCAAAAATCAATAGCATCCCTGTACACAAAGAAGAAAATTACTGAGAGAGAAATTAGGGAAGCAACATTTTTCACCATAGCATAAAAGAAAGAAAGAAAGAAAGAAAGAAAGAAAGAAAGAAAGAAAGAAAGAAAGAAAGAGAATCACTTAAGAATCAATCTAATGACAAAAGGTAAAATATCTACGTACTGAAAATTATAGTACTCTGAAAAAGGAGATTGAACAGGATGTCAGAAAATGGAAAGATTTTCCTTGCTCATGGATAGGAAGAACCAACATTGTGAAAATGGCCACACTTCTAAAATGGTTATAAACATTTATGAAATCACAATCAAAATATCACTAGCATACCTCAAAGATCTAGATAAAACATTCCTAAAATTCATATGGAACCGGAAGAGACCTAGAATAGCAAAAGCACTCCTGAACAACAAAAGCAAGGCAGGAGGCATCACAATCCCTAACTTGAAATGACACTACAAAGCTACTGTGATAAAATAACTACTTTTCTTGAGAATAAAATGGCAAAAACTAAATGTGAGTTCAGAGATATATTTATTATTTCAGAAAACAATCCTCAAGAAATGACATTATTT
>NW_004524804.1:2816049-2816690 GCF_000260255.1 Octodon degus
ATATATATATTTAGTACAGGGTCTACAGGGTCTCACTACACAGATCAGACTCATAGTGATCCTCTTGTTTTCAGCCTCCCAAGTGCTGGGATTACAGGCAGGCGCCAGCACACCCAGTCTCAATTGCACTCTCAGTGTGCCCCGGGGGGGTGGAGAGTGGCACAGCACACCAATCCTGGTCCCTGTGCTTGCCTAAACAGGCACTTTAGTCCACTGAGCTATCCAGCTGGCCCTAAAACTCTATTTTGTTATTTCTACTTGTTTCTTATTAAAATAAAAGTTATTAATATGTAAATATATACATTCCTTTAAAAGTATGAAGAAAATTAAACAGTATGCTGAAGAATTATCAGGAAGCATTTTTAGTAATATAAAAATAAAAGGTATATTTACAACCAATTTGATTCAAAGGATCATGCTTCATACAAGTAACTTAATATTTTTCCTTACTTAAATTATTTTTCTTTCTCAAAATAATATTACATTTTAAATACTGATAAAAGGAAACAATCATAAAATAATAGAAATGCAGAAAATAAGTTTTATTTTCTTTTATTTCATTGATTTAGTAGTATTGCACTTATAGTAAGAACATTTAAAATTCAATTATAGTAGCCCAGGTCCAGTGAGTGTGTGGAGAG
>NW_004524804.1:2823552-2830418 GCF_000260255.1 Octodon degus
ATTGATAAAAATAAAAATTAAATTATTTTAATTTTAATGCTTATCACTGTTGCTTTTCCATCAAGACTTTATTCTAAGCATGTGTATAAAGCACAAATAATAAATTTCTTATTACTTATTTGTACTTTTTAATAATATATGTCCCCTGATTAATCTTATTGATAGAACAATCATAAATCCATGCTTCCAACCTATAAATATACCATAATTTTCTTAAATTCTATAAGAATAAAGAAAAATGAAGTATTCAACAAGACTACATTACTTATTTACTTTTAGCTATGGAGTCTCACTACATGGCCAGCTTGGTCTTTGCCCCTGGTGTCTGGAGGATGTGCCTACCTGGCCCTCCTGAGCACCACGGGGTGCAGCACTGCCCTGGTGGCCGAGGAAGAATAGGTGTCTGTTGCTGCTTTAGATAAGTTTATCAGCGATATTTTAAATTTAAAGCAAAATTAAAACATTCCTATAGCACTGCCACACTATTATCCTCTTCTATGGACTCCTTTTATTCTTTCTTTAATTTCAGAAATGAGAACAAATTACTAAATGTGACAATGGAAATGAGGCCTAACTCTTTAAATAGAAGAAATACTTAAAGCATAGAGATCATGCCTGTGAAAGCAGCACACAGCAGATGTGGTTGGTACAAGACAAACATGCCGCAAACATGGAAATGAAGTGGGGACCATGAACCTGGCCAGTGCGACATCTGGAAACTGCAGCACTCTCCTTCCTTTCTGCATTCTGCTCCCTGAACAGGGAAGTGGCCTTGTTGTAAGTAAAGATATGTATTTTAAAGCTAAATGTAATTTGTCAGTACATGCAAAAAGCAGATATTCCCCCAATCTTTGTGTTCACTGACTTGGGTAATTCACATGTGGCCTGGGATATTTTAACACACTGCAGCACATGCTCATTATCCTTTTGGCTTATGGTTATGTGACTTCACAGTTAAAATGTCACTCCCTTGGTCGTTAATCTCCCACAGGGATACGACGACCTTCCAAACACTTTGTGCCACTTCTGCACGCACTGGCCTCCCCGTATCAACTCCCCATCACATGTGTGGGATCGATCTGAGCTCCTCTTGTCATGGGAGGAGAAGTAGACACTGTGGTGACTTCACAGGGAGATAAGCACTGCAGGTCACACACCTGCTTCCTCTCCACCCCACAGATAAATCTCTGCCACAGTGAAATGGAAAGAAAATAAGAGAGGAAGAAAAGGCCAGTGGAGACCCATTTTTCTTATCAATTCCATTAACAAAATACAATGATTCAGAATCCAAAGCCAGTGGACAGTAAATCACTTCCTAGAGCTTTCACACTCACAAGGCCCTGTGACAGATTAACTTTGGAGAATTCCTACTGCGCCTACGCGGAGCAGAGATAAGGGCGAGGCTTAGTCTAAATCCTGGCTGGAAAACTAATGAGCATTTAGATAATCAGTCTTCCTTCCAGCCACTTGAGGAAGTTAGTTTCCTTCAACTGGAACCAGAAATCGGAGGCTCAGCTCCTAGGCAGAGGACTCCACTCTGCAATTATTCCAGTGCATACTCTGTCTCTTTTTTTCCATTTTGTCAATAACAGGCCAGAGCAACAGAGAGCTCTCGTCTGCATGGCAGTCAGAAAGAGCCGCTGAGCGATGGGTTTCAGCTCCAAGGGAGTATCATTTTCCAAGTTCACCTCAAAACAGAGTGGTTCTGGTCAGCAATGGAGAATTTAAAAGCTTACATTTTTAAAGATACTTCAACACAAAGTAGTCAAGTTATATGCAAGAAATTTTAAGGAAACTTGTAAATAATGTATAAGATTTTGTCCCTACCAATTCATTAAGAGTAACTTAATGTTTTCATATGATTCAGGAGTGCAACATTCAAAGCATATTTCTAAGTCTCAAAATTAGATTTCTGCATCTCTCAAAAATTATTTGATCTCCTAATGATAAATTAAATATGTGTTATGTGCTAATCTTAGTTACTTTCTGTAACACTCCCTCCTGGTGTAGCTCCCAAATATTCCTCCTAGAGGTACTTTGGAAATTGCGCATCTTATGCATGAGCTTTGTGGCAAACTATTTGCAAAGAAATTGTTCTAATTTGGCTTCTGTGGCTAAGTTCAGATTCTTCATAAAAAGCGGCACTCAGGAGGAGGGTCTCTGTGGTCCCCTCAGTCACTCCTGCTCTTCACTGTTCTTGGCAGGCTGCAACTGGGCTTCAGCAAAACGGTTCTCCTTTCCATCAGTTTATGAGCAGAACTGAATGCAGATTCAGCGCCCGTATGTCAACCAACATTCAGGGCACTTGAGGACAAGGCTCCCAGCCTTCTCAGTTGCGTAAATTGATACGCACTGCTTATAAAAGACAACCCCAAGTCTGCACTTTGGGTCTGGTACAAGAATTGAACTCGCCCGTGGAACTGCAGGCCTCGAGGGAAGATTGTCCTCTTACTCTGCTCGGACGTCAAGGCGGTGCACGGAGAGGCTCATCCCGACTGCAGAGAGCCATTTCAACCTTGCTGAGTCTTCCTTCCTGCTCCGCATCTCCTTCGCTTCCGAGCCGGGAGCGGCGCTGCATGGCCTGTGCTGCGGCCAGCGGCCGTGAGATGACACACTCTTTCTAAAAGGCAACGTACGGAAGATGAAGTGCAGAACCACGCACCGGGCCCTCTGACCGAGAGCCATCTGCAGCGCTGCGGACCGATGGCGGTAAAGACCGACGGCAAGCGCGGATCTTCTCCAGCTTCTTGCCAGCCGCTTCGCCGACGCGCGCGAGGTGCGGCGCATTCACGGCGTACCGGTAAGTAGGTGCAAACGACCGGGGACATTCCATTTCATGGTAGCTGGAGAAGTCTGTCGTCAGAATGCAGCGCGCGGCCTGCGTAGGAGTCCGACGTACCGCAGCAGCGCGAGCTGGGCTGGAGGCGCGTCGCTCTGCCGGGCGCTCCCCCGGTCACGCGCAGCAGAGCACGCCTTCCTCGCCTTGCCTTCTACTTGGAAAAGACATGGTACCTGGACCAAATGTATCCTGAAAATATAATTTCGTATTTAATTACCGCTGCTAAACAGAATACACACTGATACTGTTGGAAAGTCAAACACGTGGGTCATAATCTCTTTCTTTGTCCTAAGTGTGTCAGTGTGCAAAACTTTCAGGGCAACAAGGCTGAAAATAGTTGAGTGTCACTCCTGAAGAATGACGCGGAGGTTGTGCTAAGGGGAAGGTCTCACCACATGGCAAAACGCAGAGCCAGCTGCACGTGGAAGACACCTCGCAGGCGGGCCTCGCTCCGTACGAGAAAGCCGCGCACCGCAGGCGATTTACAAGCATCAATCTAGGAATTAAGCGGAAACAAAAACAGACCAGCCAATACATAAGAGTCTGCAACCCCAGAAAACCGGTTCACCTTTGGTGTCGCACTCTACTGATCTCGTAAACCTGCACTCTGAGAACAAGATAAGCAGCTTTCAAGCATTTAAAAGTGAAGTTAAGCTGTTCTTCAGAGGTGTAGGTTTTTTTATTCTGAACAATTGGAGCTTTACAGGAAGCTCAGTAATTATCAGCAGACGATAGCATCAAACCATCGCACGTTCCAGCCGCAAGAGACGCAGGCCGAGCGCTCCGCGCTGCCCTCCACGCACTCTCCTTGCCCCAGCAGCTCCAGCAGCAAATCTCCGCGCCCTCTCTTTCCATGGAAATCGCTTTCCTGGAGGCTGTACACAGATCAGAACCGTGATATAAAGGAGCAATAGCTGTTTTTTTTGTGTGTAATACCTGCCTGTGTGGCGCACACTTCTTTTTGAAAGGGAAACCCCCAGAAGAAAGTAACAAGCCCCTCCTTATGAGTACAACTTAAGTCTAAGTTTGAGTTGATGCTACATGTAACGGATTAATTTTGCTGACACATCAATAATGAATAAAAAATTAAAACAATATATTTAAGCAAATATAAAAGATAAATATGTGTATGGCTGTACATATGTAATCACCATACAAATATTTATATAATTAAAAAATAATCCAGTGAAAATTCTCTTTTCTTGATCTTACTTTCTTATTTTTTGATTCAATCAATTAGACAAGTATGTATATAGTTGTACACAGTTCTGAGACTCTACTACAGCTCTCTAGTACCAATATAAGCCTGGTACATCTCATTGCTCAAGTATCTCTTTAAATATGCTGCTTTAAGAAATGATAAATTTCTTTTTTATAATTTCATTCCAATTAGAAATTATTTTATTATGAAAATGTAAAAGAAAACTCATGGAACTTTAATCCATCAAAGAGAATGTCAAGTTATGTTCAGCAAAAATTAAATTGTTTGAAAGTCAGTTTTGTACCAAAGTGAAAATATTTTGAGTTTATTTTACTTTTCAGTTAATTTTATTGAGAAAGAAATAGCAATGAGACAGTTTCAAAACAGGTTGGTAGGGCAGTTACACTAATTAATACATTGCATACTGTTGTCTTCATAGTAGTTATTCAGAGTACAAGATGCAGACATGATATCTTGTCTAAACAGTATTAGTACAAATCTTTCTTGTCATTGAACTAAGAGAAAGTAGCTGTGTGTCTATCCTATTTTGTATATACAGATATATTTTTTCACTACAAAATGGTCCTTCATTTATATCCCCTTTTTTGTTTAGTTTTGTCAGAGATGAGTATTCTATTGCCATTCAAATATTGTAGGTGCATGAATTCAGCAAAATAGTCCAATATAGTCCAGTAGTCCTTAACAGTAGTGGGTTGTCCTCAGGACTGGCAATGTCAAAAGTTGTTACCTTGAGCCCTTTACAGCTCAGCATATTAATATGGCTTTACTTTTTATACCTCGTGTTTATTGAGTTTATTTTAGAGAAATAAAAAATTCATCAAAAATTATGTACACTGGTATGTAATGAAAAATACATAGTCTCAAATGTGTCTATAAATCCAATTTAATTTAAACTTGAAGTTAAAATTAGAAACAGGCAAATTCTTTATCTACAAATGTTTCCACTATGATGAAATCACCATATATTTCATTTCTCCTTAAGCCATATCTAAATGTAAAGAAAGATCATGTGTTCTTAATAGATTATTAAGAATTTGTAATGCTGAGGAAATCTAAACATAAATTTTTAGCTAAGGCAGGCTCAGATGCACTGACTAGATGTTAAGAGTGGGATAAGGAGACGCATCTTAGGTACTTTTCTCTCCTTGGCAAGGTAAAATACTCAATTCCCACAGGTAAGGGTGACTGCTTAGCTTACAGACTGGAGAGGTTTCACTGCATGGCCGCTGGCTTCAGGGCAGGCTGGCACAGGGAGAAGGGCACCGTCCATGGCGGTGGAAAGCAGCAAAGTTGCAGGACAGACACAAGCTTTTCCTGCCCCTTGTGCTCTATCCAGTCTACCAGGATCAGGACACGCCAGTACAATCATAGGACCGATCGACAAGCCACAACCCTTAATCCCAGCACCCTGAAGCTTAGCACTGCCCCAAGAGTCAGTCACAAAGTCTGGATCCAGCCACCTCTAAAAACCCTGCCTCCATGACGGCATGAGGTCTCGAGGGACTTCCAAACACAGACTATAAAAAGGTGAAAGCTGATTTGTGCTCCCTTCTTCAGTATCTACATGAAGTAGATCATTATTTTAACAGTCTGAACTCAAACCTGTAGTACAGATGGGTTAAACCTGAAAACCTGCAGGGCTTTTTCAACTCTGAAATTTAGTGTTGCTAGGACTCGTAAGTCCTGCAGACACCTTGGGATGGTCTGCGGCACCAAGAGCAGGGGCGTGTTCTCCTGGTGAGGCCCTGCATCCTTTCTATTTTTGAAAGCAGTTCAGCTGAGACTGACCCTCCTACTTGTGCAAACGAGCCGCATGGCACCACTCTGCCTGGACCGTGCATGCACCACCGTGTGTGCCTCCTTCCCCGGAACAGGAGCGGCGTGTGGTCCTGCTACGGCACTGCGCGCACTTACTTGGCTAATCTATGTGCTCTTTAAATCGCTTCAGAGTCAAATTCACTCTCATCTTTACAGAAGCTTGGCTAGGCAGAGAAAACAAGAGCTGGTTTTGAACATATCAATGTCCTTCACAGAGAAGACGTTAATAAGACCGGTGACGGTGAAAGGCACTTGGGGAGGAGTGAGCACGAGGGTGTCAGAGACGGGAAGCGAGGCGAGCGCTCTACAGTGAGCCGAGGGCCATGGACGCAGTCTGAGGGGCGCGCTCCAGCGAGCATCAGCGGGCCTCATTTGTTGTCAGAATAACCAGATAGATCATTTAGCAAATATCATGAAGTTTTTATCACTGCATGTCTGTGGAATGGCTGAGTAAAATATACATGCAATAAAAGTGTTATGATTAATATTTTTGACCTTGAACCAAAACTATAAAGAAAATAAATGTTTTAGAAGGAACATACTATCAACAATTAACTACCCAAAACTTTTCTGGCAAAGAAAATACACTTGTCATTTTTCATACTTTGTAAGTCATGACCAGTTAGTGTGCAGTTTACAGCAAGCAGGTCAGCCACCTACAGAACGTCTTCACAGCAGCACACAGACTGTCACTGTGCAGACCCCTGGGAGCTGTGGCTGGCCCAGATTGGCACACTGAGTCAGTTACCCCAGGCTTTGCCTCTCCAGCTTGATGCCAAGCTCCTGCCTAATCTCTTCTTCTTATTATTACTATTATTATTATTGTTATCGGCACCAGTGATTGAACTCAGGACCTTGCACTTGGCAGGCAGGGGCTTATGCTGCTGAGCTATCCCCCAAGCCTCAATCTTTTTTCCAAGTTTTAAATGGACATAGTGTACCTACCAGGATAAAGTTTTATGAAAATTTCAAATGACACAAATATAT
>NW_004524804.1:2830518-2852939 GCF_000260255.1 Octodon degus
TTTCAGGGCAGGCCTGATAGCTCAGTGAACTAAAGCACCTGTGCAGCGGGTGGGTTTTGATCCTGGGCCTGCAGTTGCCAGCCCCACCCCTGGTGCAGGGTGAGATGGCTATGGCAACTGGGTGTGCTGGTGTGCACCTATAATCCTATCACTTGGAAGGCTGTAAACAGGACGTTCCCTATGAGTCTGATCTGTGTAGTGAGTCCCTGTAGACCCTGTACTAAATACAAAAAGAAAAAAAAAAGATTGGGGATTTCTATTTCTTGAATTTTCAAAATATATATGAAAGCATGCACAACTACACTTCTATCTTCTGATCAAAATAATCATCACACAAATCTAGCTCTATAGATATGCTTATCCCCTTTAAAAAGTAAACTCTGTCCACCTCTGCTCAAAATAAAAATACTGATCACATCAAGACTAAATGATCATTTGAATTTTACCACATATCTCCTTCCTAAATACTTATTATTCCTTATCTCATATGCTCTCCAGATTAAATAAAGTACTTTCTATTTCCAGGAAGTTATTATGTTGTATTACTCATAGCTTTTTTCAGATGCCTGTTCCTCCTAAATTATTGTTGTTCTAATATTTTTAAAATATATGTATTTGATGTAAGGTCTCACTGTGCAGCTCAGACTCATTGTAATCCTCCTGTCTCAGCCTCCCCAGCACTGGGATTACAGGCTTGTGTCACCAGGCCCGGTTTCAGTGGCCAGCTCGGTGCAGCCCAGTGCACCATTCAGTACCAGGGATTGATCTCCAGTCCCCGTACTTGCCAGGCGGGCACTTAGACCACTGAACTATTTCCCAGCTCCTTCCAAACTTATGTTCTTTGTATTTTGAGCTAACCACTTACTTTCAGGCAGAATAAAGTTTGTTACACTCAAGTGTGTATGTGCTAATTCCTGTGCATTCCATGGTGAACAAAAATTCCATCTTCTCATTTTTGATAAGGTATTCCTATAAATCAGATTTATTAAATTTTTCTCTGACAGAACATAGCTCATTATAGTGTATTTCCTTTTATTGTTTGACTATGTGATTGTAATGAGATGAATTAAGACTTCTTGGATCAAATATACAGAGGCATAGATGATCAATAGATGATACATGACACATTGATAGATGATACACAGACAGACAGACATCTGTGAGAAACACACCCAGAGGTGTACGTCCCCACCTCTTCTGCAGGACATGGGCAGTGCTGACACGGCAGGTCACGCAGAGGGTGACCCATGCGTATCGGCAGAGCCTGGAGCTGTGTTGGAGCTGGAGCGAAAGCGAAGGACTCCACAGCGGAGGGGCTCGACCCTCCAGTCCTGGGCTCTGGTCACACTGCAGCTTAGGGTGCCCACGATGGCATTTCTACTTTCAGTTTTAGAAATTAAAATATTATTGTCCTCTTCCACAGAGTGGGGTGAAAGCACTCTATCCCAAGCAAATGACAATGATGTCCACTCTGGATTCTGATATTTAATGATGTGTGTGATTTATGTATTTCTATCAGTGTTTAATTCTAGAAGTTTTATGCAATCAAATCTCTCCATTAATGTTTTATAAAAATGATTCTCTAATTAAAATTTTAAAGGTGATCTGCCTGTGCTCATAGATTAGGTCTTTGTTCTTTCACCTGCCCTATAAGAACTGTGCACCACACTTCCCTGGATTAATCTCTGTATTGACTCTGTCACTATAGACGCACCATATAAATACATATGTAATAACAAAATTATTTCATATCTATTTCTTTAACTTTTGAGGGAATGGTCCCTGGATCTATGACATTTTCCCAGACCAATTTCACCTGACTGGCATCTGAAAGGTTGCAGCAAGGAGGTGAACCTTGCAAGCAGATTCTGTGCCAGCAAACGACGGCTCTGTGTCTGGAAACTTCAGGCCTTTTTGCCCGCAGCATCAAACCGTGTCTTCCCCTCTAAAGACCTCCCAGTGGGCGTTGGTCTCCTCAGAGCATCTCCTTCCTCTGTCACCTGCCCGCAAGCGCGCCCCTCCGCCCACTCCTGCCCGCACGTAGGCAGGGAAGTCACAGGGCTGCAGAGCCTCGGGAGCAGTCGCCGACCCTCGTGCAGGGCACCGTGGGGCAGCGCCGCTCGCCAGGTGCCTCTCGTTGGACTCGTAGTGATCCTCTTATTTTCAGCCTCCCAGTCGCTGGGATTACAGGCACGCGCCACCACACCAGTCCCCTTCGCCCTTTTAGGGAGCCCTCCAGGGGCGGGGCCGGCACAGCACGCGGGGGATCGAACCCCGGCGTCTGCACTCTGCCTGAGCAGGCGCTTTAGTCCGCTGAGCTAGCTGGCCAGCCTGACTTTTTTTTGATTTTTTGATACAGAGTCCGGCTACACAGTTCAGATTCATTGTGATTCTTTTGCCCCAGCCTCCCCAGTGCTGGGATTACAGGCATGCACCATCACGCCCGGTTCTGGGGCTGGCACAGCATGCCCTACCAGGGATTGAATTTGGAACCCTGCGCTTGCCAAGCCGCTGTGTACCTACCCAGCCCCGTTCGCAGTCAGTATTTGGTTTAGAGATATTTGCTACCTGAGAAGAACAGGGTGTCCTCTCTAGGTCTTCACGAGGTGAGCACAGCTTCCATTCCCACAAGTCCAACGCGCGTCTCCGTGTGGCACTGAGCGCTCCCGGCATCCCACAGGCTCCATCAGGGAAGCCCTTGTACCCAGACCCAGCTGGGAGGTGACTGAACTTCAGCCTCTTCTTTCTGTTCCTGGATTGTAGCACGCCAGCTGCAGTCCTAACCATCAGATTTCTCACAGCTTCCAACAGCTAGCAGTTCACGCTCACTGGGGAGCGAGGCGCCCTGCCTCAGGCAGGCCTTGTTGCACCCCAGAAGGGGCGTCCCAGGAGGCGGGCTTGCTGCAAGTTTGCTGCCCTAGAGCACAGGCAGTGTTCTGCCAATTATTGCATTATGGGGCGATTCTTAAGTAGCTGAGGGGGGAGGGCCAGATGTCTCCAGGAAAGACAGCCCGACGGACACGTGGGTGCTCCCAGGTTCCCGGTGACCCAGGGCGCCCTGGGTGTGGCCCCGCAGCGGCGAGGTGCTCTGCGCTCCTGCCACTCCACTGCGCGCTCCGCCCCTCTCAGCATGAAGGACACTCTGTGGCTCCTGCTTTACCATTCCAGTCCCCACAGGCTAACCTAGTAGATGCAGATTCACTCATGTCCCCTCTCAGCAGTATGCTGTCACACCTGAGGCGCACACTACCGTGTAATTACTGTTCGTGACATACAAAAGATGTCCCTGTCAAATTCACTTTCCCTTGAATTTTAGAACAGCCTCTTGTTTTTTATTTTCTATTTTAATTAGTCCTGTTAAATTTAAACCTAAAGAACTTCATTTATTGTTTTAGAAGATTTATACTATAGACTATTCAAACTTTCATGATAAAAATATTCCATATTATAAAAAGCTGTAGCTCCTCATCTCTTATGACATAGCACTATTATGGGTTCCTATTTAACTCTGGTACATTTTAGCAGCTCCTTAAATATCCATTAGCTCAGTTCAAATCATCCACTACTTTGTGAATATAATTAATTATTTTATTCTTTCCCTTAATTTTAATGTAATCTCACATAGGATAAAAATGAATGACTTTGTATCATGAACTTAAATTTTAAAAATAAAATTTAAAATGTCTACTAAGTGAGGATATCTTTAGATGGCTTTAGACCCAGGAAAGAACTGTTTAAAAATACAGTGTACATCACTGGAGTTTTAGGACTTGATCAGCACATAGGACGCAAAGACAACCCCACACTGTCCTGTCCAGTGCGGAGGTGAAATACAAACCACTGGGAATTCTCGTGGGACTAGGAGAACAGGAGCACACGGGCGAGATCCGCAGAGCGCCCGCTCTGCAGGTGGAGCCTCTGCTGACCCAGGGACGGAGAGGACCTGGACGGTGACTCGCACGGCCTGAGCCTGGCCTTGGGCTCAGGCGCCCACAGAGCAGCTGTGCCAAAACCGCCTGTGCCTCTGGCAGCGGCTGGAGGAGGGAGGAGAGGAGCGGGACACGCGCCTGGGTGCGCTCTGCGGGGCCTGGGGGTGGGGGACCCGAATGCAGGCCGTGGGCGTCCGGGGAGCAGCCCTGCGACCTCGCGCGCGGCCGGGCGCAGGGCTGCAGCAAGCGCTCCTTTGCCCCACTGGCCCCACTCAGAACTGCTCCCGCAGCCTCTGGCCCCCACATCCCTGCTCACTGTACATCAGAAGGAAAGGTGGCGAACTATATCGAAAAAGAAAAGCCACAATTTTAAGAGACAGCAGGAACGCTGGGTTTGTCAGATTAGGCACTTAAAACAGCAAAGATTAATGTATGTGATAATGTATGTGAAAAATAGATAGCATAAGAGAGCAGATGAGCGTTGTAATCACCGCGATGGGAACCCCAAGAGACCAAAAGGAGAGGCCGCCTCCGAAGCGCGTCTGCGCCAGCCGCGGCCGCGTGGGGACCACGTCTCGGGGCTGCGCGGGCAGGAGCTGGAGGCGGAGCGGACGAGGACCAGCCAGCCCTGAGCCGTGTCCACCGCCCGCGGGCCCGCCGGGGGCGCAGGGCACGCAGAGCGGGAGGCGAGAAGAAAACAAGAGGTATTTTAAACAATAGCGGAGACTTCCCACAAATTAGTGTCATGAATGCGCCCACAGAACCAAGAGCCTCAGAAGACAGTAAGCAAGACAGATGCCCAAGCGCACACCAATTGCACAGAACTGCAAAACGCGGAGCATCAGTGATACAGCAATGGTGTTCAAAGAGGACGGAAGATGGAAAAGTAGAGCAACAGGCTGGCGAGATAGCCCGGGGGACTGAGTGCCTGCGCAGGGAAGGGCAGGGACCGCGTTTCGATCCCCAGTCCCACAAACCACGCAAGCCACCCCCCAGGCATGCTGAGCCGGCCACCGAGACCAGGTATGGTGTCCCAGGCCTGTAATCCCAGCGCTGGGGAGGCTGAAAGCAGGAGGATCACTGTTAGTTGGAGCTGCATAGGAGACCATATACAAAATACATAAATTAAAATAATTTCTTTCTTTAAAGAAACAGATGCACTACAAAAAGAGCAGCAAAAGTAAAGTTTGCATCTACCCACTTAAAACCATACAAGCAAGAAGAGTAAAAAGAAAAACATTCAAAGTATTGAGTACAAAAGTTAGAATACTGTATCTTATAAAATTATTTCTCAAATATGAATGAGAAATAAAATCTTTCTTGGATATTAAGATACTTTGTTCATAAATCGGTACAGGATAATTTTTTTAATTGTATACTACTTACATTACTCATAAGGCTACATTGTTATGTGAAAGTGAAATTTAATTAGTTGTGAATGTGTATGACAAATTATGGACAACCTAAAAAGGGTGAAAATATGAATTATAAGTGTCATATGAATCGTGACGTCAAAAGAGAAACAATGGATGCATGTAAAAGTCTAAGTTAAAACCGACAGAGGTACACACTGAGAGAAAGGCAACGAATTGAAGCAAAGAACACAGGCAGATACAGTGATGGATCACCACTACACTATTTGTATAAATGTTATATTAACCCAAATGTGTCAGTGCACAGATTATAGACCAATTTCCCCTTAATCTTACAAAACAGACCAAGGCTGTGTGTTCTTTATAGAGTACTCCAGATGTATAGCCAGAAAGAAGTAAGTGGATGGACAAGTGCCACGTGTGATACTTTTTCTGCTGTGTCAACCACGTTGGGTTACGCAGTGCTCGGCAGCTCTGTGGAGCTCCTAGGTGGTCTGGGATGCCGCGGGTGTGTGACGCTGGGACCCGGTGCATGGCCCTTTCCCTTCCTCTGTGTGTTACCCTGCTCTGGTCCCCGTCAGCACAGGCTGCTCCACCACCTGTCACCTTGGGGTTCCAGGCTAAATCCTGCGGGATTGGGACTATATTCTGCCGAACCATAAACTAAGTTAAATATTTCCTCCTTTAAATTGTGAGTTCTGGGTTTGAAAGCCAATACAGCTTACTAGTGTTGATGAAAGAGCAGGAGTAATCACACAATTTCAGACAGAGCAGACCTCAAACATAGCAAGTTATCACAAACATAGGAAGCGTTACTTAATGACAAAAGAACCAATTCTACAAGAACGCACAATTATTCACATTTACAAAGACCAACAAAGTGTAAAACCACATGGGACAAAGCTGGTAGAAGTGCAAGGACAAAGGGGTATGGCCGCATCATGATGACCCCAAGCAGGACGCCAGCAAGGCCAAGCTGAACCCTTCAGCGCCGTCCGTCTCCCAATGACAAGGACATTACAAGAAAAGGAAAAATAGAGACCAGTATCTCACAAACACAGAACAAAATTCCTCAAGCAAATATCAGAAAACTAAATAAAATGATGTATGAAATGTATTAGAAGCCATGACCAAATAGATTTACTCCAGATACGCAAATCCTGTTCAGCATTTGAAAATCAGTACAATCCAGTTTATCAGCATGTTAAGAATAAGCATATGATCATACCAATAGATACAGAAAAGGTACCTCACAAAATCCAACATAGATTATGATAAGGTTCTCATTACCCTAGGAGCAACGATGCCCTTTCTGAACTTCCAAACACTCCACAGTTCACATAATACTCAGTGATGAAAAAACTGAACTTTTCTCACTAGGATCAGACAAAGTTAAAATGTCTCATTTTGCCTTTTCTTTTCAGCCTTGCCTGGAAATCTTAGCAATAAGACAAGAAAATGAAGGCATACAGATCAGAAGGACAGTACACAGCTGTCATCAAAGACTAAATGAACATCTAGCTAAAAACACTCGAACTATTTTTTCAATACCTAAAAAAGAAATGATTGAAGTAAGGTTACCAGACACAAGATTAATATGCAAAATCCAACCACTTCCTTCACACCAACCAGGAGCAACAGGACGTGAAATCAACAACAAAGTTTCATATACGTTAGAACCTCTCAAACATTGCTTAGCACAGCAGTGTGTAATAGAAGGGTCACGCTTGGAGTGCCTGTAATTCTGGACTTCTAAATATGTACTGCTCGACATGTCATACCAATTACTGCCATAGTGTCTCTCAAGTAAATGTTTACAAAAAGGGGGTAATAAATGAAAACAAGAGACAAGAAAAAAAGGTCATAGGACTGTCCAACTACGATGATGTATAAGGTTAGATTTCTAAATTTCTGTGTAAAAATACATAATTGTTCCTATTTTTAAAATATTTTTTTTCATCACATTGTATAGGGATTTAAAGTTTAACATATCAATACTTGATGGAAGATACCTGTTCCAAGTTATGTCTAAGATGTTTGATATTTAGACAGATAGTGAGGTTAAGCTCACCTGCGTATGTTATAGGGTAATAATATCATTAAGCTTCTATTTTGGAGGGTTAACAACTTAAGTTTGCATACCAAAAATTAGAGAAAAAGAAAGGGCTGCAAGGCCAACCAACATTTTGGCCCTAGCCTTTCAAGGTCAGTGAACACTCAGGACATAGGAAAACCTATACTGTAACATCCTATAACTCAGTTGTGCCCCAAATTTTCTGATCAAGGAGATTATGGAGGCACAGAGGAAAGTGATTGATGATGTAGAGTGTGCCTAAGGAGAGTCACGTGGAGAAAAACCCTTCTCTCAGGCTTTCACGGTGAGCAAATTGGTCTAGCAATGGTCGTGACTCATCCACATGGCTGACACTGACAAAGGATCTACAAATTGAGGTACAGGGTTTAAGGGTAAATCCTGAGGGGATTTGACTGACCTTGGCAGATACAAAAGTTATATTTCTTGTAATATAGGTCTTGCTTTATCTTGGTCTTAACCATCCAGCAGAACAGTATAGAAGCGAGGTATGAAGAGTGAGGCCATGTTAATATGCTGAACTGTGGAAGGCTCAGGTCAACAACTTCTGACATTGACAATCCTACAAATAACCCACTACTATTATGGACTACTGCACTTTATGGAATTATTTTACTGAATTCACATACCTACAATATTTAAATGGCAATGGAATACCCATCTCTGACAAAACCAAACAAAGAAAGGGGATACAAATGAAGGATCATTTTGTATTGTATATACAAAATAGTTGGGATAGATATACAGCTACTTTCTCTTAATTCAATGAGAAGAAAGATTTGTACTAATAGTGTTTGGATGGGATATCATGTCTTCATCTTATAATATGAATAACTACTATGAAGAGAATAATATGCAATGTATTGATTATTGAAACTATCCTACTAATTTGTTTTGAAGCTATCTCATTGCTATTTGTTTCTCAATAAAATTGATGAAAGAAAGAAAGAAGGCGAGAAAGCAAGAAAGAAAGAAAGAAAGAAAGAGAGAAAGAAAGAGAGAGAGAAAGAAAGTAAAAGAAACATTGCTTAGGACAAAACAAATTTTGACCACTATTTATGTAAAACTATGAAAACCTACTGAACTAAAAGGAGAAAAATCTAGCCTTTGTGAGTTTTCTCTGTCATCTAAGCAAAGGTAGATGGAGCATCAGAGGTTGTACAACCAAACAAACAAGAACAAACAAAAAAGAAAAAAGGAACAAATATTGTACCTTTCAAAAAATTAAAGAGACACATTAGAAGCTCAAAATCTGGAACCCATAGTATTGAGAGCTAAAAAAGAAATGGGCTGCCATTCTTTGCTGGTGGACATGAGTGGCCAGACTGGCATTTTAGAAGAGGGGTTGGCAGTTTCTTGAAAATCTAAACTTATACATACCACATGATCCAACTGTGACATTCTTGGTTTTCATCTGAAGGAACTGGAAATTCATATACACATAAGTAGTCTTTCCACTGATATTTGTAGAAACTTTATTCAAAATTATCAAAGGTGAGAAGCAATTCAGAGGCTCTTTACCTCATACTTCATAAACTATGGTTCTGTAAGTGATGGAATATTATTCAGTGTAAAGAGATCTATTTTGCCACAAAAAGATATAGTGGAAGTTAAATGCAAATTATTAACTGAAAGAAGCCGATGAGAAAGAACTTCCTATTGCAAGACTCCAACTATACAACATTCTGAAGAGAGAGGTCAAAAGAGATTTTGGCCACAGTTTAGAAAGCACAACGAATGGTAGAGTGCAGGGAGCTTATAGCACACGCAAATATTCCCTGTGAGGCTTTCACTTCAGACACAGGCCAGCGCACATCTGTCTAAACCTACAGGGCCCAAAACTCAGGGGGGAATCCTAATGTAAATGAAGGCATAAGTGAGCCCCTAAAATGCCAGAACCCCTCTTCTAAAATGTCCTGTCGTGTAGCTGTGCCAGTTACAACAAGCGCAGTGTGCAAGTTTGGTGGGGCACGTCAGCATAGAGGAGGCTGAGAGGTATTGGTTGGAGAAAGGGCACATTGTAAATCTCTGCTTTTCTCTCATTTTTGTTGTGAACCCAAAACTTCTCTAAGAAATTAAAATCTAAAAGTAATAGACAGGTTGTAAAAATAATAATAAATATGGTTGCATTTAAATCAGGAGCACCTTTACATCATGTAAAAACATAGTGGAAAATGGGGAAAAGAAGAATGAGCAGGGACATTGAACCCAAGCAGGCTAGAATTGGCGTCTTGCTTTACCATGTACACTGATTCCCAATCTCACTGTGTATTAATTGCCATGGGTAAATTTAGATAAATACTGTCAATGATATCATATATTTCATTAGGAGTACATTAATCTTAAAACAGATAAAATAATTTAGAGCAATATCTAGCAACTATCATGTACTAAATAAAAGTTAAATTTCATTATATCTAGAGGAATAAAAATCTTACCAATATATTTTATACAATTATGTACAGAAACAGTGTAACCTGACCGTATTAGAAAAAGAAATATTAATACATATTATCAATAGTAATTTCACACGTGTTGTGGTTTGATCTAAAGTATCTCCAAAGCTCTCCCATTTGCGGGTGGCCTGATGGAGCAGGGAAGGGTGCTGGGAGGGCGCCTCCCCTTCCTGGGCCTCCCCTTCCTGTCTGCTTCCGCCCACCAAGGGGTGGGCAGGTGTGCTTCTGCAGGCCCACCCACCGTGACAGCTCTGCTTGGAGCCAGCCACGCATGGCCTGGCCCCACTGAAACTGTGAACCAAAGTAAGCTGCTATTCCTTAAGTAGAAGGTGGTAAGTGTTTTGTCCTAGCAAAGGAAAAGCTGGTTAATAAAGAAATTGATACTGGAAGTGGAGCCTTTCCAATGACTGTGTCTGGCCTTGTGGCATAGAAGCCTTTGGAACAGGCTATAAGAAGAGTGAGACAGATTTTTAAGGTGAGCTGGAGAAGCTCTAGGATGTTTTGAGCAGTGTTCAACATGAAGGCTGTACATAGCCAGGAAGGCAGGTTGCTCTTAGGAATGCGGACAGTGAGGACGAGGCTCAGAGAGATTCCATTGGGAATGGAGGTTCCCTGGTCAGTTGAGCTACAGAACATGTGTTTACACTCTGGACAAAGATTTGTCTACATTTTCCTCACGTCCTGGGACTTTGTGTGAAATTGTAGTACTGGATTAATTAATCTAGTAACAAAAATTTAAGACAGCCCCACGTTCAAGCTGCAGCATGAGTACTGCTGGCCACTTTTAGCCAGATCAGCAGTGAGAATAGACCCAAAGCCTGTTTAAAAAATTGCAGTTTCCCCAGGAAGGACGCATAGGACGAAGTTGAGACAAAGAAGAACACGGGTGAATCTGAAAAGATTAGCATTAGAAACAAGCTGCACCCTTTGTACAAGAGCAAGAAGAAACGTACCCTCAGGAGCACCCACCCAGCCAGAACCAAGGGCAGAATGGTGAACCTTTCACGTTAAAGAGCTCCCGGTACATCGCTCTTTCAGAGCTTCCAACAGAGAGTGTCCCTCACCCCAGCCATCCAGGCCCACAGCGCTCCCTGTAGCCAGCGTCCACTGGGGCTGGCTGCAGGCTGAACTGGTGGCAGGCGTTGGCACCACTCATGTAGGGTCAGTTTTACTGCCCTGCCGAATTCCATCGTCCACCCAGATTTTAAAGGGAGGCTGGTAGGATAAGCCACGTGTCCCTGGGAGCACCGCGCCCAGTCGCATTGAAGGCAGAGCAGAGAGCCCAGAAAGCTGGAGATGCTGGAAACGTGGAAGGTCCGGCAGGGCAAAGCCCACACGACACAAGGATCGGGCCCATCTGAGGGTCCATCCAGGTGGGAGCCACAGTGTAGCAGTGCGGCAGTCAGCCCTCTTGGGCCTCACATCTGGTCATCAGCAGGCCCAGCAGCTGCCGGGCACTTACTGGGTTTAACGCCAGCCTTGCTGGGTCTTGCTCTTGCTTTCATCTGACTCTTTTCCTGTCCCTCTCACTGGTAAGGGGATGTTCGATCTGTGAATTGCATGTTGGAAGAGCGTGCCACTCCTACTTATTTTTACAGGTCCTCAGCATCAGGAGTTTGCCTTGAGTCTCAGAGATTTGGACCTGAACTTTCTCAGCAGTGCTGAACTCCAGCTCTGACGCCTCTTAGAAATACTCTGACTGCTTTTTACTTAATGAGATAGGCACGAGCCTTTGAGGGGGTGGCATGGGGGCAGTGCTCCGGTTCCGAGGTAAAATGCCACCTTTGGAGGTGGGGCCCAGCTGGTAGGCCGGTCACGGGGTTCGCGATCTGGAAGGGTGTCGTTCACACTGCCCCTCCTCGTCCCTCTGCCTCCTGTCCCCTGCATGAGCAGACTCGCTCCGCTCGGCACCAGGAGGCCTGCGCATCCCAGAGCAGTGCGTGTACACGCTCAGCGAAAACGAGAGGGCGCCGAGGCAGCCGCGGAGGGTCCGGCTGCAGCTCGGGGTTTGCTTCTCTAAGAAGCCTGATGCTTCCTCTTTCAGTAATTCAGACTCATGGATTATTGATTTACTTATGTATCTATTTGATTTTTGATGAACAAAGAATTGTTGCTTCACAAATATGTTCAAGTATAGCATTGTAATAGTGAAAGATATCTTTAAGATGGATTTGCAATCCACACTCGTCCAGCCCTGGAGCTCTGCACTTCACCGGAGGCCTGTGACCGTGCGTCTGTTTTGTTAGTGGAGTCTAACAGACAGACGTGCACTGTTGTGACAGTGTAGCGTGCACAGAGGTGACTTGCTATACGATTCTTTCCCTGGCAGTGCTGCTTTATACAACCAATAGCAAAACTTCATCAATTATCAACTATATTGAAGATATTTAGGAACGGAATACCTGCAAGAATTTTTTTTAAGAAACCAATTATTTAAAATGAAATTTATATTTTGTGTACTAGTAACTAAGTTTTATTGGTCCAGTTTGGATGAGACAGTGCCTGTGCGGAGTCCGCGCATGCAGCTAGCATGCCTGCTTTCCCAGCCTTGCCCCTTCGCTCTGCCCTTTCCCCGTGTCCTGATCGCCTTCCCACCTGAGAAGCATCCATCTCACCACGTTCTCTTGTACTTCGCTCTTTATTTATGCTTCGGATTTCTCATATAAGAGCAGCCATGAGATACTGACTCTGAATTTTACACCGCTGGTGATCTAGGAGCAGGCTCAACTCACATAGCCCTTAAAACATAAGATTGATTTTGTCATGAGGGCATAGACGTGTGGGTCTGTCTGACCCAAGTTTATTTTTATAGTATTTATATTGATGAGCCATTCATCACAATTTTATGAGTTGTATTATATTATCGGATGAGTACTTAAAGGAAAAAACATCACAAAAATATGGTAATGTGTTCTTAATATTCATTGTTTACAGACAAGTATCAAAATTTCAACTGGTTTTTATTGTATAAATGTTCAAAAAACATTAGAAATAAATTTCTACCAGAACTACAGCGAAAATACCAATAACACTCTACAGAGAAGCACAATCTTCACTTCAGCTGTTACACCTAAGTCTGAGCACGCAAAACAGCGCCCTCCCTACGCACTTACCACTTACACTGCCGGATGCGTGTTTTGCTTTCCTGGTCTTTTTGTAGGACCTACGTGACATCCTGCTGGTCGGCTTGGTCAGAGGTCCTTGTCATGGCCATGAGCAGTTAACAGGAGCATAAAATATCAACGATAGGAATACATTCTTGACGTGTACTGTGAGCTTAGAACAGACACAAACATCCTCACATCAGCTGTGTGTTTGCCTGGAAACCCTCAACAACAGCATCAGGAGTCACTTCCTGTACGAGCTGTACTGAAAATGCTAGGAGGACTTTACCACCAAATAAGCTTCGCTTCAGCCGCCACGCCCAAGACAGGCTTCCCGCGTGACAGCCGCAAGTCCCGCGCTCACGCCTCGCTCCCACTCACGGCCTTGTGCTCCGCTTTCCATCCCTGTGAGGCCACCTTGTCACCTCTCTCCCCTTCGTGTTCTGTCAGAGCCTCCTACTGTGCTGTGCAACATGCAGGTAGCAATGAAGCAGGATGCCAGCAAAACAAAACACCAAACATGTGATGCGTGCTTAGGACGGACACAAACTTGCCACACTCGCTGTTGCTTGCTTACAAACCTAAAAGATAGCATCAGTAATGAAATATGAGCTGCAATGTGAACTGTACGAACTGCAGTGTAAACGCAAGCAAAAATTTCCCACAGAAGTAAGCTTTGCCTCAGCAGCCACACCCGAGGCAGTCTTCACGTGCAGCAACTGCATATTCTACACACGAGTATGGCTCACACTGAAGCACATGTCTTGTCTGCGTGTACTTTCTTATAAGGCACACTTGATCTTTTTTCCTTTCCTGTCGCCCCAGTAGGCCTTGGTGCTCCTGTGCCTGCCTGCTCACCTGTCAGATCACTGGTGTGTCCCACAGGTTTTTGTGTAGTTTCCTGCACAGAATCACTTTGTTTTTCCTCAGTTGTAAATGATCGCTTATGAGCTCCACTTTCAATCCTTTAAGAAAATTTCTCTGTGATATTTTACACTTCTTTCTATGTAAACTATCAAACCACACCACACACGTCTGGGTTGAGTACAGCGCAGCCATTGGCTGGTGCTTTGTATTGCGAGTAACATCACAGGTGTTGCCAAACGCATCACCAGCATCTGCTTCACATTCAGGTTTGTTTTTAAAAGTTTCCATTTCAGCCTTCTGATTTTTTGAGGTTTCCCTCTCAATATTTCCATCGTGGTGAAATGTTGACATCAGCAGGACCAGCTTGCGTTTCTTTCTATATTTGGACCTGATGCTACGTCCTTCTGAAAGTCAAAGATTCAACTATGCAGTTCTGTTTTGAAATTGCAACATTTCATTTGGAATTTCTGCTTTGTTCCTGCAAATGTTTCCCATGCTGGTCCCTTGTGCTCTGGTAGCAAGTGTGACATCAGTTGCAAACTGGTAAACCAATCATCAGATGTCACCTTCTGATTAGCTTGAGACACAGGAGCAACGAGTCTGTTCATACCGTCATTCGGCTTATTATGACCCAAAGTAGGACCCAGTGGCTGAGTTCCATGGTAAATGTTTAAACTGAAAGCACAATATGCCTTTATATCCACATACAATAAATACATATTTATTTTTATATTTATAATAAATATATATTTATTATACACATAATTTTATGCTATATTTTGACCTGTCACCTGTCTGTGTCTCATATTCCTGTAATCCTGTGAGAAACCTTGCTAGGCAGAGCAGATCTCCGAAGGCCTTCAGTGCAGCGGGGAGGAGCCATAACGAGCAGGTTTCTGAATGCAGCTGCGGCGCATGCAGAACACTCCGCAGGCGTTTCGGCCCTGGCGCGTTTCACAGCATCTTGTAGCGTCTCGTCTGCTGCAGCTTCCCGTACTGTATGGCAGTGCCGGTGTCTGTCCAGTACGCTTCTCCCTTGCCAAGATCTTTACCGTGTTTGTTAACCTAGTTCTAACACCGAATCTTCCCATTTGGTTGTGTTACGGTTCCGAGTGACTGGCTACTAAAATCTGCCCCTGCAATGCTGTGTCCTTCCTGCTCTGAATCGGGAGGGCCTCATTCCTGTCCGTGTCTCCGATTCTGTCTCATTTTCCAGTCACAGGCACTCTGGGTCACGTGGTGGTGTGAAGCCATCCTCATGACCACCACCAGTGCCATCCTCCATCCGCACCTCTCTTCTGTTATGAGAACAGGCATTTTCCACAATGGATCATTTTCACCATCCATTCATGAGTAATCTGATGATTCTCTTTTGACCTTTTCTAAAATTTGCAAATCTCGTTTTCGTGTGCCATTGAACTAGAGGCTATTTCTGTCAGGAAATCTAAAAAAACAAAACACTTTTAACAGATCCAAGAGTGATGTGGGCCCTTCTGTGATACTCAGGCGAACTCACTCAAAAACAGGTAGCCAGAGCACGCAGTGGGTCCAAATCTGATTCTGCCACTTTTGCACATGTGCACACGGCTTGCCATTCGTCATTCCATGTCAGTAAACACACAGGTTGCTTCCTGTGTCCCTCAGGGAAAGAGACTGAGATGCACAGCTGGCCACTACAATGCCAAGACACAAACTTCCAGTAGAAACCTAAGTGATACGTCTGCTGGGCCCAGGATTAGGCCTGGAGGAGTTAAAGTGAAGCTGCAAACCGTTGTTCCTACTGTAAAATCGGCTTTTTAGGACCATGTAAGATGTCAGGCTGGCACTGACAGCAAGCACGAGAGACAGAAAGTGTTTGCAGGTGGAAGCCACCACACGGTCCCACAGGGCTGCTGCCCAGAGTCCTCTCCTCTGCCACCTCCCGGCTCAGCCACCTGCATTACCCTGTTCAAGCTTCCAGATCCTCAATATCTTCCCTGACTTGAAAATATCTTTCCCAAAGCAGAAACAACTTAAGGTGTTAAATGCAGACACTGGTTGTGCATAATGAAAGCAAACTGTAAAATACCACACCGAAAGTAAGTAAAGAAACCATTTTCAAATTAAAGATTCCAATAGCAATAAAACCACTTATTGATCAGTCCAGCTGGTTTCTGGTTTATTATTTTTAAAGACAAGTTTCATAGATTCTAAACCAAAAATCTATAGCAAGCAAGGCTTTCAAGAACAAAAATAATGTGATGAATCACATGCCTCAGAGTTGTAACAGCAGTAGAAGGATCCTTCCGTGTGCAGTGACTCTGCAGCTGGGTCAGCGCTGCTGCTGCTGCTGCTGCTGCTGCTGCTGCTCAGGGGGTGCTGGCAGCCGGGTCCTGGGGCCGTCACAGCTGGTGGGCCAGGCCCCCGCTCAGCCCTGAGAGAGCCCCAAGAGTGAACCAGAAGGGGAACGGGAAGGCGGCATCACTCAGGTGGCAGAACTAGCTCGGAAGCTTGTGCCTTCAGTCACTGGAATTAGAAGATTAGCTGCCTGAAAGATAATTTTGGGTCCCGGAATTTTCAGTTTTTATTTTATATATCATAACTTTAAATATAGATTAGTTTCTATTTGTAAATAGCAATGTATGATATGTATGTTTTTATACTTTCTCATTTGATTTTATTATTTTATATATTTGTTGGGTACACTTAATGGCCCAATAATTTAATACGCTGTGGAATAACAAAATGAAGCTGATTAATCCTTGCATTTCCCGCACACTCAGCACCGTTCTGGGGGTGAAGCATTTGTGCTGTCCCCCCGTCTAGCCTGAACTTCGTGTCCTTCGTCTAACATCTCCTCACGCTCCACACACCCACCCCCGAGCTCTCGTGCTGTGTAACATCAGCTTTTCTTTTTCTTGGTTTCCACAACTGAGGAAGGTCACGCAATATTTTTCTGTCTGTGTTTGGCTTGTATTTACTTAACATAATGTCCTCCAGGGTCACTGCATTGTTACAAGTACCAAGAGTTATTTTATTTGTATGACTAAATAATATTCCACTATAATATGATATAATATAATGTGATATATGCTATATATTGATATGATATACTGTGTCACATTTTCCTATTATTCATGTACAGTAAATACTTCGGTTGACTCCAAGCATGGCCACTATGATTAATGCTGCAGTAAATGTGGGAGAGAAGATATCCTTTTGACACACACTTTTAATTTCCTTTGAGCTTATGCCCAGTAGTTAAATTGCTGGGCCCTGTATATTAGGACTCTACTTTGCGTCCCGTGAGAGCAGTGCTAATTTACACTCCCACCATTACAGTTCAGAAGCGATGTTTCCAGAAGGTTCTTGCATTACAGGAGCAGCCCCGGGTGACTACACTGGGCGGGCAGTGCCCCGCGGGAAGTGGCCTGGTGGGGAGTCCCACGGTGCTCATTCTGAGGGGTTTGGAAGGCTGGCCCAGCCCCCTTGCTTTCCTTGCTGGCTCACCAGGTGAGCTGCGTCCTCCACCACCTGTCCCCCAGGACATCTTGCTTTGCTAAAGAGATGTGATTACTTAATCATGAAGCAAAACCTTCAAAACTATGAACCAAATACCCTTTTGCTCTCTACACATTTCCTGCTTCAAGTATTTCATGCTAGTGATGGAAAGTTGACTAGTACACTCACCAGCAAGGGACACAGGTTCACTCTCTACACATCCCCATGGATAAGCGTTATCTTCTGTCTTGTTGAAAGTGTCTCAAAAGGTGTGAAATAATGTCACATGATTTCAAATTGGACTTTCCTCTTGACTGGGGAGATGGAGATGAGCATTTTTCATATGTGTTTGCCACATGTGTCTCATTTTAACCATTTTTTCATCAAGTTGTTTGTTTCCTTGCTGTTGAGTTGGGGTCTTCATTTATGTTTTGTACTAACCTTCCACCACATATGTAATTTGCACATATTTTTTCTGTTCCATGGGCTGCCTCCCCCTTCCATGGGTGTTTATTGCTGTACAGACTCAGTTTAGTTCAGGTAACCTCATTCACTTATTTTGCTTTTGTTGGCTTTCCTTTTAGGGTTGTATCCGAAAGGATCTCTCTCTGCCAAGGCCAATCTTAAGAAGGGTTCTCATGTGCATTATTCAAGTAGTTCTGCAGTTCTGGGACTTTTGATTCATGTCACGTCATTTCTAAGGCATGACACGGGGTTACATTGTATGCTGAGTTGTTGACTTGTGACAGCCACAGTCTTTCACTCAGGGCTGCAAGGAGCTGCCACCAGCAGTGGAACTGAAGCATTAGAAAATAGTTCCATAAAAATGACAGTGATCCGAAGAATTAAAAGTGAAAATTAAAAATAATTGTAGATGACCTAAGTTATTCACCTAATAAATTTGTTAATATTCATCAAACTGAATACACCAATATTTTCCTGAATAACTAATTTTATCTAGAGAGACTACCACCCCAGGAAAGAAAAGAACTCAGAAGTTTAGTTTCCTCCCTGCCGCGCGTCCTGTGGTAGGGCAGCCCTCACGGTGTGCCCGATCTCCTTAGAACGTGGGTGTCGCTAGAGGTCCCTGGCCACGAACGAGCACCACTGTCTACACGGAAGGAGTGCCGTGCTATGCAGGAGAGCCAGACTGCAGACCGGCCTAGCAGAGCTCTGACACTGTGGTCCGGGCAATCCTACTTCGTCGCCCAAAGCCTTACAGAGAGATTGACCTCAAAGGATGCTGTTAATGATTGTGCACAACACACTTGGAATGAAGACTGCTGCCCTCATATAATGTGTGTGCACGTGTGTGTGCACGTGTGTATGTGTGCATGTGTGTGCTTATGTGCACATGTGTGTGCATGTGGGTGCACACGTGTGCACATGCACTCACATGTACATTTTGTGGACTCCTACAATTTGATTTTATTTATCTTATTTTGTTGATAAACAATAAAATAGGCTTAATATTTCAGGCTTAATATTTTTATATTTATTTATTTCAAATTTATATGGTTTTATTCATTTAAAATATTATTTTATTATTACTATATAGTCATATCTATGAGACTTATAAAACTTGATTATTACAAAGATTAATGCTGTTATGACATCAAAATTAGAATTAAATTAAGAAAGACACGTTTCCAAACAGTCAATTTACCACCCTCTAGCATTCTTTTATTGCAATTTATAAAAAGAAATATGATGCTTTTGCAGTACAAATACAGAGAAGATGTCAAAAGACATTCTTTCTGAAAGCTTTCATACAAGACAGAGTTCTGCCTATCATAGCTCAAGTGTCTGAAACGGGATTAATGGGATGAAATAAAGTCAAACAGCTTGCTCCACTGAGTATTTAAGAATGTCTGTCATTACAGCCTGAGAGTTAAGCGTGATTTGGGAAAGACGATCTTGAGGCAGCTTGTAGAATAAACAAGCAGCGCTCTGGCTGTCGTGCTAAGTGTTTTCCTAAGGGGCCTTTGTTCTAGCTCAGGGCATAACTTCCTGAAATTCTGTTTTCTGCACGTAAGTCAAATATATTATTACTCTTCCTATGAGAAACACAAAGAGTCAATTAAATAAAATACAGAGGGTATCAGCTTAATTTGTAGTATAAGAAGAACATCCAAACACTAGCTTAACAGAATGACATAAATGATATCAATTAACATTTAAATCAAATCACTGGTAATGAACACTTGGAGCTGTGTAATAAGATCGCTCAATCTTCCCTGACTCTAAGAAGTCGAATGTCAGAGCACATCTGGGCCATTATAGTCTTTTAAGACTTGACAAAGGATAACCTCAGAGTAAGTATATGTCAAGTGTTCAGCTTACAACTCTCTCTTGTTAGTAAAAGGAAATCTTGTGAAGATCATCAAGCCATCAACAGTAAGAGGATTTGTAGGGCATGGCCATGTGTGTCTGTCCCTCCAGTCTCTGGGAGACTGAGGCAGGACGATCATGAACCCAAGTGATCCTGGGAGCTTACCCTGCTCAGAACAGGGTGTGAGTGAGCAAGTGGGGTGCAGCTCACTGCCAAGCCCTTGGGCTCAGCCCATCTGCTCTCAACAATACAAGCCAAAGTGTGGTAGTAAGGTCAGATGCTGAAAGGAGATGGGTTAGTGTGTGAGCTCACGACGAATGTGCCAAGTGCTCTCCTTGCCTTACTACTTCTCTGTAGTGTGTCAGTCACCCATCACTATTCTTTTGCCATTTGGGTTTACACTGACTTACTGTGGAGTACGCTGTAAATATTACCCCCTCCTCGACCACATGCATTGATTGGACACTAAAGTGTGTGTGGTGTAAGTGTGGTTTTAAAATATGTGTGTGTGTGTGTGTGTGTGTGTGTGTGTGTGTGTGTGTGTGTGTGGTGTATGGCACCTCTACTGGGGCTTCTGCTTTCTCCCAGGCAAATGCACCCTAGATGACTGTGGGTCCTAGAACAGAGGAGACAGTTCAAGAAAATGAAACTTAAATGACCTGAAGTCATTCAAGAGGTACAAATTAAAACAACTCTGACATACCGTCTTATGCCAGAAAGAATGACCATCATTAAGAAGTCAAGAAACAACAAATCCTGGAGGGGCTGTGGGGGCAAAGGAACCCTTGTCTACTGTTAGTGGGAGTGCAGGCTGGTACAACTACTGTGGAAACTAGTATGGAGATTCCTCAAAAATCTAAGATTGGAGGCCCCATTCAAGCCAGCTATTCCCCCTCCTATGTATTTTTTCAGAAGAACTGAAATCATACCGCAGCAAAGTAAGCACACCCATGTTTGCAGCAGCATAATTTGTCATAGTTCAATCTTGGAAACAACTCAAATGCATCATTAACTGAATAATGGACAAAAAAGGTGATATTCTTACACAACAGAATATTATTTAGCTATAAAAAAGATAAATTTGAGGTTTTTGTATATAAATGGAAGCAACTAGAGACTATATTGGTAAGTGAAATAAATCGGACCTGCATGTGCAAACATCATGTTGTCTCAGTAGTGTGAGAACCTGAAAGAGCAATTAAAATCTGAAAGGTACAACAGATACTTTGGAAGGGAAAGACTTTGTTCAATGGGAAGGAAAAACTAGGATGAGGAAAAGGACAAATGAAAGAAAGCAAAAAGATATATGCAGGTATATGTGCAGAATGGCTTGGAAAATTGCACTACTGATCTCTGCTGGTCTTTTGAAAGAAGCAGTTTGTGCTTAAATTTTTTACTTTTGACTTTACTTTTTTGTTATTGTTTTGTTTTTTTCTCTAAACCAATCTTGCACATTTATGTCTGGTAACCTGAACAACTAATTTGAATATAACATAATGTAATACAGCAACATTTGTTGAGTTCCTATTACTTTGTTTAGTGAAATTTTTATCATTTCTTATGTTATTTTTTTCTATCATTTTTTTTTCAAGTGAAAAATCTTTATTGCAAAGTTTCCTGTGGTGACACTCCCTCATGAGCTGGATCCCGGCTACAGAGGCTGAGGCAGGAGGTCACAGGTAAGCCCCAGCCTGGTCACCTTGGTGAGACCTGTCTAGAAACTTTTCTCAAGGGCTGAAAACACAGCTCAGAGCAAGCGCTCTGGGTTCATTCTCTTGTTAACAAACAAACATATGCCAGCTATGATGATCATTAAAATTTAGAAGTATAGCTTTTAACAGTGTCCAGGTAATAACATTCCCTTTGCTGCTGGGCCGAATGCCCACCCTGAAGGTACAGACGCGATGTTCCCTTCGCCGCGCCCTCCTGGGTGTTGGTGGGGAAAGCGCGCTGCCGCTTGCTGCAGCCACCTAGACCCTACAGTATGTTCTCTAGTAATCCTTTCAAAGAGGGTACATGGCAAACAAATCTTCTGAATTCGTCAATATCAAAAAATGTTCTTGTTTGACCCTCAAAATCAAAGACCAGTCTGGCTGGGTACCGGATTCATGAGTGGAAGCTGTTCTCGTGCAGGACTCTCACGATGTCGCACCATTGGCTCTGGGCGTCCAGCATGCTCAGTGAGAAGTCTGCAGTCAGCCGGATCCTCCGGCCTGTGCAGGTGACCTCTCTCTCTCATGAGGCCTTCAGGATCTTCTCTCTCTCACTGGGGCTCCAGAACGTCACCAAGATGTGTCTAGGAGTGGGCTTTCTCTCGTCCACCTTGCTGGGGACTTGCTGAGCACTGACAACCTCAAGCCTTGAGCTCCTCCTCAGCTCTGAAAAGTTTTCTTCAATGATTTCTTTAATTATGTCCTCTGCCTCATTCGCTTTGTTATCTTTTTCTGGGACTCCGATCACATGGACGTTGGAGCTTCTGAATTCGTCTTTCTGGATACGAAGTTTCTCGTTATTCAGCAGCTGCCTGGACGTCTGCACTGCGTACCTGGATGCCTCTTGCACTTGGCTGTCCAGACAGCTCACTCTTTCCTCCAGCTGAGCTACCCTGCGGTGCAGGTCGTCTACTGAATGCCTCACTTCCTCGACATCTGGGCAAGATTTCCTTCTGCGCTCCATCTCCTCTTGTATCTCTCTGAAGATGCCCACCACACTTCTTCTGAAGTTTTCTTCTGTTTCCTGGATTAAGGCTGCTTCTTCAGACATCAGCTCTTTCATCTGCAGAGTCTTG
>NW_004524804.1:2853494-2858381 GCF_000260255.1 Octodon degus
CTGGGCATCATGGCTGTGCTGTCAAAGCTGTTTTTTCTCTTTTGGAATAGCAGATCTGTGTATGTCCACAGGGTAGACATCTTAATTTAAATTTTTAAAAAAATGTCACCTGTCCCCGCTGGCCAGAGCTGCTCTGCACCGGACATCGCTGGGAGAAGGATCTATCATTATTTTGTATGATAAAAAAAAAAAACTTGACCTGAAGGTTTGAGCTGCTAAGATCAAATAAATCCATCATAGATTGGTCAAACTAGAGTTAAACCAAAGACTCATAAGCAAGAAAAATAGAAGTACTTTCTGCGTAAGCCACTGAGATTTGGGGTGGCCTCACAGCTGTATTACAACTGCTTAACAGTACTATTTGTAAGGCCAGTGCCATAGCACACTCAGGCGCTCTGGATTTGCTTTCATCCTAATTCAAAGGTGTCAGCTAAGTTGCAGAAATCTGTCTTCTAAGCAACGGAAGTGTTAACAAATTTCAAATATTGCTGTGAGAATTACTTGAGGTAAGTGTAAACAAGTTCATTTCTTCATAAAGTTAGAAGTATCATATAACTTCACCTGGAATGATGATTAATAACTCTGATGCCCAAAACATAAATAGCAAGGTAAGTTAAAAGTTTATACACTAATAAAATTTTGCATGTCCTAACTTAAATGTAGCTGATAAATTTGCCAAGTAATTGAATCACTTGAATGGATGAATACAATTATTACATTTTAATCTTTTCTTTTATAATATATGAAATAAAATATTTAGAACATCTATAAACATTTGATGAGCAGAACTTTGAAAGAATTTTTAATGGAAACAGTCCATATGTGTGCTCGTCTTCCCTGAGGCTGTAGTGAGTCACCACAGCTCCGCAGCTTAGCGGCTCACTCATCTCACCCTGAGGGCCAGAGTGTGCAATGGGGCTCTCTGGACTAGCCCAGGGTCCACGGAGCTGGGCCACCTTACAGGCCCGCGGAGACAGTCCAGTGGTCCACTCCACAGGAAGAGCTGCCGCGGCCCTCCCTGCGGCCCCATCTCGTGTGCAGCTTCTTTAGGGCCCATGGTGAGGACAGCCAGGAGCTCCAGGAGAGTCTCTCTGATCTAGGGTCAAGCGAGCGGCACAGCCAGCTACACCTGCTTGTGTAACTGTGCTTTGCGATGTGCGCTGGCCTTACAGGGCTGGAGCCCGAGTGCACACCGCTTTGGGAGGAGCCGCCTGCGTATGCATAGAGGTGAAGAACCAGCGTTTCTAATCCTGCTTATCACATTAAAGAGTAAGAAATTACTGTCACAATCATGTATTGGCCATGCAACAATATATGATTGTTACATGCTGCTTTATATTTAAATCTTTACTAATTAATTTTAGATATGTTTATATTTGTGTGTATGTGTGTGTATGTGTCCCCGCGCGTGCGCGCACAATACTTGTTTGGCAATCTGCTTACTTTATTTCTATCAATAAGACCAAACCCAGGCACACCGCGCGAGTGAGACCCTCTGCCACGCCCTCGAGCCCCCTCCACCACTCCGGAGCCCCCATTCACCCTCCCCTCCCCGCCCAAGCCTGCCGAGCGAATGAGAACTTCTGCCGCGCTCTCAGGAACCCCCGGATCCAGCCCAAGCCCAGGCCATGTGCGTGTGTGGGAGAGCTTCCGGCTACCCGGTGCCCGCGGGATCTCCCCAGATCAAACCCAGGCTCACCATGTGAGTGAGACCCTCTACTGCCCCCTCTAGACCCATTCACCCCTCCGAAGCCCCCCTAAGCCCACTGAGTGCGAGCTTCTGCCTCGCTCTTGGGGACTCCCCAGACCCAGCCCAAGCCTAGGCACTGCAAGTGTGAGGGAGAGCTTCCCTTCTCCCCTACACCCACTTGTCCCCCTCAGACTCAGCTCACGCCTGGCATACAAGCCTGGGGTGAAACTCTGCAGCTGTAGTCCCTGCAGAGAGAGTGGGGGACAGAACCACCCAGCTAGTCCAGGAGCAGAACATCTTGCTAGAGGGGCACAACAGGCTGGCTACCAAGGACTGCAGCAGGGAGAAGCTGAGCACAGCAGCTAGACCCGAGCCAGGCACAACTGGATGAACTCCAACTTAATAGACCTGCACCGGGATTTCAGTAGGTGCTAAGGTTATAACTGCACCAAAGCTCTACAGCAAAGGTCAGAGGACAGTGCTATACAAAATGACAATGAGAAGGAGCAAAAGGCAATCTCAGACCCCAAGCCCACTGAGAACAAGTGCAGAGGACACTAGCATAGAAGAAATTGGGAATCACATGGCTGAAATCTCTGAATTTCTATCAGTGAGATGTAGTGTACCAGATATCATTATATAAATATGTCTAGGTATAAGGGTATACTTTCCTTTTAGAAAACCTCCTGGTTGGATGTAGTAGCACAGCCCTGTAATCCCAGTACTTGAGAAGCTGAGGCAGGAAGACCTCCATGGGTTAAGACCAGCCTAGGCTACACAGTGAGTTCAAGGCCAGTCTGAAGTACATAGTCAGATCCTGTCTCACAAAACAAAAGTAAACAAGCACACACACACACACACATACACACACACACACACACACACACACACACACACAATATAGAAAACTTCCAGACTGTCGCAGTCACTCTTCTCTCCTTACCAGGACAAATACCCAACACCGAAAATGAAGGAAGGAAAGGTTTATTTAGCTCACAGTTAATGCAGATTTCAGTTCATACTCGGCTGTCTCCAAGGCAAAGTGGCACATGGCAGAAGGCAGCAAAACAGCAAGAGCAAAAGGAAGGAGCAACAATGGCTGCAGAGAGCAAGGCTCTCTCTCCTCCTGATCTGCCCCAGGCTGGGCATAGCACTCACACCCATAATTCCAACAATACTCAGACCCTTAATCCTAACTTTGGATCATGAATGAAACAAGAACTCTGGAACTATACCCCAATGACTGCATGAGGCTGGGGCGGGGGGCAAATACACATAAACCATAACACAGACAAAGGTTGTATTTTAGAATTACTTAAACTGAAATTAAAAATCAGTACATGTGCATTATTTATCCTGATTATTCTATTTTACCAATCAGAATTTCCATCAATTCTTTTTTATCCTTCATATGGTACACTGATAGAGGATCATTTTATAAGAAATAAGGTAAAATTCTGTAGGGTAAATTCTGTCTCACTGTGGAATTAGAGTACCACATATGAACTTTAGTTAGAAAATGAAGTCTATCTAGAAACTATATTTTGGGGCTGGGGAAATAGTTCAGTAGAATAAGCACCTGCCTAGCAAACACATGGTCTGGAGTTCAATCCCCAGTACCGAATTAAAAAAAAAAAAAAACCCACTATATTTTTGTTAACTTTATTTGCTTGAAATTAGCACAATCTGCACTGTCATCCAGATTTGGGTTTTCTCTCTGAACTCTGGTTAGAATCTTTATGTCACAGAGTCGGACAAGAAGCAGGCGTTTGAGTGTAGGGAAGCTCAACACGAAAGCTCAGTGCAGTGCTTCGCTAAGGATGGGATCTACAGTCCAAGGCTATGTGGAGCCGGGGGAGAGCATGTCTCTCCCAGTCCTCCCATCTTCTGGGTGCTATGAGGCCGAGGTGGGACAGCGGAGGGGTCCCTTGGTTTCTGTCACCATGAGCCACCCTGGAGGGATCAGGGCCTTCCCACTGGCAGGCCACTGCCACCACCCTCATTCAGGTAGCTTCCAGCATGCCAGGATGTGATAAAACATCAAGCGTCACTTAGTTCTTAAATGCCAAGAGCACATCTAACTAAAAATGGTTTATTGGCATGACCACTCTAAGCAGTTAAAGGGTGAATCCTACTGACAGAGGGATTTTCTAGGAAGAATTAGCAAGGTCAGTCCTGTAACCTTCTAGTGAGAAACAAAGATATATTGCTCTGAGTTATAAAGCATGCCTCAGAACACCAGTTATACTGAGCGTTAAGAGCCTGTAGGCCTCCAAATAGCAATGATTTGAAAACAAGAGTGGCATTACCGTGGGGTAGAGCTCCTGCTAGGTCACTAGGGTCTTAGTGCCTAGACCTGCAAAAACGACACCATTGCTGTGGATTTCTAAGCTAAAACTCATCCAACTTATTTTCTTAGGAAAATAACGAAGGAAAGGATAAATTTTCGGCAAGATGTTACTAGACAAACTTCAATTCTATAATGGTTTGTTTCCAGACTAAAATGGCAGACCCTTTTAACAATATCATGATGCCTCAATTACCCTAAAGTAATAACACCTAATCTCCTGGGCGGGCTGGGGCGCATGATCCTGTCTGCTTGCGCCTTTGTTTCCCTCCACCTCACGGCCCTCGGAGGGAATTTCCTTCCTCTGTTCTCACCCGTTCCAACCTTTCACATTCTTCACAGGAGTCTGCAACTCTACAGGGATACGTTTATGACTTTGACTTTCAGTGCCTTGTTCCTTTCGAATGCCAGTAAGTTCTAACTTTAAAAACACAAAAGCAGGAAGCAGTTGGCATGTTACTTTAATTGGTCTATCCACAACAAAATGAGGAAGATACCAATAACAGCTCATGTTTTACCATAATAATAATGAGGAATGGCTACAATGCTGAGATCTTCATTCTACTTCTAATTAAATTCAAAACATATTTCAATTCCAAACATATCTAAAGGAAATTAAAACACTGAAAGTAACTGGTGAATACTAGTTCTTTATCTGATAATAAGTGCCTACATTCTAAAAAGCTAAGTTACAATATACTGTGTACAAAAAGGAGCATTCACAATAATCTTATTTTCTCTTATTCCTTTGGTGAACCTGAAGCTATGTATGGTCAGAACAACTTTTTAAAAAATATATTATGGATCTTGAAAACAAGAAAACACAATACCTTACCACTGATACATATAT
>NW_004524804.1:2858534-2871857 GCF_000260255.1 Octodon degus
AGACTCACAGTGATTCTCCTGTTTTACAGCCTCCCAAGCTCTGGGATTACAGGCGCGCACCACCAGGCCCGGGTTCAACTGCCCACTCAGAGCGCCCTGGGGGCAGGCCTGGCACAGCAGCCGGGGGATCAAACCTGGACCGGCCATCTGCCTAAGCAGGCGCTTTAATCCACTGAGTTATTTGGCTGGCCACCTCAATATTTTTCACCTCAAATGTTTTGTTAATTATATAACTTTTAAATTCATAAGTAATAGCAGTAGATGAAGAACAATTTTGGTAATCTCTGAACATGCTCAGTCCTGGTATTACTCAGACGTGGATGTCAGAGCAGGATATATTTGAGACAAAAGACATGTACGTAAGGAAGTATCGCTGTCTTGAAAATACTTCTACAGGGTTTCCGTGCTGGCCTCGACCTGGGGCACCCTGAGACTGGAATTGAGACTGGGAGTGGTGGGGCACGCCTGCAATCCCAGCTCTTGGGAGGCTGTAAACAGGTGAATTGTTACGAGCCCAATCTAGTAGTGAGGCCCTGAACACCCTGTAGACCCTTCCCTAAAATATAGAAAAAAAATACTTCTACAAAACTAGCCCTTTGCATTCCGTGGCCACCTGCACTTTGGGACAGATAGGGTATATAAAAGTTTAAAGTTCTGCATAATTTTGTCACAAAGTTCCACACAGCCTGTCACTCATTTCAAGTCCACAACTGCCTGCTTCCTCCTCAAGGTAACGAACTCCGCTCTGTAATGCAATAGCTACCCTGAACAGAAATGAGCTTAGTTTATCAAAACACTATTTTTCTTCTCCAGTAAAAAGTTTACATTTTTCTACAGTGACAGCATCGACTAGTTTGGCATGCCCACGCAAGCCCACTTCAGAGCTCACCACTGCTCCTGGAGGCTTCTGCTGAGCGGGGGCCTAATTTTCCTGCCCAACAGGTTCTGCCCAAATGATCCCGTTGCTAGTTTTCTCTTTAGGATGCAGCTATAGAAACATGGTATAAATTATGTAACATAAAAACTTCTTTGAAACTCTCAAGCTTTTGGCACTTATATCATACAAAAATCCATGTAGAAAAGCAGAAATTCCTCTCCCGGAGGAAATGGAAACATATTGACAAATAAGAGACGCTGTCAAGTTGCTGTCAAGTCGGAAACAAGGCTTTCGCTCCTCTGCGCTGGCGGTCCCTGTGGACACGCGCCCCAGTGATGGGCGCGCAGACCTGCAGGAGACACTTGTCTGCACGTGGAAGCTCAGCTGGTGACACTTAGTGCACAGACTGCTCCATGCCTTCTCCCTCTTTTGGACCTGACACAATGCGCACAAAAGCCTAAGCACTGGGAATTGCAAAGGCTCCAGATGAAAAAGTCAGCTGCGCGAGTTGCCGCTAGACAGTCGGGAACGACAGATGCAGAAGTTACGGGATTTCTTGCGTGTTCGAGGCTACACACTAGGCGTTCAGAGTTGCAGGACAGGAAGAGCTCTATAAAATTCTGTAGTACTAAGCAGGAAACTTTTCCATCAAACTCACTTCAGATGTACATTTGCCACCAATTCTTTGCAGCAAAGAAGTTAGGTCATCTCAGGAAACAAACAAAAGAGTCAGAATTCAAGAAGGACAATGCTGGTGGAGACAAACTGATGCAGGTGTCATCAAGTGATTCTCCAGCAGCCCGGGGAGGAAGCCCTATTTGACCTGGAATGCAGGACATTATTGCTTTGGAAAAGGGTTTCATATTCTCATTCTCCACACTTACAAACGGGGATTAGAGTTGGGACCCTCTACTCTCCGCAGGTTTTGGTTTGTGTGGGCTTTTGTTTTGTTTCTGGAACTAACATTTGAATGTGGGTGGTGCTAAGCTACAATGACAGTCTTTTGTTTTTTATCTTTGAGACAAGTTTTCCCTAAATTTCCTAAGCTGGCGTCCAACTCACGGGCCTCCTGCTGAGCTTGCTGAGGGGCTAGGAATGGAGGGGTGAACCACTGGTCTCCACAGGTTTTAAGTTTTCAAAAATCTTCTTATGTATTTGTTTATTTGGGACAGGGTCTCGCTACACAGCTAGGACTCATGGTGAGCCTCTTGTCTCAGCCTCCCCAGTGCCAGGATTACAGGCATGTAACACCATGCCCGGTTTTGCCAGTCAGCACTGTGTACTGGGGTCCTGGGGCTGGCGGGGCATGCACTATGGAGGATCTAATCCGGGGCCCTGGGCTTGCCAGGCCGGTGCTCAGACCACTGAGCTAGCTCCCCAGCCCCAGGCTCCATAGTCCTGAGTAACACCTCTGAGTGCTCTTTGGGGCCATGCCATTCAATTACAGCAGCTGGCTTGCACTTGACAGTGGCTTAGGTCTGAATGCATCTTAAAAGAATTAAAAACATTGTGTAGCAGGTTGTAGAGAAAGGTGTTTTAATTATGTTCTCATTGCTGGGACAAAATATCAAATACCTACAAGCTAAAGGAGAATAGGTTTAACTTGGTTCACGGTGTGCAGTGGTGCCAGTCCGCAGTCAGCTGCAGGTGGAAGGTGAGCAGCGCCTGGAGAGGAGAAGGTGCATGCCCAGCCTTCCAGCCATGCCCACCTCTTCCCAGCAGGCTTCCCCTGACAACTTTACTCCCATTTATATACCCATTAGTATAGTGAACTGGTCCAGTGCCATGCACCCGTGGCCCATTACCACTCATCCACGGTCCACTACCACGTACCCATGGTCTACTACCATACACCCTTGGTCCAGTACCACATACCTATGGCCCAGTACCACGTACCCATAGCCTAATACCACCTACCCATGGTCCAGTACCACATACCTGTGGCCCAGTACCACGTACCCATAGCCCAATACCACATACCCATGGCCCAGTACCACATACCCATGATACAATTACCTCCCAAAAACACCATTATGAGTACTCAAGATTTGGGGGGAACATTTGGATAAAATAAAAACCTTGGTTTTTAAATATATTTCATCTAGAAACTTGCTTGTAATCCAAAATATTTCTATATCAAAGCCAGCTCCCCTAATAATAGAAACAGATCATTCATTGAGGAACCCCAAAATATTCAAATAAAAAGGACCATAGTAGTATCATATGATACAACACAAGGCATAAATGCCATGCTTTCTCTTGCCTATTTCTAGTTACATTTATCATCTGATAGTAAGCGTGGAATAATTCTCAAGTTTTGAGTTTGCTTCGTGGTGCTTTTCGGCCAGCACATGGCCTGTGTCTGAGCAGGCCGCAAGCCTTGCAGGGAACGTGCCGCCCTTTCCGGAGGGCGTACACTGCAGACATCATAAGGTGTACTTTTGGAAGGTTCATCCCATATTGTGTCTAAAAGTGTTTTGTGAAGTAGGGATCGAGGTGGAAGGGAATCAGGGAATGAAAAAAACTGTAGAACTTCAAAAAAGTAACCAACAGAAAGTGAGAGAAAATTCAGATGAAGTATTCAACTTAAAAGTGTAGTGAAATTAGTAATACTAGATAAATGTAACAAAATAGACAAGAAGAAAGAAAAAGCATAATAAAGGAAAACAGAAGAAGAGAAAAGCACCAGAGGAAGACAAAGGTAAAAGCGCACCCAAAGCCAGCCAGAAAATGAGAGATAGCACCACTGAGGGAAAACGGATGCTCTGTGCTTCTGATGGGCTGGCTCCTTTCTGGCATCCCAGTGCTGCAGTCCTGAATTTCTTTTCCGGCGTCGGCATCGTGGCCTGTGGACTGTGTCCTCACTTCTCCAGAGACCCACCCTCCACACAGCCAGACAGGCAACCGTGCAGGCTCAGGCCTGCCGCTGTCATGGCTGGGCAGGAGGGCAGTCGGGCTCTGGTCTCTGCTGGGCACTGGACGCGGCTCAAGTGTCCGAGCAGATGTCCAGGCTGGTGCCGTCGCTTTCGGATGGAGCCTGCTCTGAGAGCCATGCCTACGGGGCCTGGTCTCTCGGCACAAAGAGGCGGGCTGTGGCCTTCCTGTCCTGAGCCTGAACTTTCCAGGGGCGCCGTCTAGCCCACAACCTCCCGTGGCCCTGGCCAGTGACTGACCCTATGGCTGCCTCTGACCCCGTCAGCACAGGAGGGTAACACTGGACACCCTGAAGCGAAGTTGTCCTGCGGCTCAGATGCAAGCCATTATCCCCTTCTGAAAAGGTGGCTGTTGAGAAATCCGCTGACAGCATTTCAAGCGTGGCATTTTTTTCCAACTCTGACCTGCCATGAAGGAGCCATTTTCAGAATAAAGCCCCACACTGTTTTCATAGTTTAAAGTAGCAGTCGGGTTGTCTCGGGACCAGCACTGCCGGTGGGGTCCATTCTTTCTGCCTGCAGACGCTGACTTTCAGGGACTTACCTTCTCTCCGGGACAATGCACTCATCCACAGGCACCCTGGCTGCTCATCAGCACCTCCGCTGCCTGCGCCGGGGAAGCCCACAGAGTGGCCGTGGTGCCGGCCGGGATGGACGATGCAGGGGACTGTGGAGTTCCTTCCTCCTCAAGAGCTTCTTGAGACTGCCTGCACTCAAATGGGCCACGCTATTTATCGCTCAATACTTTTTCTTCTATTTTACCTTAGAAGGGACCAGTTCTTGCATGTTTGACCTCTTGCTGTTTATAATATTCTAATTAAATAAAATATTAAAACTTCTATAAACAGCCTGACACAATTCCCTAAGAAATCTGCAGGAAGTTCACTGCACCTGCTTGTAGACCGCTCTGCATGGTGTGAGTACTCCCGGGTAGTCAGAGTCCTCACAGAGGCCCCACCTGGGGCTTTCTTCCTGGGGGCTCGCTGAGCACCAGTTCCCACCTAGTGGGTGAGCCTGTTCTGCCAGCTCCCGTCACCCCACCGGTGTGGCTCCACACCCCTACACCCAGCGCCATCCCGGGAGCAGTGGGGAGATGGTGGAGCTGCTGCCCCACTTCCCTGTGCTTCGTAGAACCGCACTGCATGAACTTCGGTGCTATGTTTGGTAAGGACATTGTGGTAACTGGCCGCTTGCCACTCGGCCCCAGACGAGGGTGTTCCCAGGACTACTAACTTTCCAGCTGCATATCAAATTCCTGAAGCTTGTTTTGGACCCCTGCTTCCCTTTCCCTGTCCCGGAGCATTTAGATAGAACACTGCTCTTCAGTCGTGTAGTCCACCCCTCAGGTGGCTGCAGTACTCGGACGTGGTCTCTGCTTGTTCTGATGACTAATCCCGCTGAGAAGCCCGCTCACACTAAACAGTCTCAGTGGCTTAATAAAACAATCCCTGTGAGCAGAGCCCTCCAGAAACAGCAGAGAAATCAAGTGGCGAAATGTCTCTGGAAACGGGGCTCTACACAACTCCGCCCCCGCCGATGACCTCTGCTGGCCAGCAGGATGTGACTGCAGGCCACAATTCTCCAGGCAGTCATGGAGCTGTGGGGAAAGGCTGGCAAAGGGCAAGACTAAAATATCAGACTGCGTGGTTTTTCCCATGATTCAGCTGCTTTTCTTGAGTTAGTGCACAATTGATTGCCAAAAACTTTTGACAAATTTCTGAAGACACAAAAATTGATTTTTAAAAAATTCTTTCTTGCCAGTGTTCTTGCCGCTTTCATGGAGGATAATTTTTTTTGAAAGTCCTTACTCCCCTTTTTGCTGACAGTACTTCTCCACCTCCAATTTTAAAGGGGCAGTCTTCACCCTACTTGTGGTCAGCAGCAACCGAAAGGAAGAATAGACTGTCCCCACCGCCCGCTAGGTGCGGGAAGTCCGCCTTCACAGGCAGCTGCTGCACAGCACGGGTGAGGCCGGCGCCGGGAGCCGTCCTGAGTACCAGGCCATGCTGAGGCTTGCGGTCCTTGCACAGACTGCGGAGGTGTCTGCACGCAGCCTCCTCGCGTCCTCTTACCCACTTTAAGTCATCTCTATATCGCACTTAGTGTGCAAGACACTGGGAGGCCATGTGGACAGTGCTTAGCTGTGTAATTCAGGAAATGATATCAAGAAAATAAGTCTGCATATGATCAAAGAGATGTGTTTTAAAAAAATATTCCAGACCTTTGTGGTTGAGTCTATGGTTCCAACTGCCTGCCCGTGCTGTGCTGCTAGCGACACAGATGCTGTGCCCCGCCCCCCTGCGCATCCCTGGCCTCTGTCCCTCAGGTGGCTCAGGTGCACCCAGGGAATGTGGGCGCCTTCACTGACCCCCCCCATGTGATCCCTGGAGTCAGACATGAGGCTCAGTTAGCAGCAGCTGCATCCCACTCGTGTTGAGGATGCTAGAAAGTGCTTTGCGGTAAGTGTGGCCTTAGGAGTTTAATAAAACTGCCTAACTAATCTTCTTATAATTATGTTTCTACAAAAATTTTACATTTCTGTGTTGATCATTTTTTGACACAGGCCCTCACTCTGCAGATGAGGCCAGTCCTGAACCGACAGCAACCTTCCTGCCTCAGGCTCTGAGGGCTGGGCTACAGATGCGTCCTACTACCCCAGGCTAGCATCCATAAGGTGCAAGACGGTGGCTTAGTTGTTGTTCTCTCATGCTGAGACAAACTCAACACCCAAAGCTAAAGGGATAAAGGCTTATTTATCTCACAGTTTCTAGAGCTTTCAGTCCATAGTTGGCTGGCTCAAAGGCAAGGTGGCACATGGCAGAGGGCAGCAGTTCATGGTGGTGGAAGACAGCAACAGCAGCAGGAGAAGGAGACAAGCCTCTTTCTGTCCTTCATTCAAATCTAGTGCACTGGGATTAGAGGTGGTGCTAATCCAATCAGTCGAATGATCTAGCAACCACCACCCCTTAATCCCAGCACCCTTAGTCCCAGAAGTGCAGCACAGATCAATCACATACTCTAGATTCAGCCACCTGCAAAAAGTCCTCTTCGACCACATGAAGTGTTGGGGGCACATCTAGAAAGAAACCAAAACATATGGGCTCCTGAGAGGCAGAGGTCAGGTTCTTCTGCACAGGGAGCGACTTACAAGTCACATACACAGTACTAAAGAAAAGGTGGCCACAGAATGATGTTACCAGGGCAGGTGCACTCGGGATGAATGGGGTCTTCCCATCAGATACAGAAATGTGTCAAGTGGGGAGAGAGGTGTGTGTCACGCGAACACCAGTTAGGCTTTCCGACTGAAAAGTGAGTGTCCCACCTGCCGTCTTGTCAGTGGGCCTTCCTGGACACAACTGAGTCATCTCATGGATGACGTGGCATTCCCATAATTCACTCTGTTATGACTACAAGTATGGCATGCAGCTCCTTAGGATGATCCACTAAAGACGTTCACCTCATTAGTGAAAAGCTTGCTGTAGTCAGGCCACCGTGTGCAGTACGCTCTTGCTCTGGCCTGGAGGGAGCCTGAGGGATTTCCTGGCTCTTCCTCATTTGTATTTATGATTGTCTGGGGAGCACCGACCCTGGGCATTGGCCAGGTTCAGGTGCACGGAGGAGGAGCGGCACCCTGGCCCCAGCTGTGCGGTCTGCACTAGTGCTTCTATGAAGCCTGGTCCTCCCACACGTATGGATAATTCCCGTGTTGGAAGCACAAGCCCACGGAGACGTGGTAATTGGTCAGTGCATTGCTTTATTTTTCTTTATGGTCACAGAGTAGACCATCAGTAAGAAAATGTCAGGAAACATTAGCTTTTCTAATAAGACCTTTGGGAATACTTGAAAACGATCTTCAGATTTAGCACAAATGCTTTTATCCATTTTGTATTTTAGAGTGTAATACCAGTTCCCTAGGGGCTGGGGAGATGGCTCAGGGGAGTAAGCGCTTCCCTGGCAAGCGCAAGGGCCTGAGTTCAATCCCCGGTTCCAATAAATAAATAAATAAATAAGTAATATATATATATATATATATATATATATATATATATATATCAGTTCCCACTTTAAAAATCTTAATAAATAGAAATATTCGAAGGCTTACTTTTTTTTTTAATATTTATTTGTGTGTGTGTGTGTGTGTGGCCAGCTCAGCCCACCAGGGGGCGGGGCTGGCTGGCATGTGGTGCTGGGGGATTGAACCACGGTCCCTGTGCTTTGCTAAGCTTGTTCTCAATAGGTGCCTGAGACCACTGAGCCATCTCACCAGCCCTGAAGGCTTACTTTGGAGTTCTTACTTGAATAGAAAAGTTATGTAAGCCTTGTTCCCAGAATGTAACTGAACCTTCAGCAAATGGCAATAACTTAGACACTTTTGCCCAATAGATGTCACACGTGACATTTTGTCTAGTGTGTCTTAATTCTCACTCATGGGAGAGGTCTGATTAGTACTTTATAAATATTGCTGAGTTTTAGGGTGCTGTGGTTCTGGGGTCTCCTTCTAGAGGTGACTTTCTTTCTCTTTCTTTTTTTCTTTTTCTTTCTTCTTCTTCTTCTTTTTTCTTTCTTTTTTTTTTTTTTAAGGCAGGTCCCTCTGTGTAATTCAAGCTGGCCTTTAATGACGTAGCCCAGGCAGGCCTTGAGCTCACAGTGGTCCTCCTTCCCCAGTCAGCCTTTTGTAGGTGGTTCTGCATTCTTTCTGTCCTTCACAAAGAACTGGTCAAGACCAGTGCAAATAGTAGCAAAGCTGTATTAAAGGGAGGAAAAGAAGCAGACTGCACAGTGAGTTTGGCCATGTAAGACAGTACAGCAGCCAACGCTCAGTGTGGAGCGTGCTTTTTGCATCCTCCTCTCCTCAGGCTGAGAGAAGGCCTAGGCCCTCTGACTGGAGGGCTGCTTGATGCTGAGAAGGCCATGCACAGGGCTTTGGGAACCATTCCACACACGTGTCCTGGGGTTTTGCACTTAACGGGTCACACTGCATCCCCAGCCTGTCTCGCTTCCTCACAGACACCAGTGCTCATAATCCTGAAGGGGCTGTGAGGGAGCAAGGCCTCTGGCTTCTACAGGTTCTCCCAGCTCAGAGGGGCTGTAGGCCCTGTGCACTGGGACTGTGTTCTCTCCTGCTGACTCCCAGTGCTGTGGCCCACTGGCTGGTTTGAAGAAAGATAACCTATCAGAAGACAACAAGTGAATTAATGACTACTGAGCTGTCTGTTCAAAGGAAACAAGAAAGAAACTTTACTATAATCTTAGGGATGCAGAACCCAAAGCCCCCAATATCAGAGCAGGCCAGGTCTCTCTTGTTCTTGTAGGGGGCAAACTACCACAGACAGGGAGACTAGATAAATCATCAACAGCCTGAGAGCCACAGCCTCTACAAGGTTTCCCACATAGTGGATCTAATTAAAGAAGGACAGGCTGGCCAGATAGCTCAGCAGACTAAAGCGCCTGCTCCGGTAGAGCACAGTGGCAGGAGTTTGATCCCCAGTATGCTGTGCTGGCCCCACTCCTGGGGCTCGCTGAGATGGCGATGGACACTGAGCGTGATGGTGCTCACCTGTAATCCCTGTGCTTAGGAGGCTAAAAGGAGAATCGCTATGAGTCTGATCTATGTAGGGAGACCCTGTAGACCCTGTCCTAAATATGTAAAAAGGATTAAATAAATAAATAAAAATAAAGACAGGAGCCTCTGTAAGTCTCCTCTTTAAGCTATGTGAATCCACCCACGCGTAACTCATTGTCATCACCCGGAGCCTAACTGGAGTCTTGCTTATTAAAGAGCAGCCTCGGGCTTTCCAGAGGATCTCAGGAAGAGCTTTCTTCTTAGTGCTATGAAAATTTTAGCTACCATTTTTCATATTAAATTTTTGTAGCTTGTTATTGCATCCCTGGAAGAAATACCAGAATGTTTCCTTAGGAAACAGCCATAAGGCTGGACTCTTGGAGGCTGCTGGGGTCCTGGCTGCCTCTCTTGCCTCCCTGTCAGCCTTTCGACTTCCCAAGGAGGCTTTCTTTGTGCTGCCTTGGGATCCCTTGCAGTGCGCACAGGGGAGCTGCCTGAGAAGAGAGACCATCTCTAAGAGTTGCAGCACTTGCTGCTTGTTTCACAGACGATGGCTCCTAGTCAGTCAGTGCACTCGGTTGCGCGCATGCGTAGCTCCTGAAAGGCACACTTGGAGTCTGTGGAAACATACCGTTCCTTGACTTTCTAGTATCAGTGCCTGAGTAAGAGCTATGAGCTCTGCTTTTGGGCAGAAGTTCACAAGGAGAGCTTTAGTTCCAACGACCTGCTGTGCACTGCTGACCACGCAAACCCACCTTCTGAGGTCCTTCCTGGACAAAGCTGCTCCCCTCAGCGAGCCACACCTCCTCAGAGGAGCAGGTCACTGATGTCCCACCTGCTTGCGATTGGGTACTAGATATACAGTCTCTCAGCTGTTCTGAGTTAAAGGTCCAGAAGCCTGAGCATAAGTCATTTCTCTCCAGTTTCTGTTGTAAGCCAGAATGGCCTACCTGAAGACTAAAATCAGAATGTAAGCTTCCATCCTATACCCAGATCTCACCATTTCCTTGTTCTTATTGAACCCAAAACACATTTAAATAATACATAAGCTATTCCTTTTCAAATGTGGATGGATAAATCCCATTCATCAGGGACACAGCCTTGTGAAGCTGGTGACATCTGTGGGTAATGGTTTGTATAGCTTGCCATTACTCCTCTGGGGAATGGGGGAAGAGAGAGAGGGAGAGAGAGGGAGAGGGAGAGGGAGAGGGAGAGGGAGAGGGAGGGAGAGAGAGAGAGAGAGAGAGAGAGAGAGAGAGAGAGAGAGACCACACAGGCATCTGACAGGATCCAGTATAGTGCTGGTGTCCTTCACAAAGCACCATTTGATGTGGCCAATGGCTCTACTAGGTCTTGGGTCCTTATGAGGGCATCTCGTGCAGGAGGAGACACAATTTGAGCACAGAAACTGATCCTTGCAACTCAAGCATTTAGTAGGCATCGATTACCTGAGTACTGATCATGGCCTTTATTGTGTTCATCCGAGCTCTGGGGTAAGGCCAAAAGGCAAAAGGCTAAGCTCACTTCCTTCTCCAGAAAACCCTCCTCTAAATCTACAGCCATACCTGAGGCTGAGGGCACCCTAGCTGGAGGTCCTTTGCTCCTACTCTCATGTGTCACTTTGAAGGACAAATGTTTACCCAAGGGGATGTAATGGTCCCACATGTCCTGCTGTCTTGCTAGGAAGAGATTTATTAGCAAAACTGAAGGCAATCCCCAAATTCCAGCAAAGGCAGAATGGATTGCACCTGCTGGGACTACTATTCCGCATTGTCTGACCCAATCAGACAGCAAGGTATCCTGCTGCATGCTATAACAAGATACCTGACTTAAGAGAGCCCTCTTCTACATATTAGAAAAGAGTGGAATTGCTTCAACTGTCTTGGTCCAAAGGTGAGGACAAGAACTTCCCAGTGGCACTCTTTTCAAAGAGTTAGACAGAGTGGCTGCTGACCAGCCTTCTTGCTACAGAGCAGCAGGGGCTATGATAACACTTTTGAGAAGCTGCAAAACCAACTTTAGGGCAGAAGTTAGCAACGTTTTTTTTTTTTTCTTTGTGGTACAGGGACTGAACTCAGGACCTTGCCAGGCAAGTGCTTATTCTACCGAGCTATCTCCCCAGCCCCTAGAAGTTGCAATTTTGACTCCTCATTAAGTCAGGGTGATTCTGGAGACCAAAGGTTACTTGTGGTCCACGGGAATGGCTAGCCAGGAGTCAGGCCACAGCCCAGCCTCCCCAGAGGGAAAGCAGCGTATTCCACGGCATGTGCAAGCACACATGTACTTACACATACATGTGTATAATTTCTAGAAAGCAGAAAAGCTTTGCTCCAAACCATGGGAAGTGTCAGGCACACATCTCCCCCTGCACTCAGTTCATGGTCGGTGGCACGAGGTGTGACACAGTGGTTCACACTGCGGAGCATGGACCCTCCAGGAAGGTGAGCAGAAGCATTCTCTGCCTCCCCTGATCTTCATTTGTGCTCCTCTCTGCCTCTGAGAGCAACCTGAAGGCCGATGTTGAGGGCAGCGTAGCCCTGCTGCTGCTTGTGGAGAGCAACTGCTGCTCAAGTAGTCGCTATGGAAAATCGTCCTGACTCTGCAAGCCTGGACCCAGGTCATGCCCACTGCAAACAGTTTTTAATTCACCTTGTCTCCCCTTCAGACCCTGCTGAGTTGAGGCTGCCCTGAAACTGGGAGGACTGGAGATCTAATGGGGAACAGGTACTGCTAGAACCCTGGCTTGTGGTAGTAGGACAGACAGGAGAAATGATTCTAACGGTAGCTGAGTGCAAGGCACTGATTTAAATAAAATGCTTCATTAACTGAAATATCTGTACAATAGTCATTGTCACTTGCTGAGCCACACCGCGAGGAACTTTAACTCCAGCTCTATACTTCCATCCTAGCCATGCAGCACCCGTCCCTTTCAGGAGCCCCAAAGCAGGCAGGCAAGCCCTGACAGGACAGGCGCGGTGCAGAGGGAAACATCCACGCTCCTGAATCCTAGCTTATTTTCTAATAATAGACATAAATGCAAAGAAACGTGGGATCCGCTTACAGAAGCAAAGCTGCAGCTCGAGGCCCGCACCCTGCATCTGGCTGTTGTCTCAGGGGAGGCGTAGTCGTCCCGGGTCCGTAGCCTCACCTTTGTCGTCTGAGCGTACGTTACCGTGATCCCAGGAAGCTCTGTCTCTGTGCTTTCTTCCTGGCTTTTCATTTATCCCCTCTCCCCTCTTCTCTACTTCTAAGGTTTTCCTTAGATTTTAAAAACGTTTTTGTTCATGAAACAACAATTTCTAGTTGACAAAACAGCATAGCCTTAAAATACAAAAGTTGTATATTCTCAAATATTTCAAGAGAAACAGCAAGTAAGCAGAACACCCGGCGGGAGGAGGAGTCACGTGGAAGTTGCACATCTGAAAGGACGTTTAAGTTTGTTCCTTAGTAAATCCTAAAATGCCTAAATCCAGCCCTGCTGAAGCCCCATTTCTAGCAACATTGCCATGAAAACTTCTGTTCCTGTAGAAGTTTGTGCTCTTTAAAACCAAGGAAACTCCAAGAGTGGGGCTTTAAAAAAACGTAAGAAATTGCCTTGCTTTGTTCTGTTGCATTTTCCTGTATTTTTTAAACAAAACTCAATTTATCAACTGGAGAGAGGGGAGAACATAAAAGTAAAGAATGTTGCCATAAAAGTTGGAAATATATCCTCAGTAACAGCTTCTGGGGCCAATCTGCATAGCGAGCGCTGGTTGTTTATTCAGTGTGAAAGCTAATAAATCCGCTTGTGTGAACTCCTAAAAGACTATCATTTGCCGACGGAGCGATTCTGGTGAAAGCCACTGTTTCAGCGAGCCAAGCGCCAAGGCTTAACATGACAGCACTTCCATTTGGGGGCACAGTTCATCTTGGAGTCATAAAAGCAGCCGCACATTCTGTGTGGCAAAACG
>NW_004524804.1:2872932-2874239 GCF_000260255.1 Octodon degus
CAGCGCACTGAGCACTGCGGAAAAGGAAAGGCTGGTCGTCTTTGCAGCCCGCAGGCTGAGACTAAAACTTGAGACAGGCGGAGTCAGTGTGGGAAATCGGTAGCCAAACGAAGGCAACACTGTAGGAGGTGAAGGCAGTAAGAGGGCGAAGGCATAGCCTGGAAGCTGGGAGGCTGAGGTCCAAGGCAAAGCTTGATTTCGCACCACCGTGCTCGCTCAAGCTGTCTGCTGCTCCATGACGTCCTAGGAGGCCCGGCGCTTGCCTCACGCCGCCTCGCTCCACCCTGGCAGGCCGGGATTCGAAGGCCTTGCCTCCTGCGCTGCGGGACCGCGGCTTCTCCCCCAGTTGCGCATCCCCCCTCTTCCTTCGCAGGACTCAGGCACGTTCCTAATTTCAGGGCTTGGCCTGCTGCGCTCACCCAGGGAAGTCCTAGAGCTGGTCCAGACCAGTGTGGCGCTAATCTCGCCCCACAGCCTGGCCATGCGCTTCCGCAGGCTGCAGTTGCTGAGCTGCTTGGTTTGCTCGTAGACTGTCAGCTTCCCTTTGTTTTGCTGCCGCCTCCACCAGAGACCTGGGAGTCTGGGCACCATGCCGCGCGCCCCACAGCCACACTTCTCCGAACGCCCTGAGCAGGACACGTCTGCGCTCACACCCCAACAGTGCGCTGTCTGTGACTGAGACAGACGGGAGCATGTTGCTGGGGCCCTTCACTAGTGAGTGCGCCACCAGGATTCTTACTCTTCAAGTGCAAGACGTGGGTTCACAAAAGGATTTTAGACAGATTTCCATCATCATATTTTTCTGATTTTCTAATCTCAATTCCTTTCTAATTAATATGAAGGGGAAAAATCGTTCCTCCTAAATTTCAGTTAACGTAATGCAGTGAGACACAGTGTAGTGCGAATAGCTTATGTTCTTTTGGGTTCACCAAGGTAAACAACGAATTTATCTCAGACACTTTAATCCTGACAGGTACTGCCACATTGCACGGCATACAACTTTATCACATCTTTGGTTCCTGAATAACCCTCAGATGCAAGCAAAGAACCGCAACTACTTTCTCTAAGGTGAATTATTTCACATAATGTTTGCCTTTACTTTGGTTCACCTTTAGTAAAAAAGTAAGATTATTTAGCAAATCACAGATACATTTTAGTGAGCTATTCACATCACAGTCAGAGTTATTTGAAGTATTAAAACCATTTTTTAACATCCAAAGGCAGTGTCACTAGTCTGGACCATGCATCCTGAGCAGAAACCATGAAATCAGATGAGATGCACACCTCTGCTTCACCTGTGACATGAG
>NW_004524804.1:2875229-2884115 GCF_000260255.1 Octodon degus
CTCTGCCCCACCTGTGATACTCTTTTTTCAACTTCCTGAGCTAACTTGCTTTTGTATGTTCAGTGTGCTGCTAATAAGGAGCATCTCAGGAACACTGAAGGGTTCTTGCCAGCAGGACTATGCCCAGGCATCTGGCGGGCAGAGTGCTGTGCAGCCAATTGCTGTGAAAGAAGGAAAATATTGTTCACTCCTGGATCATAGAGAAATCTGACTGTACTCATGACTTACTTCTGTCCGAAATGTCTCTACGTAACTCCCTCATTCCACAAAGACAACAATCTGAATCACTGACTTTTATCCAGCTTTCCGACTGTTACTCTCAGGAGCCCTCTGCAAGCGCTCGATGCAAATTTTGCAGTTCTGAAGTGTGGGCTGTTCTTTCTGGAGTTTAAGAGAGTGTTGGCAGATGCTGACACTGTGCCACAAGGAGAAAGCTTCTGCTAATACTTGGTTTCCTTCATGATGTGCTCTGGGCCCTCTCCCTTCCTATGTTCCCAAAGATACACCTTGAGAAGTTTTTCTTTGCCTCTTCCCAATATAATATATTTGTAAAGGCCCTTGTATCATCCTAATAGTTGACTCATTTTAATAGCTGACTTAATCTCCTATTTGAAAAAAAAATGAATAATTTCTTCATTTCACCCCCGGACCCTCATGGCAGACTGGCTGACGCCCATGTTTCTCCGTCCAACCCAACCTGATCAGGGCTTCAGGTCCTCCATCTGCAGACCCCTCTGGGGGTCTCAGAGCTGCCCCACGGGAACGCCCACACTGCATCCTCCAAGGAGGCCTCAGAAGTCATGCTCGGCATGCTGGACAGCATCAGCAGCCAATCTTGAGATAATTTTCACAAGTATCTCAAAGTATTTTTCATCTAATTTTTTCTCTTTTGATTCCTTCTCTTTTTGTCATGGCTGTGCTGTTAGTTCCTGGACATTTTCTGTATGAACATTTTCTTGGTGATCTCATTTAGTTTCACTTTACATATGTGACAAAAACTAAGTTTTCTAACATCTATTTATTTATGGTACTCAGGCTTGAGCCCAGGCCCAGCTTATGCTCAGCAAGGGTTCTGCTACTAAGCTGCACCTCCAGCCTGACAACTTAACAATCTATATTTCTAGCTTGTATATAAAATAAATATCTCAAACTCGAGAAATTCAAATTTTAACTCCTAATTTTCTCTTCTAATCCTGTTCTACCAGTCTTCACTGTCTTTGCTGATCAAACTCTAACCTTCGCACATGCCTCTTTCTCTTACCCCCTCCTCCACTAAGAACGTTTTCATCATCTCGATTTCTGCCATTTCCCTCAATCTTTTAGTCTTCCAATCTTCCATTATAAATTTACTAGATCCAGGTTTTCTCTTTTCAGCCCCAAATAATTAGACGCACCGCATCCCACCCTGCCGGCGCGCAGGCTGCCCTCCAACGCAGACGGCGCGGCGCGCGGACGTCCAGGGGCTACCGAGGCCCTCAGTCTCGCCCCTCCGGAGCCAGCCGCGCCCAGGCGCGCTGTGTCCACACTCAGGCCATGGTTTCTCGGTGTTAAGTATCTCCTTTCTGTTTCCCACAGCCAAGACTGTAAGCTAACAGAGAGCCGAGTCTCCGACCGACTGCGTACTCTCTGGATGGAAAGGTACAGTGCTAAGGGCTAGTACACTGAATGCTGAAAGGCAGAGCAGCAGTGGGCTAGGGTGGCTCAGGCACATAATCCCTCCCAGGCCTTGGGAGGCCGAAGCAGGGGGGATTGCCGTGAGTTTGAGGCCTGCCTGGGCTACAGAATGTGTTCAAGGGCAGCCTAAACTACATAGTGAGACCTTTTTCAAAAAATACAATGTTATAGATGTAATGGCCAAGAAATAATGTAAAATAATAAGTAAATAAAATACTTCATTAATATGGGTACTTGTGCTAAATTAGAAACAAAAAAAAACTAGAACATAATGAAAAGAATTTTAAACTGCATTTTGGCAAATTTGAAGAGTAAAACAATATGTGACGTAAGTCTAGCACCACAGGTATTGTCTACAGAAATCTAGCACAATATCTGTACCTGAATTCTATTGGAAAAAGAAAACTCTTTCCGAAAAGCTCAGGCTGTATTACCACTGTGGTCGCATTTGCCTTCTGTGACGAGGACAATGCTGTTACACTCTGAAGAGAGAGGCGGTGACCTCGTTCCATAGAAAAAGATGTGGTGTTTTTACACAATGGAGTATTACTCAGCTGTAAAGAATGATAAACTCAAAGCCATTATATTGAAGTGGATGCCACTTGAACATATACTCATAAGTGAAATAAATCAGACACACATGTGTAAATATCATATAGTTTCCCTAGTATAAGAACTCAAAGAAGAAATACAAATAGAAAGGTATAATGCAAGTAAAAGGAAAACAGGATCTCAAGGACCAACTAATCAAAAGAAGGAAAGGAGAAGAGCTAGGAAACATGACAATGTCAAGCCTTACACTTATATGTAGAAGATGGGCAAGGCAATGATCCTGAGAATCTCCAGAAGATTTTTGAATCTTACAGTTAATTGGAAAGATTTTCACCCTGACTAACTATATATAGTTAGTCATATATATGATACCTGTGAACTGCACTGCATATGGTAATCTGTAATAGTAGTTTCATGTTTGGAGTGCCTGTCATTCTGGTCTTCTGAATAAGGGCTTCTTCTCATGACATGCCAGTTGCTGCTGTGCTGTCTCTCAGGTAGGTTGTTGTTCAAAAAGAACAGGGTGGTGAATGAAAGCAAAAGATAGGAAAAGGAATATTGTGGTACTGTCCTTCTTCAAGGTTGCATATGGTTAGATTTTTGGACTTATGTGTAAACATAAGAAATATATAATTCTTTATGCCTATTTTTAAAAATATATTCTAATTTTTAAATGTTTTATCCTCATATTCTGTAGGGACTTAAAGTTCAACATATCAATACTTGATGAAAAATACCTATTCCATGTTATACCTAAGATGTTTGATATTCAAACAGATAGTGAGGTTAAGCTTAACAGCCTAGGTTGTATGGTAATAACAATAAGCTTGTCTTCTGGATGGTTAACAATCTAACTTTGCAGACCAAAATTAGAGAAAAAGGAGGGCCACAAGGAAAGCCAACATTTTGGCCCTAGCCTTCCAAGGTCAATTAAGACTCAGGACATATGAGAACTTGTAGTGTAACATCTTGTAACTCAGTAGTGTCCCAAATTTCTGATCAACGAGATTATGGCACCAAAGAATTGATCGATAATATAGAGTGTGCCTAAGGAGAGTCACATAGAGAGAAAACATTCTCTCAGGCTTTCACAGAGAGCACATTGGCCAAGCAATGCCCGTGACTCATCCACATGGCTGACACTGACAAAGGTTCTCTATTCTGAGGTACAGGATCTTGGGATAAATCCTGAGAGGATTTCATTGACCTTATCAGACACAATAGCTACAACTCTTGTTGCATAGGTCCTGCTTTACCTTGGTCTTAACCATCCAGCAGAGAAGTATAAGAAGTAAAGCCATTGTGTTATGTTGAGATGTAGGGTACTCAGGTCAACAATTTCTGACGTTGCCAGTGAAGCAGAAGACAATCTGAGGTACAGGATCTCAGGATAAATCCTGAGGGAATTTCACTGACCTTATCAGACCCAAAAGCTACAACTCTTGTTGCACAGGTCGTGCTTTTACCTTGGTCTTAACCATCCAGCAGAAAAGTATAAAAATGAAATGTAAGAAGTAAAGCCATGCTGTTATGCTGAGCTATAGGAGACTCAGGTCAACAATTTCTGACATTGCCAGTCAAGTGGAAGACTCAATACTATTATGGGCTACTGGACTCTGTTAGACTATTTCTCTGAGTTTACACACCTATAATATTCAAATAACGGAACTTAACAAAAAAAGGGTATACAGATGTATGTCCATTTCGTATCTGTGTATTCAAAGTGGTTAGGATAGATATATAGTTACATTTTCTTAATGAATAGAGGGATTTGTTCTAATGGTGTTTGTAAATAGGATATTATGTCTGCATCTTGTACAGCAATGAACCCCTGGGAAGAATGTTTGCAATGTATTAATTATTGAAACTGTCCTACCAATTTGATTTGAAACTATTTCATTGCTATTTGTTTATCAATGAAATTATGGGAAAAAAAGAAAAAAGAAAATCACCCGAATCCCTTCTTGAGCCTCTGCTTAATCCAGACATGTGTGCTTCTGCTTCCAACATTAGTCAGCATTCAGGAAAGAAATGTTTGCCCGATTTGTGGATCTGAGGAAAACTTGCGCCATTTTAAAAGGTGGAGGTGGGTTTACAGCCAGTGTGCAGGAAGCATGCCCAACCGGCCACACCAGAGCCATCACACCTTCGCTGGGGCAGCAGGGGCACCCACCCGGATCCCAGGCGACCTGAGCGGAGGTGGCTTCACACTGCAGGTGAAGCCAGCTAGAGGAGTGCGGTGCTCCACGAGGAAGCAGCAGGGGCCCACCTTTGCCCTTTCCTGCCTTTTGCAAAGACCTAGTCCCCCACCAGGGTTACAGATTCAGGTGACATTGGAGGGATGAGGGTGGGCATGGTCTCAGAGGTGCCACTGAACATGCTGCCGCCTCCGGGCTGGGCCTGTAGTGCTGTTTCCATGAAAACATGAAGCTCCACTGAGAACCATCCTTCTGGCTCTGATGCATCCAACACTCATCCAAGACAAAAACACTACAGAGAATTAGAATTGATGGTCTTTATCTCAATCTGATAAAAGCTATCTACAACAGACCAACAGCCAACATTATACTTAACGGCCAAAAATTGAAAGCCTTCACTTTAAAATGGAGAACAAGAGCCCTGGGGAGATAGCTCAGTGGGCTAAGCACGTGATTAGGCAAGCTCAGAGCCTGGGCTTTCAGCTCCAGTCCTGTGGGCCTTCTGGGTCCTGCCTATAGGCACACTGATCCAACCACTGACTTCGGGCGTGGTGGAGCACGCCTATAATCCCAGTGCGGGGGAGGCTGAAACAGGAAGATCACTATGAGTCTGAGCTGTATAGTGAGACCATGTACCAAATACATAAATAAACAAAACCAAAAAAATTAAAGTCTGAAACAAGTCAAGGATGTCTGTGTCTCCACTCCTATTCAATATAGTTCTGGAGACATTAGCTAAAGCAATTAGACAAGAGAAAGAAATAAAAAGAATAATGATTGGAAAAGAAGTCAAATTATCATTATTTGCAGATGACATGATACTGTACATAGACGACCCCAAAATCACCATGAAGAGACATGTAGATTTAATAAATAAATTCAATAGCATAGCAGGATACAAAGTTAGCACTCAAAAATTGATAGCATTTCTATACACAAGAGAGAAATTAAGTAAACCACACCTTTCACAGTAACACCCCAAAAATGAAACACATAGGAATCAACCTGACAAAGGAAGTAAAAGATTTATACAGTAAAAATTATAGTACTCTGAAGAAAGAGATGGAAGAGGATTTCAAAAAATGGAAAGATATTCCTAACTCTTGGATAGGAAAAACCAACATTGTGAAACTGGCTATACTTCCTATATTTTTATATAGATTCAATGCAATCCCAATTGAAATACCATTAGTATACCTCACAGATGTACAAAAAATTCCTAAACTTCATCTGGAACCAGAAAAGACCTAGAATAGCAAAAGCAGTCCTGGGCAACAAAGGAAAGGCAGGAAGCATCATAATCCCTGACTTGAAATTACACTGCAAAGCTACTGTGGTAACATCAGCGTGGTACTGAGATCAAAACAGACCTGAGGATCGATGGAACAGACTAGAAATGTACACACAACTGCAAGCACACTAGGCCACCTTGGCTGTGACCAAGGTGCCAACATGGTCACTGGAAGACAGATAGCCTCTTTAATAAAGGCCACTGGAAACACTGGCTTTCTACATGTCGAAGGCTTAAAATAGAACCATGCCTAACACCATGCACAAAACTACTGTCAAAATGTATCGAAGATTTAGCTATTAAAACTGAAACATAAAAGTTTTTGGAAGAGAGAGTAGATAAATACCTTAAGGACATAGGGGTAGGTAAAGAGTTCTTGCAAAAAAGTAAAACTGCAGGGGAAATACTTCAAAGAATCAACTATTGGGTTCTCATCTTTTTCAAAAAGGTTCTGCATGTAAAAAACTACCAACTGTCTTAATTAGTCTTCTCTCATTGCTGGGAGAAATATCCGACACTCAAATTGGGGAAGGAAAGATTTATTTAGCTCACAGTTATTGGAGGTTTCAGTCCATATTCAGCAGGGTCCAAGGCAGAGCAGCACATGGCAGAGGGCAACCTTTCATGTGGCAGCAAACAGCAAGATCAAATGGAGGAGTCGCAGCAGCTCAAGCAGCAGGCTTCTCTCCCCTCCTTACAGTACAATGCAAATTACCTGCCCAGGGCAGGTGCAGCATCCACACCCCAATAATCAATCACATGCTCCAGAAGCTGCCCCAAGACTGCATGAGGCTTTGGGGGGACACCTAGACACAAGCCATAACAGCAACAGAGTAAAACAAAGTCCACAATGGGGGAAACAATTAGATCAGACTGTCAGAGAAAGGACTCCTATAAAAACATATAGGGAAAGCTGTGCCCCCCGTGGCGCCCGTGCCCACCAGGATGACACGATCAGTGACTCAGGCCGCCAGGCAGGTCTCCAGGCCCGCCCCCGTGGCCAATGTCAGAAAGACAGTCGCCAGGGCTACTCAAGATAATGAACAAGAAGGAAAGGCACCAAACAAAGGAAGGCCTGCCACGAAGATGGAAGCAAGAGCTGACAAGGTCGTGTCTTTTGAAGTCCAGAGTGAAGGAAATACTTTGCAAACCAACACGACCCGTGGAACCGAGCCAGATGGAGTCTTACCTGAACTGGAAAGCTTAGCTAAGACAAATCCCACAAGAACAAGAGGCAAGAGTTCCTTTGCCCCTAAAGACTTCGTGTCCCAGCCTCTGGAGGGGGTGAAGACCTATCAGGTGATGCCCATGACGCCCAGGAGTGCTGAGGCTTTCCTGATGCCCGGCCTCGCCTGGGGCCCGCTCCAGCCAGAGGGTGATAAGATGCAAGAAACAGGAAAAGAAATCTCGACCCCAAAATGTAAAACTTTTACCAACACTGTGCAGCAAGACTCAAGTAAATTCCTCCGTTCCCTGTATTCGGTAACAGTTCTCAAGGAAGAATATAGCCTAAATCAAAACGAGGTTGCTACTGAAGATTCTGAGGGCCTGTCCGTAAACAAAGCCTGCAAAGGTCAGATCCCTGAGCCACAGCATGATGTGCTATATTTCAGAAATATCCTCCAGTCAGAAACTGAGAAATTGACTTCGCACTGCCTAGCCTGGGACCGGAAGCTTGAGTTGGACATTTCCGATGATGCTAAAGAGCTCATCCGCACGGCGGTTGGCCAAACTCGCCTCCTCATGAAGGAAAGGTTCAGACAGTTTGAAGGACTGGTGGACGACTGCTAATACAAACGGGGCGAGAAGGAGACCACCTGCACCGACCTGGACGGGTTTTGGGATATGGTTAGCTTTCAGATAGAAGATGTAAATAAAAAATTCATCAATCTGATGAAACTTGAAGAATCTGGATGGCAAAACAATAACACAAGCAAGAAAGTCCTACGGAAGAAACCTGTCTCTGGCCTGGCCAGCAAGCCGACAGCAACAGTGGACGACTCTGCACGCGCAGCCGCCAGGAGCCGCCTGGCTGCAGTCAAGAGTGCAATGTGCCAGCGGACGAAGCAGTCTGGGGACAAGGACAGCATCGTGTTTGATGCCGGCTTCTTCCGAGTTGAGAGCCCCTCCAAGCCCCGCTCTGCGCTTTCCTGTGATCCACCGCCGCAAAGGCCGGGAACACCCACATCTCTCCCTGGAATGGTTCCCAAGAGCGGGGCTGCCGCCAGCCTTGAGAGGCAGATGCCATCACCAGAGAGCCCCAGCCCTCGGAGCACCCCAAGTGGACATGGTGACAAGAAGACTTTGTTTTCGAATACCCCTGAGAGCAGGAACACTGCTGTTGAAGGTGCTGGGTGTCCTGGATTAGAGGATTTGATTGAAGGGAACCAGGATGTAAATAAAACAAACATGGAGACGGATTGTTTCCCCAGTGAAGCCCTGGGTTTGCATCTTGTGGGCGGGACAGCAGATGACAAGACAATGAGCGAAGAGGAGAGTTCAGGTGTCATGGAAAGAATGGAACTCAATTCCTCCTTCACCGCGCAGGATGTTCAGATGAACAGTCCTGAACATAATAATGCCCCGCGCCAGAGGAGCCCCCTGCAAGAAGCAGCTGCTCAGACCCCTCGGCCAGCTAAGAGCTGTTCAGTACTATTTGATACTCTCACCACCGAACATCGCCTTCTTGATTCACCAGGCCCGACCCATGGCGACCCCTTCACCCTTGCAGAATGGCGGCGGCATTCGGAAAGGACCCGACTGGCCTCTTTCGGTGGGAACCTGATCGCCTTCTCCCCGCTCCGGCCCTCGGTGTTAGAAGAGCCAGAAGAAGAAGCCTTGTGAATTTAAAAATATGCCAGTGCCAGTCTCCCTGATGTATTATGTTGGAACTCTGGACAACGCGTAGCTGCATTCACTGTTTAACCCGTGTAGCCAGTGCCCCGGTGTTTTAATGTGCAGCAGTCACCCCAGTGGATTTTAGACGTGGTGCTTCCCGGGGGTGGGGTTTTGTACACTCGGCACATAGAATAAAAGGTAGACCTCGTCCTGCTCCATTGGCGTGAAATGCATGAGGCTAGTGCGAAGCATACTTATGTGGAGCTTATTGACATTCTTTTAACTTTGACCAAAATATTTACTTCCTTTTAACTCCTACAAGAATGCACTGAC
>NW_004524804.1:2884215-2887329 GCF_000260255.1 Octodon degus
GACTCAGGTCTCCAAACTTCAAGGAACCAATGCAAGAATGGGCATCTGAGAGGAACACACCTTTCACAAAAGAAGAGATACAAATGACAAAGAAATATATGAAAAATGTTTAACACATTGACCATTCAAGAAATGCAAATTAAAACAATGCTGACATACCATCTTACACCATGAAGAATGGCTATCGTCAAGAAGTCAAACAATAACAAATTCTGGAAAGATTGTGGGGAAAAAAGAACCCTTCTCCACTTTTGGTCCAACTGCAAGCTGGTACTTTCATTATGGAAATCAGTGTGGAGATTCCTCAAAAAACTAGGGCTGGAGATCTCATTTAAGCCAGCTATTCTCCTCCGAGCGATTTTTCCAAGAGAATGGAAACCATCACGCCACAGCCATGTATGTGCACCCATGTTTATTGCAGCACAATTTGTCACAGCTAAATCTTGGACACAACTCAAACACCCATCACCCGAGAAATGGATAAAAAAGACATGGTATTTTTACACAGTGGAGTATTATTCAGAAAAAAAAGAGATAGCTGAGACTCTTGTTGATGAATGGATGCAGCTAGAGGCTGTATTGATAAGTGAAATAAATCAAATCCACATATGTCAAACATTTGATTATCTCACTAGTGTGAGAACCAGAAAGAGTAATGAAAATCTAAAAGGTACAACAGATACTATGGAAGGGAAACAGATTGTTCAATGGGAAGGGAAAGCTGGGTTGAGGAAAAGGCCAAAACAAAAAAGAAAAAAAATATATATATGCAGAATACTTTGGATAATTGTAGTATTGATTCCTGCTGGTCTTTTGAAAAGAGCAGTTAATGCTTATAAATTTTTTTTCCTCTGATTTTTTCCTCTTTTGAATTTCTTATAACTTCTTCCTTACATTAACATGCACAAGATGGGTAAGGCAATGATCCTGAGAATCTTCAGCCGCTTTTTGAAACTAGCAGTTACTTGGTAGGATTCTCACCCTGCCTAACTATATATGCTGATACCTGTGAACTAAGCAACTGCCCTGAAGAAAGCTATGTGTTTTGTTTTTTTTTAAACAAATATTACACATTTATATCTGGTAATCTGAACAACTAATTCAATAATAACATCATCTAATATAGCAATAATTGTTGAATTCCTATTATTTTGTTTAGTGAAATCTTGTATCATTTCTATTGCTTTTAATCACTGTTTTGCATTGCTTAAAAATAAATAAATAAGATAAAAAAATAAGACATCACTTTTTTTTCTTTCTTTCTTTTTTTGCTTTTTGTCAGCTAAGGTCTCACTCTGCAGTCCAGGCTGGCTTGAGCTCTCCTGGCGAGCCTCCTGCCTCAGCCACACCGGGCGGAAGCACCCTGCCCTGAATCGCGTGCCCCTGAAAACCAAACAGAAAGCACCACCCTGTTCTCAAGGCACTTACGGTCTAATCAGGAGAGGACAGATAAGGAACAAATGACGAAATGCAGCCAGCAATGTGTGCAATACAAGTGGCTTTAGATTTTTCACAGGCCTAAGCGAGGACAATTTCTACTAAAATAAACTGAACCTTGAAGCCCAGCTCTGGAGAATATAATCACACTGAAAATATAAATTATCATGCTAGCCCCGTCACCAGGCACACTGATCTGGTCACCTACGCTAGGCGTGGTGGTGCACACCTGTAATCCCAGTGCCGGGAGGCTGGAAACAGGAGGATTACTGCAAATCCAAGCTGCATAGGGAGACCCTATGCAGGGTATAATCTAATGCATTAAAAAAATAAAAAGTAAAATATAAATTTTAAGCACCTGCCTGGTAAACACAATCCCTAGTACCATACACACACACACACACACACACACACACACACACACACACAATAAATACACAAACAAACAAACATTTAGGAAGTTACCTCTAATTCAGCTTGAAAATAAGCTTAGCACTTTTGTAAATAATTTTTCATGCTACAGAATCTTTATAGGCCCCCAAACTAAGCTTCCAATTTGTCACATTTCTACCACGCATTCTAACATCATTAATATTGAACACATCTGTTAGGACCACCCTCTAAAGATGGATTTTTTTTTCTCAAGCAAATGGACATCTTCTGACATGCCCTGCAGTACCCGGGAAGGTCGGTGACAAGAAGCTCGGATGCGTCACTGCACTGCATCCGGCGGCCTGTTTCCCAGCTCTGTAGGGCTTAGCTGGCCAAGCGAGCTCCGCCAAGGCTTCCAAGCTCTGTGTTTTCTGTACTTTCCTCAGTAAAATGAGTTTCAGTGGTATCTGCTTTGCATTCTTCTTGTGAACATGAAAGAGTTGAAATATTCAAAACATGGATAGAGAGGCTGGAAGCACAAAGACTGCAAAAGCGCTTGCTGCTTTCTTAGGCCACAAGCCTCGCCCACATTCTTTCTCTGGAAGTCCTGTTTCCTGCGATCTCCTGTGTTCAGCAGTGGTAGGACAGATGGACCATTCCATCAGCTTGGACCTGAGGGACGGGGGGCTGGGCGGCCCATACAGCAGCAAAACTAGCATTCGGTCGTGTTTTCCACACACTGCAGTATACTAATCAGCATGTGATTAATATAAAGCCTTCCATTTGGAATTTGGCTTTGGCCCTTCGCACCGCTGCCTGGTGTCTGTCCAGGGTTACCACGCCCCCTGCCTCACGGCGTAAAACTTAGTGCACAGTCTACAGAACTCAGAAGTCTAATCCTCATTGCAGATCAAAGCTCTGTTGTCCTGGTTCTTCCTGAACAGTCAGTGGAAGTGCCGTGGAGGGGAGGGGAAGGGAGAGGAGGGGAGGAGGAGGAGAGGAGAGGACAGGAGAAGAGAGGAGAGGAGAGGAGAGAAGAGGACAGGAGAGGAGAAGACAGAAGAGGAGAGGAGAGGACAGAAGAGAGGACAGGACAGGAGAGGAGAAGACAGGACAGGAGACGAGAGGAGAGGAGAGGAGAGAACAGCAGAGGAGAGGAGAGGACAGGACAGGACAGCAGAAGAGAGGAGAGAGAGGAGAGGAGAGGACAGGAGAGGAGAGGAGAGGACAGGAGACAAGAGCAGAGGAGAGGACAGAAGAGGAGAGGACAGGAAAGGAGAGGACAGAACAGGACAGGACAGGAGA
>NW_004524804.1:2888090-2888871 GCF_000260255.1 Octodon degus
AGGAGAGGAGAGGAGAGGAGAGGAGAGGAGAGGAGAGGACAGGGAGGCCTCCTCTCCCCCAGTCTGGTGGCAGGCAGGCTGCAGAATGGCACATCAGGCTGCAGACCAGTATGTGTGCCTGGGCACTGACTGACTGATGGTAGTGGGACAATCCTGATAGTGAGATTGTTGGTAACTTTGGACAGAACCACCCAGACTGGCTCTGTGGGCTCTGAGCCTTCCCTAGCAGGCGCAATGTCACATGCCATATGAGGGTCGCTGTGATGGTGGTAAAGTTGTGAGGCAACCTCCAAGCAGGCATTTGGCTTTTGTTTGCCCCAGCTGCGCTGCTAACTCCTTAAGAGCAGCAGTGGTGCCTCCTTTGCCTCCGTGCTCTGAAAATTCACAGAATCAGATTCACAGTGAGTGAGCATTCATTAATGCAATTGAACTAAATCCCGGGAACTTTCTGAGCCACACTGACGCCTTGCCAGATCGAGCAGGGCCTGCTCTCTGAAGAAGCAGTGTGAGGGGCTGCTTTCTGTTAAATCTTCTGTAAAGCTGGTAACTTTAGGAGTCCCCCTCTGGTCTCAGGAAACCCTGACATCAATGCTAATTTGATTTGCTAAGTGTTTCCCTTTATATAATTCCATGTCCTGAGCCATGACAGGCAGCTCCACAACACCCATGGTAGGCCTCTGTGGATGGGGTTTCCTGTCGCGCACAGCCTTGCCAGCAAGGAAGACGCGACCACTGGTTGTGTCTGCGCAGCCTTTTATTGCCCTGTTACATTTCTCTTCTC
>NW_004524804.1:2891506-2894022 GCF_000260255.1 Octodon degus
CCATCCTAGGGCACGGCTACACGCAGCTCCCTACAGTTTCCTAAGTAGCACCCCTACACCGCTGAGGCTCTATGCCAACCAGAACACATCTCCACAATGATAGCCTTGTATGTCCGTCCCTTGGGCTCTAAATCTTTTGTGTTGATAGAATAGTACCTATGATTTATAACCCAAACAGAGCAGCTGCGCAGAGGCCAGGAGCAGAGAGGAGCATCTAAACCAAGTGATGAGGGTAGGAGGTGAGGGAACATGTAGGAATTTAGGAACCTAAAGTGTTCTAATTCCTTCCTTTCTAAGGTAAATTAGAAGTTCCTAAGAAGTGGGAGGGTGTCCCTCTGGATCAGGACTGTGCAGATAAAAAGCCCTCAGAGTGAAGCAGTGAATTAGAAGCCACACATCTCTCGTGCTGGAAAGAGAAGCCTTGCTGTCCCCGGGTCAGTGATTTCCAATGAGAATGTGAGGGCTGCACACAGTTCTGCATAGTACACTTAGCTAGAGTAAAAGTGAAATGTAATTTAAAATTCAGCCCTCCCAAGCCCACCACAGCCCAGCGTCCTCCAGCCACGTGTGGTGGTGGACGGTGTGGGCAGGAGCCTCACACATGTGAAAGACTTTCTCCCCACCCTGCACACTCCATCTGCGCGGAATTGCTTAAGGACGTTAACAAGGGCCGGCCAGAAAGTGCACCAAAGTGCCTGCTTTGGCGGTGCGCAGCAGCCGGGGTTCGGGTGTGCCATGCCGGCCCTGCTCCCAGGCGCGCTGAGGCCCCGTTGAGGCTGCTCGTGGTGGAGCCTCCCTGTGAGCCCACTTGGGAGGCTGAAAACAGGAGGATCCCTATGAGTCGGATGTGCGTAGTGAGACCCGGCAGACTCGGCAGACTCGGCAGACCCGGCAGACCCGGCAGACCCTGTAGACCCTGTAGACAGTAGACCGGTAGACCGGTAGACTCGGTAGACCTCGTAGACCCTGTCCTAAATTCACAAAAATAAATAAATAAATAAATAAGGGCATTAACACGCCATATCACAGAAACTTGTTGACTCTTGCCTTCCGCTGACGCAGGCCCACGTTCCTGCCTCTCCGGAGCTAATGCGTTACCCGACGCTGCTATACTGGGTCTCTGTCCTGACAAAGCAATACAAGCTGAGCCGCTTACAGCAACAGGTGCCTAGAGCCTCGCGCTTCTGTGGCTCGGAGCCCGCGGTGGGGTGGACGCCGGGCGCTCCCTGGAACGAAGCTGGCCCGGCAGCAGCTGCTGCTCCCGCGGCCCGCCTCCCCTGCGGCCTCTTAGCTCCCGTCGCACGGGCTGAGGACCTGTGACCGCGGCCCTGAGCATGCTCGGAGCACCACTCACGTGGGACCACCGGCCCTTTCCGCCGGGATGGCAGCAGGAGCTGAGACCCCATTTCCAGCAGGACCTGAGAATTAGGACCTCCACATAATTCCTTGGAAGTTTAAGTCAATCTATAACAGGTTTTGACAAAACTCCTGATAGATTTTCACATTTTTATAAGTTGTTTATACAATTTTTCATGCATAGGTACATTTATAAAAGTCAGTAATAAGACATCTGTGTCAATAAGGATAAACATTTTTACACCTGCGAGTAATTTGAATTAGATACAGGTTCGCTGGAAGGTGTAAGTTACGTAGAGTTGTGTATTCTCACCAATGTCTGTGATAACATCTTGTATGCTGGAGTCCAATCTTGAATCGAGAAAGCTGCGATAAAGCCAAACTCTGTTTTCAGGTCTGTTTTTCTTTCTTCTCCCCTTTCCTGGCGTATGCTTCGCATACATGCTGCGTGCGCACACGGTGCGGACCGGTCCACACGCACACGGCAGCTCCGCGGAGCTGGACGAGGTGTGGCCACCGCGCGCAGCCTGCAGCTGTGCGCCCGCCGGCAGCAGGCCGTCACCAGCCGGGGGAGTCAGCTCCCGAGCCGCCTCCACTGCCCGAGCTCCGCCCGCTGCAGCCGCCCACACGGAGGCGCTCTTCGCTTCTCACCTAAGAGGCGGCATATGGCAGCTCGGCGGACTAAGCGCCTGCCAGGCAAGCGCAGAGCCAGGGTTCGATCCCTGGCAGCACGTGCTGAGCTGGCCTCCTAGTCGCGCGTGCGGCACAAGCCTGTAATCCCAGCGCTGGGGAGGCTGAAAACAGGAGGATGGCTGCGCGTCGGAGCTGCGTAAGAGAAGCTGTGTGCAAATGGATCTTGTCATACGTGCTCTTTTTGTGATTGGCTTTTTTCACTGTGATTGGCACAACTTTTCAGAACGTCGCCTGAGTCGTGCGTCTCAGCAGTGCGCTCCTTTTGCGGCGAGGAATGTTCCAGGACGTGGCCGTGCTGCGGTGTGCCCAGCCGCTCTCCCCCCGAGCCGCAGCGAAGCTTCCCGCTTTTGACAGCTAGGAGAAAAGCTCGCGAAATCCTCGCGCGCGCCTTCTGCACGCAGCAGCCCCCTTCTCTGGGCTCCCCAGAGCTGAGCCCCGCGTCGCGGCCGCGTGGCCCTGGGCCGGGG
>NW_004524804.1:2894122-2929895 GCF_000260255.1 Octodon degus
GTTGCCGCCGCCCCGCCCCGAGCGGCCCCGCAGCCTATCGGCCCCGCAGCCGGCCTGCGCACTCCCGAGCGCAGGCTGCGCGGGGCCTTCTTACTTGCTGGCTCTTCCTTCGCAGTCGCCTGCCCAGAAACGCCCGTCCACGTCCTTCGTCGGTTTTCTGATTGTGCTAGTTTGTAATCAGATTGAATTGTGAAGGTTCCTGTTTGCACATTCCGTAAATCCTTTTCCAGGCATGAGATTTACACTCATTTCCTCCAACTGCATAGCTTGGATTTTCATTGTAGAGGCTTCACGGAAGAAAGCACTTATTTTGATGCGATTCAATTTATCGACTCTTCCTTTTCGTGTTTGACTTTAAGAACTCATTGGCCTTAGATGTTTCCTCTGGTTTTTTTTCTAGATATCACAAGGTATTTTGTTTGTATCTAATGCTTTACATTTTGAGTTAATTTTATATAGGTATCGGGTTTAAGTGGAGATTCGAGTTTCGGTGTGTGCATAGTTGTCCAATTTCTCCACAGCTCTCTGTTAGACATGCTAACACTAAGCTTCACTGGTTCCGTGCCTTGTCAAACATGAGGTCTGTTTTCCCCGTCAGGTCCATCCACCTACATGTCTGCCCTCCATGTCTGTCACACTGCCCGGGTTACTCTAGATTGCAAATACACCTTTGAATGGATAGTAGATCACCTCACATGGTAGTCTGCATCTTCAAGACTATTTTTATCTCTCACAGAGAAGTTTCTTTTGGCTTGGAACAAGTCTGTTTACAGAAGTCTTTATCATATTTTAACTGCCTTTGGCAAATGTAGGAAAAGCTTGGCCTCTTTAATATGTTCCAGCCCGTGAACACACGTGCTTCTCCAGATACTGACTGGAATTCCTCTTTTTCTTAAGTGTTTTGTGATATTTATTCATACAAATTTTGTGTATGTTTTGCTGGACTTATACCTGGTATTCAATTTTCTTTGGAGAAATATCAAATAGTACTACATTTTAAAATTTCATTCTCTGCTTGTACTTTGTGACTGTGTACAAAACACTTGATTAATGTTTGTTGGTCTTGCATCCAATAACATAAAGTTTCCGATACTTGTTCTAAAAACTTTTTGCAAATTCCTTGCTTTTTTTCTAAGAGAGGGTCTTACTATGTGGCTGAGGCTGGCCTTGACCTCTCAGTGGTCCTCCTGCCTCAGCCTCCCAAGAGCAGGGTTGTAGGTGTGCCCCAGCATGCCTGGTTTCCTTGGGATTTTTAATGATCATCATGTCATCTGCAATTATGGTATGTTGTTTTCAATTTGCGTGTCCTTTATTTATTTTTCTTATCAGATTGCTTTATTTAAAACTTTCAATTATGTGTTGACCAAATAGATCCCAGCTCTTTCCTGTTTACAGAGAAGCCCAGAATGCCCACTAGGTGCCTGGTGCTGACTGCAGGGTCCTGTGGGCTCCGGGGCTGAGACTGCGCGCAACCTCTGCTGACAGCACGGCTCGGTCCACACTTGCTGATGGAGTCCATCATGGCTACTAATAAATCTCACTAGAGCATGGTGTGTTTCTTCTCCTCAGAGATTGTTGAATTCAGTTAGGAGAGGGAGAGGGAGGGAAAAGCAATCTCTGTTTAGCAGTGACTGGTAGACACTGGCCAGTACTTTACTATTGTTTTGCTATTTCCTTGCCTTCAGGCCTAAGGTTAATTCTGTTCTCTAGTAAAAAAGGGCCAGGAAAGAGTTCATCTGTCTTTTGTTTTCTGGGAGGTATTACGCAAACTTCATGTGAACATCTTAAGTGCTTGGTGCAGATTTAGGCGACCCATGCATTGCAGCCCGGGTCAGGACCCTTCTTCTTAGGAGCTCTTAAAGCAGGCATTGACTTGCATGCTCACAGAATGATTCAGAGTGCTGACTCCACCTTGGCTGAGATGTGGGGTTGCAGGCTTTGAGGAACTGGTGACTTTCTTCTAAGTTGTCAAGTTTATGACCATGACGTTGTTATTTGTACTGTTCTTTTAACAGTAAGTAGTAGCTGTTGGACCTGACATCTCTGCTTCTTTTATGTTATTGATGATTTGCACCTTCTTTTGCTTTGATCTTTCCCAATTTTTCTAGAGATCTAACAATGTTTTTCTTTTCCTCCAAACATTGAATTTTCCCCACTGATTTTACATATTATTTCTTTTCACTTTCTATTTCACTCATTCTCATTGACCTCTATTATTTCCTTTAATCTCCTTTTTCAGGTTTTTGAAACAGGTACTTAGAGTTTTTTAAAAAATTTAATTTAATTTATTTTAAAAAGTGAAAACAGAAGCAAAAACAAATGGAAAAAATCAGAAACAGGGTAATAAATAACAATGTGTATGTTGCAGATTTTCAAAACAGGAATAGCTAATTAACAATGGTTGTTTTGTTATCTATTTTTGTCATCAAATCTGTTGGTCAGATTAAAATATCTCTGTTAATAGTTATGTAAGATTAGGAAAATAATCAGGTACTGGCATTTGCTTTCAAAAAATCTTAATTTTTTGTTTTAATTTATTTTCAAGTGTATAGTAATTGATGAGACAGGGCCGGCAAGATAGCTCAGTGGTCTAAAGTGCCTGCTTAGGCAAGCCTAAGGCAGGCGCAGGGGACCGTGGTTCAATCCCAGGCACCACATGCTGCACCAGCTCCGCCCTCAGGGCAGGCTGAGCAGGCCCAAATAAAATAAAATCAGGAAATTTAAACAAAAATTAAAAATAATTGATAAGACATCAGGAATGGTGCAGATTTAGAAGGCCAACATGAGGGGCATCCAACCATGGGTTTCGCGTTACACATTGCTGTCCTCAATATAGTTGCTCAGATCACAGATATCAGCGTACAGAGTTAGTCAAGGTAGGTGCTTGGAGTTTTGAATTGAAAATTTTCTCTACTTTTAATGTATGCATTAGTATTACAGGTTTTCTTGTGTGCTACTCTTTGTGTTCTCCAAAAGTGTGTGTATTGTGTCTCATTTCTGTTCACATCCATATTTCTTTTCCTAATTTCCCTGAGACTTAGCCTTTGATCTGTGTGCCACGGAAATGTGTGCTGTTCCATTCCTACGTGACCAGCAATTTGCATATTGCTTTTCTGATAATGATTTCTAGCATAAATTCATTATGATCAAGTACTTTACTACATAATTTCAATCCCTTTAATTTGGTAATGTTTATTTTATGACCCAGAATAGTTTGTATTGGTTGATATTTTCTGCATGCTTGAAAATTTTGTCTTCCACTGTCGTGAGGTGGAGTGTCCAGGTCCATCAGCATCTGTTGGGTTTTGGGGGAAGCCGGTGCTCCTCCCCTTTCGCTTATTTTCTTTTTCGGAGATAAATGAGATACTGCTGAGCTCGTGAATTCCCCATATTTCTCTGTTGTTTATAAATTTCTTCTTTCTTTCCATCAGTTGTTTGTTCCATTGTTTGAGACAAGTTCTCAGTACGAAGCTCAAGGGAGCCTTGGACTCACTATGTGCCCCGTGCTGGGCTCAAGCTTATAGAGATCCTCCCACCTCAGCCACCCCAGTGCCGGGATCTTGTATAGCATGAATTAGCACACCTAGCAGTCCAGCAGTCTTTTAATTTTTTTCTATTTTTGTATTTAGTGGAATTATGAAACCATCATTGTCAGCAATAACCAAAGATTTACCATTTCAAGAAAGGAAGTCTAAATTCATCAGCAGTCACTTGTTCCAAGCCCCAGCCCCACTCATTATCCTCAAAGAACGTCTCTTGGGAAGTTTCATATGATGAAATCATTCAGGACATGATCCTTTATGACTGGCTCCATTCAATTAGCATAATAATGTCAAGCTCATCCATATGAAAGCATGCATCTAAGAATGAAAGTATGTCCTTCTTAAAATGCCAGATGACATTTGGTTGTCATATCACATTGCATTTGCCCATGCGCCTGATCTGGTTTTAGCTGTCTTGGGTGTCCTTCAAGAGGTGAGGTCATTGTGGCATTTGCTGACTCACTGATCAGACTTCTCCAAAGGAGCTGTGGCGGGTTTTACATTCACAGCAGCACTGTAAAGTGCTCCAAATTCTCCACAGCCAACCTAAGTGCTGGCTATTTCCTTTCATTGTGCTTGTGGGTGTGAAGTGAAATCTTACATAGTTTTTATTTTTATTTCTCTGATACTTAATGATGTTCAGTAGCTTTCCATAGATTTGTTGGAATAATTCACTTTCAGAGAATTTTCAGTGAGATTCTTTAGCTATTTTTAAACTGGTCTGTCATTTCATAAATGAGTTATTATGTAAAAATAATCTTTCATCAAATAGTGTTTAGAAATATTTTTCTCGTTTTTTGATTCATAATTTCATTAACTTCATGTTATCCTTTGAAGAAAAAATTTAATTATTATTTAAATGAAATCGGGTTTGATGATTCTTCATTTGGTGTGAGGAATTACTGCTTAATTCAAGTTCATTAAGATTCATTGAAATATTTTCACCTGAAGTTTTTTTTGGATCTTTTTTTAAAATTTAATTTAATTTTACTTTATTTTCCATAATTTTATTGAGAAACAAATAGCAATGAGACAGTTTCAAACAAAATTGGTAGGACAGTTTCAATAATTAACACATTGCATACATTCATCCTCGTGGTTAATTGCTGCACAAGATGCAGACATGATATCCTATTTACAAACACTATTAGAATAAATCCTTCTATTCATTAAGAGAATGTGACTATATATCTATCCTAACCATTTTGAATACACAGATACAAAATGGACATTCATCTGTATCCCCTTTTTTTGTTAAGTTCCATTACTTGAATATTATAGGTGTGTTAACTCAGAAAAATATTCTAAGAGTCCAGTAGTCCATAATAGCATTGGGTCTTCCACTTGACTAGCATTGTCAGAAGTTGTTGACCTGAGTCCCCTACAACTCAACATAACACGATGGCTTTACTTCTTATACGTCGTTTTTATACTTTTCTGCTGGATGGTTAAGACCAAGGTAAAGCAGGACCTTTGCAACAAGAGTTGTAGCTTTTGGGTCTGATAAGGTCAGTGAAATCCCCTCAGGATTTATCCTGAGATCCTGGACCTCAGATTGTAAAACCTTTGTCAGTGTCAGCCATGTGGATGAGTCACAACCATTGCTTGGCCAATGTGCTCTCTGTGAAAGCCTGAGAGAATGTTTTCTCTCCATGTGACTCTCCTTAGGCACACTCTACCTCATCGATCACTTTGCTCTTTGGCCCCATAATCTCCTTGAAGCTGGAGAGTTGACAACGATTTATGCATCAGGCTATACAGTGCGACTTCGCAGGTTCGAGCCCATAAGCTCCTTGATCAGAAAATTTGGGACACTACTGAGTTACATGATGTTATAGTACAAGTTCTCAAATGTCCTGAGTCTTAATTGACCTTGGAAGCTTAGGGCCAAAATGTTGGCTTTCCTTGCAGCCCTCCTTTTTCTCTAATTTTGGTCTGCAAACTTAGGTTGTTAACCCTCCAGAAGAGAAGCTTTTTGTTATTACCATACAAGCTAACTCTAACTTTATATACAGACACCTGTGAAGTAAGCAACTACACTGAAGATGGCAATTTATAATAGTAGGTTCATGCTTGGAGTGCCTGTCATTCTGGTCTTCTGAATACGGGCTGTTTGTCGTGACATGCCAGTTGTTGCCGTGCTGTCTCCCAGGTCGATGACTGTTCGGAGACAGGAAAAGGAATGTTGTGGGACTGTCATGTGACAAGGTTGTATATGGTTAGATTTTTGGACTTATAATGTAAACATAAGAATTATATAATTCTTTATGCCTATTTTTAAAATATATTTTAATTTTTTAAATGTTTTTCATCATATTCTGTATGGACTTAAAATTCGACATATCAATACTTGATGAAAAATACCTGTTCCATGTTATGCCTAAGATGTTTAATATTCAGACAGTGAGGTTAAGCTTAAAATCTAAATTTATTAGAGCACATGACGCGTCGCTTCACTGCCCCCAAAACACTCGTCCCCTCAGAAAGCGGCTGTCCCCTGCCCCATGTCCGGAAGCAGCGCCAAGGCTTGCCCTGAGCTGGGGTGTACAGGCTGGGCCTCGGGTCCCGGGCAGGCTCGGGGTTCCCCCTCGCGCTCAACGTGAGCTCGGATGAGCCGCCAGCCCCCCGCCCAGCCCTGGGAGAAGGGACGGCGTGCGCTGCTTGGAAGCCCTCTGCGCTCGGCTGGCTCTCGCAGGGACACTCGCAGGGACACTCGCGGTGACACTCGCAGGACACTTGCAGGACACTCGCAGGGACACTCACAGGACACTCGCGATGACACTCGCAGGACACTCGCAGGGACACTCGCAGGACACTCGCGATGACACTCGCAGGGACACTCGCAGGAACACTCGCAGGGACACTTGCGGTGACACTCGCAGGACACTCGCAGGACACTTGCAGGGACGCTCGCAGGACACTCGGACACTCGCGATGACACTTGCAGGACACTCGCAGAGACACTCTCAGGACACTCGCAGGACACTCGGACACTCGCGGTGACACTCGCAGGACACTCGCAGGGACACTCACGGTGACACTCGCAGGACACTCGGACACTCGCGGTGACACTCGCAGGACACTCGCAGGGACACTCTCAGGACACTCGCGGTGACACTCTTAGGACACTCGCGGGGACACTCGCGGGGACACTCACTGCGGCTGTCGCGGGGACCCGCGAGGACTCGGGCCGCCTCGCAGCGGAGCGTGAGAGCTCCGGGAGGTGCGGTGCGCGCAGGGGCGTCCGCTGGGCCCACCATGGGCATGCGCTTGCCCTTATAATGGCTTTTAAATTTTAAAATAAACCATATTTTCTTGCCTTTGTGGATCTATGACATTAAGTCAAGTTTACGTTCGTGCATGATGCACAGGAGAGGTTCGGCTTCGCGGCGCCCTGCTGCTTGTCACCAGGCTTCCGCTTTCCCACGACATGTTTTCGCTCGCGAGGCAACAGCAGTCGCGGAGATTTATGGGCTTATCTGAAGGGCTGTAATTATGTTTCAGCGATTTATGTGTCACCGCTTATGTAAGCTTCAGTGTGTTGATGGACACAGCATTATACGGAGTCTGGAAGATAAAGTAAAAGTCATAAATGTAGGATCATGTGTCTTCGGATAATTTGCTTGAATTCCTCTATAAACTTTAATATGGCTTTTCAGTTTCTCAAAGATGCTAGCTATGATGTTGGTAGGGAATATAGTGAACCTCAAAATCGATTCTCTGCGTCCTTTTCACATTGTTGAGTATTCTGGTCTCTGAAGATAGCATACGTGTCCCTTTATGCAAATCTTTGTTTTAATTTAACAATGCAATGCACTTTTCAAGTTATAATGTTTGCACTTTATTTAATTTATAGTATTTTATCATTATTATAGTACAGCGTATGTGACCCTGAAGCAAATATTATTCTTGTTGATACACCTGAAATGGAAACTTTTCATTAATTTTATTTTCATTGTTCATTGTTAGTACATGTAAATGTGACTGATTTTATGTTGGTCAAGTAACTTGAAAAGTGTTTGACCTTATCAGGGTTTTCTACTTTGTAGATAAATTCTGAGAATTTCCTCAGTATGAGGTAATGTTATATGCAAGTAGAAATGGTTTTATTCATGCATTTTACCTGATTTTCTTTTTTCTCTGCATTTTTTGCTTGCCTATTTTGGTAGGCACACGGATCAGCAGTGTATAAGTAGAGATGGCTGAGAGGCATTCCTAGGCCCTTCCCAAATTCAGGAGAAAAGCACTAGATCATTCACCATAAGGAGGGAGCTAGCTGTCGGTTTTCCTGTGCATGCTTTCCTTTTCCTATTGAAGAATTTGAGCATGGTTATCAGAAAAGATTGATTGATGGATGAGTTTTGTGTATTTTAGGGAAGGTCTACAGGGAGTTCAGGGTCTCACTACTAGATTGGACTCATAGTGAGCCACCTGTTTACAGCCTCCCAAGAGCTCAGATTACAGGCGCGCGCCACCACGCCCAGTCTCAATCGCCATCTCAGCGTGTCCCAGGGGTGAGGCCAGCACAGCAGACCTGGGAATTGAACCCCCGCCCCTGCGCCTGCTTGCAGGCGATTTAATCCACTGAGCTATTTGGCTGGACCAGAAAAGATGAGTCAAATTGACAAATATTTTCTTTTCCTTATTCCAATACAGTTCTCATAATTTATTTTGTTCTTATTATAAATTATATTATAGCTTCTATATGAATGAAAAACTTAAATACAATTATATGCAAATCATTTATAAAATTGCTTTTTAAATCAGTAAACAAAAAAAGATATATAAATTTATCCTGTTTTATACTTTTATAATGACTGTACTCTCCTTTTAATAATTTTCATACAGGTTAAAGTTACTGGGGATCATACATTTTAGAACTAAAATGTTTCTTTTGGAATGACTTTTTAGTCATGTATACAAGCAATGCATTCAATTTTCTTTCTCAGGGAATGTTTCTTTAGTTTTTGACAGATACATTTTCTGAATATAAAATTACTTGTTGATGAAACTACTTCCTTTCCTTGGTTGCGCCCTGCACGGCTGTCCTCTGGCCCCCGCCGACGATGGGTAGCTCCTGCTGGTCTCCACCATTCCATGAGCAGCCGTTTCCTATTGCCATTTTGATGACTTTCTCCTGGTCACTGGCCTTTAAAATATCACATTCTGATACGTTAGAGTGTAGATGTCTTGATTTTTGTAATGTTTGAAGTGCTTCAAGTTATTTATGTGTGAGGTTAATGTCTTCCATAAAATTTGGAAGATTTTCAAAATTTTCTCTTTATCTTGTTTTACTTCTACATAGGTATATTTTGGTGTAGCTAATGATCTCCATACTTTTAGTAGATTTTGTCCCTTTGTTTTGACTCGCCTTTACTTTGGTCTTCACATGGCATAATCATGATGTGCTGTAATTTATTTTCTAGCTCCCTGATTTGGTCTGCCATTTGAAACCTACTGTTGAGTTGTTCAGTGAATTTTTCATTCCAGTTACCCCTCTTTTCCTGTCTGTAAGCTCCGTGTTTCCTTTTTCATTTCTGTCTCTGTAGTGACTACCTTTCTTTGACAAGACATCCTTGTGTCTCCCCTTCCTCACAGAAGCGTCATTTACATCCATCCCGTGGCCCGTGGATGGTCTGCCTTGCTGGATACAACACCTGGAGCCTCTCACAGGCAGCTTTGCTGCAGGCTCCACCCTCCCCCATTACAAGTCAGATCTTCCTTTTCTTTGCATTTCCCCATGTTTTGTTTTCTTAAAAACAGGTTAGGTTAGCTTAGGTTAGGCTACATATCAAAGTAAATCTAAGCACAGGGTGCTGCAACAGAGCTCCCTGTTAATACGTTCTTTATTTGTTTGGAAGTTTACCTGGCAGATTGCAATGAAATAGAGCCCTACTCGGTGGATATCGCCCTGGCCCTCGGCATGTGTGTAGTTACCAGAGGGTAGGGTCTGATTCTGCAGGACTGTGGTTCTGGTTTGTATGTATTGTCTCCTATACTGTTTATTTAGAGCTGACACCTACTTGTTAGGGACTTCTATTATGAAAACACAAACAAATGAAACAAAAATCACTAGAAAACAATTGCTCCACAATGAAATTCACATTAAAATCTGTCCAAGCTACAAGGACTTCTTTATTTTTAAATTAACTTTATTGGTATATTTTAGATACACATAATGATTACATTCCTCATACAGAATTTGTACCTGTACATGATAAATCTTGATATTTCTTTCTTCCCGTTTCCCTACCCTCCATTCAACTGTATTTTTCTTCCTTATTTTCAAAGTTTTAGTTCCATTTTTCTTCTTTCCTCATATTTATGCCTACCCTTCCTTCCTTTCTTCCTGCTCCCTGCCTTTTTCCCTTCCCGTTTGAACACTTGGTTTCTATGTCTTGATCTCTGTGCACACTTTGATTCTTATTTATTCTTTAGTTACTCACACCAAAGAAGCAGTATGAAATTTCCACACGTGTGACCACTTCGTTTCACTAACGAGTATGGTCTCATGGTGAATCCATCTACTCAGAAATTTCTCAAATTTATCCTTCTGTATGTCTTAGTGATACTCTAATTTTATTTTTTTTAGAAACCTCACATCTTTATTCACTGGTTGATGGGCATGTGGGACATTTCCAGGCTCTCGCTATTAGAACTCGTGGTGCTATAAACGTAGGATGCATATATTTCTGTGCTGTGGTGCTTTAATTCTGGGTGTTTTCTTAGAAGATACCCAAAAGGGGAATCGCTGGGTTAAATGGAACCTGTAGTCCCGGTTTTTTGAGGAATTTCCACAGTGGTTGCACCAGCCGATGCTCCCACCAATAGTGGACAAGGGTCTCCTTTCCCCAAAACTCCCACAGCATTTGTTGTGGGTTCATTTGTTCATAATCCCCATTTTTTTCTAGAGTGAGCTGGAATTTCAGCATTGTTTCATGTGCATCTGTCGAATGACTGCTGTTGCACTTACCTCATGGTTTTGCTCCACAAAACATTCCCAGAGAACTGGCTTTGGTGGCAACCTGCTCTGCAGGGCCCTCCTTTCTCTTGAGCTGTCTCTCAGCAAATCCTTCCTACTCTTAACCTCTGTTTTACCTTAGGCGTTATTCTTCAGTCTTGGGGAGCACAAGCTTGGTGTATCAGACATCCTGAAGGTTAGGCGTTACTATTGTCTCCTACGTCACTGACATGTAGTCTAAGCCAGGCGCTCGTAAAACGTGGCCGAGTTTAGTCCCTGCTGACATCCAGTAGGAACTCAGAAATTACTTCTTATTTAAAGAATTCTTTCTAGCAGAAGATGACCTGAGCATATCTCAAAGCTCAAAGAAAGGACCCTCCAGATAGCTCAGCAGACTAAAGCGCCTATTAGGCAGACGCAGAGGTCAGGGTTCGATCCCCGGTGTGCTCTGCCAGCCCTGCCGCCAGCACGCCTTTAATCCAAGTTCTTGGGAGGCTGGAAACAGGAGAATCACTACGAATCTGATCTACGTAGTGAGACCCTGTAGACCCTGTACTAAATACATTAAAAAAAAAAAGCCCTCAAAGGAAACCGCTGTGTGTGTGTGTGTGCATGTGCGTGCATGCTTCTAGAACCACAAGGACTGCAGGTTTAGTGGGAACCAAGCAGCAAGGCCCATCAGAGTGTGACCCAGACTGCACCGTTCCTTGCCCAGATCGTCCAGTCATCGGGAGCACTCACCCACCGTCAAGAGCACTCACCCACAGTCAGGAGCACTCACCCACCGTCAGGAGCACTCACCCACCGTCAGGAGCACTCATCCAAGCATTTCCAACTTTGAGCCTGCGGATGGGCTTGCTTTAGTCTCCTCGCGCCTTCCCCAGCCCTGCCGAACAGCCGAAGGCCGCCACCCTCCTGCCACCGCACACTTCAGATCTTTGCATGTTTCTGCGAGGCCTCGATTAACACAAAAATCCAGGCTTCGTTTTTACAAATTAAATGAATATACGATATTAATTCATTTGAAGCACAACTTTGGAATAATTTAAGAATAGTAAATATTTTAAGAGTAAACAGTTAACTTAGAAATTTTCTGTAAGAAATAAGAACACAATTTCTCAATAAATGTCTCAGCACTAACACCATAATGAATACATCTATTTTTCTAAGGAAACATTCTTTAAAGTAGATGATTTTGTGGCTCACAATTCTCAGCCCAGGGGCTGGGAGATAGCTCAGTAGAGTAAGTGTTTGCCTGGCAAGCACAAGGGCTTGAGTTCAATCCCCGGTTCTGCCAAAAAAAAAAAAAAAGTTCAAAACAATTCTTAGTCTAAATTTATAATTTTTATTTTTTTTTCAAATTCATAATTAATACCTAACCTTCAAATGCAGTAATAGTTGAAAGAAGTCCAACACTGTTAGATAATACAGCATATATTTTTCTGAAGAACACTAGCATGTACAAAAGAAGATAAGCTGTATCATGTTAGAAGTGGTGAGGAGTAGATATTCCTCAAAAAATAAAAAATAAGTATAAAGGGTATAAGTATAATTACACCCTCAGCAACACTGCATGGCACACCTGGCTTGAAACATTCGTGTACTGAAACAGTATCGATTAACAACCCAATAGATTGATATTTCTGTACAATATCATTGATGAGATGGTTTATATTTCCTGTAAGAATTTTCCATCTGAGGCAAGCATATAAAGAAAGGCTGTTTGTATAAATAAATACAAAAGATGTGTAACTGAGTTAGAGTTTAATGATATATTAAAGAGGTTGGTCTCTAACAAAATAAACAGCTTGTTTAAATAAGCAATTACAATTAAATTGAGAGAGCGAAAGTTACGGGTTGATACACTTATCGAATGTTCATTTATATATCTAGTAGCTCGAATACATGATAGAACTAGAATATTAAGGAGAAAACCCCCATTTGAATATTGCTACTTTTAATTATCACAATTGAGTAACAATCAGGGCTAAATTATTTCCATAATGATTTGAGATTCTGAGGAAGTTCAACTTTGCAGAAACTTTGAACAAGAAAAGGCAGGCGCCTGAAAAGCGCACTTAACCCTTCCCGTGTTTTCTGACTGCCTGAGATGCAGCCGCCATGAAGTAAGTCTTATTCTGAGTGGAGTGTAAATGAGAAGACCGAAGCTACCCTTCTCCCGAGGTTGGGTTATGTGCACATGGTGAATGTAGGGCACAAGCAATAAACTAGAATCAGAATACAACGTATCGATATGGGTAAGAGTGCAATGGGCACCTCGAAATGCACTGCATCAGCCTTTCATAGTTGTCAGTGTGATGGTCTTTTACTTTCTTTGTTAGATTGATTCTGAAGCATTTCATGTTTTTAATGTCACTATATTATTGCTTATATTTGGAGATGCTACTGATTTTTGAGTGTTGACCTTGTACCCAGCTACAGGACTGTAGGAGAATTAGGGACAGAGGAAGAGAAAAGGAAGGAAGGGAAAAGAAAAAAAGAATAGAAAAGGAAATACAGAAACAAAGCTTTTTTAAAGAGAAGGGGAAGAGGGATTGAAGGGAGGATAAGGAACAGAAAAAAAGGAATTGAGATAAGTCATGTCCAGGTAGAAAGCCCCTACCATGAAGTGATCGATATGTTTATGTAAAGTACATCAAGTGCATTAACTTAAGAATTTTAAAAAAAGAATTTAAAGAGCATTTTTTCCTTTATCTCCTCAGGCCCAAGGTGTGAATGGCTGTCACACCTCTCCTTCTCCCAGAGGAGAGGACAGCACATGCAGGTCCCACCCCGGGACATGAGAGCTAGTTTCCTCTCCACAAGCAAGGGAGAGTGGACCAGGGATGGCTGAGGTGGGAAGGCAGGCTGGAGGCTCCCTCCTTCTTGTCTTTTGCTGTGGCAAACCCTTGTCCCCTGTATACTGGGACTGCCAGTGGTAAACAAATGGGCACTTCCATCTCCTGGGAGCTGGCTGTTGAGAACATCACTTTGTCTCTGTTTACCAAAATAGATGGCCTCCTTCACTGGTTAGCAGCAAGCAAGAAACCTGAGCACAGAGCCAGCAGGATAGCTCAGCCGGCCAAAGCACACGCTTAGGCAAGCACAGAAACACAGGGACTGCGGTTCAATCCCCAGCACCACATGCTGTGCCAGGCCAAGCCCCGGGGCGGGCTAAGTAGGACAGCCCAGGTGTAGTGGTGCACGTCCATAATCCCAACGGTGGGGAGGCTGAAAGCAGGAGGATCACCATGAGCCTGAGCTGCATGGTAAGACCCTGCAACAACCAAATACCTTAATAAATAAAAGTAAAATAAAATAAATAAAAAGTGTACATTTATAGGGGTGTGCCTAGGCAAGAATGGGGGAAGAGGCAGACACAGACAGAGGAAGCACTCATGTTCAGGAACAGGGAAACTGTGGGCTTTGCTCGAGGACGAGGGAGCCCTGGGAAGGGCTGGTGACCCCCAGAAGGGCGGGCCTGTTCCAGTGATGACGCTGTGAGCATCCCCGAGTGACCTGGAGGATAATGGGAGGACCAGCTTGGTGTCAGAGGACTGAGCACGCTTGGGTGGAGAAAAGGTGAACAGCATTAAGTGTCATTGACACGTAAACTTCACGTTATGCTTTGTTAAACAAGCCAGGCCAGAAAGACAGCTGACTGCTGATGAACTATGGGCCTGAAAGAATAGCAGAAGCCAATGACATTTTTCTTAAGTGTTTTATCTGCAATAGTAACCTCTATGTACTTTGAGGTGTCCACCAAAATACAACATTTAAGCACATACAACTCCCTGTTTTATTAATAATCTGTTTTTCTTATTTTAATTATGGCAAAGAATTATACTAAATAGATACCTACATTTTTGTGACCATTAGGACACTAATTCTTAAAAGGTATCTACTTTTTGGCGTCGGAACAGTTAGCAATGGCCGCCTCCAGATAACTCCTGGAAATATAAGCATATAAAGTTTGAAGCAGATCATAGAACGTTACTTCATGCCATAACAGTAGAAAGCCTGTTAGCCGCAGTGTCCATATTGCCCCTTACTTTAGAGACCTACCTGCAGAAGAGGCTAACTCTCCAGTCGGAGGCACCCTCAGGTAACGTAATGGGCATGCCCTACAAGACACTGAAGGACACGTGTATGGCAGCTGCTGCATCTGGTCACCAAGACCCTTGTGATGGTCCATAGGTGCAAGGGAGCCTGTCCCCGAGGGGCTGCGTGTGTCTGTGTGCCTTCCTTATGCCTCGCCTCGCTTCATGCTAAAACGACTGCCCCATCGCCATTCTGTTGCTGAGGGTCCACTCTGAAGGCAGGTAAGGCAAGGATAGGCTAATGGAGGCTGGCATTTTTTTTTTTTACCTCAAATTCAAGTCTAATTATTTTCCAGCTAGGCCTTATCTTCAGAGAAGCAGGTATATTTGTCAAGGACAATTTAGCCTCCTTGGGTGGCTCTGAGTCACAAGCAGAGCCTCGTGCCACCCCTAGCTTTTTCTCCCTCAGTGTGGCATTTGCTGGGGTACATCAAGGTCTTCTCTAGACCATGTGGCTTCTCTCAGAAGCAAACTGCTTATGCTTTCGCCCCCTAAAGTACACTGGTTGACTCCTTTCTTCTCACGCTCCACAACCTCCAGGGTGGGACACTGAGTGACTCCTCAGGGCGGCAAGGTCCTCGCAGAGGGGTCCCAGCATGTTCTGCACCTTCACTATCTTGAAGGGCACAGGCCAAGAGCCTGCCTGCCTTCCCTGGCCCACTTGCCTTTCCAGGCTTTGTCTGTAAGCCTCAGAGCCTGAACATTCTACCATCCTTGAAGTAGGAATAGCAGGATTTAATCTTAACTGTTCTAATATTTTTTAAAAATTGGGACTTTGGCAATATGACTAGGGACTGCCACTTCTACTAATCGTGGTCACCATTAGACTTAGGAGTGTCTCGTCTAGGTGTGCTGCAGGTGGTGACTTGCAGCCATGAAATGCTGGTTAAGTTGGCCTTTTGGGAGCAAGCTACCATATAGCAGTTACTAAGATTTACAAAGAAAATTTAAAATGAAGAGCAAATAGCATTTTAGCATAAGAACTATGGTGACATTCATTATACTAGAACCATCAAATTTTTATATTAAAATTATATATATGAATTCTTAATTTAGTACAAATAACCTATCAATAGGTTGCTTTTATCCAGAAATAAAATATTGTAAGCCATAAATTCTATTCTGAATTTAACAGTCGAAGAATAAAGCATCTAGGCAGGATGTGCTTGCTCACAGACGTACGTTGTAGGTGCCTGATGCCCGTCTTGCACCTCATAGTGGCCCTGCCTGCGCTGTGTAGTGCTGGGCACACCTGTCCTGGGCACAGTGCTCATGGGAACCCAGGCCCGAGGAAGCCTGTCATCATGAGCAACTGCGGCCTGAAGGTCCCCTGTGCTTTCTCATCTTAGACACTGGTACATGTGGGAGGCATAGGCGCATTCGGAGCATTTAGCCTAGTGCAGTTAACAACGATCAGAATCACAACTATAAAGAACTCTTTCTAGTCACCAAATTGATTTTTACTCATAAGGCAAAACTGAAATTCCCTTAACAGGTTTAAAGACGTAACTGCACTGCCAAGAGGTGAAGGGACCGCCAGAGCTCCTGTGACTTCTGGAAGCTGTCAGCGACCTCTGATTACACTGCACAAGTTCATCTCCGTTCTACAATGGGAAATGCTTCTTTAATTAAAGCCAATACATTTAGATCAAGCTTTAAATGCCTGTACCAAATTTAAATAGATGCCAAAAATGTGTATAATTTTATATAGGTAAGGTCTATGTTTAATGTATATTGTATAAAAGAGAGCACTTATTAATTATTTGTATTCATTAAATTTAAATTAATTTTTAAATTGTTTTATTAGTGTCTACCATACATGCAGTTTACAATCAGCTTGGAGAGTGGGTACATGTTCATAGTACAGCTTGCACTTTTGCACCTTTCCCTCCCACCTCCCTCCCTCCCGAATCCCCTTTGCCTGTTTTCTTTGTTGATGTTATAACCTTGTCTCACGTTCCGTGCTAGAGTGCGCACGCGCATTAAGGTTTTAGGCTTGCACGCACGGTGCGTCTTCACTGTTCCCTGCCCATCCCCCCAAGCCCCCATTCGCGAGCGAGCGCCCCTTCTGTCCCCTCCCGCCCATCCTTTATGCTCTTTTCTGTGCCTTACGGTATTCAGATGAGAATTGTTACGTTCTGTAAGCTTATGTATCTAATTTATTTCACTCAATGTTGCATTTTCCAGACGTATCTGTGTTCCTACGAATGCCTCAAGTTTGCCCTTCCGTGTAGCTGAGTAGTGCTCTGTGACGCACAGACACCGCGTGTATTTCATCCGCTCGCCTTCCGACGTGGAGACAGGCTGCTTCCAGGATGTAGCTCTTATGAACTACGCTGCTACAACACTGATGAGCTTGTGTCGTTGTAGAAGTCATCAGCACTTTGAGGAAGGTGCCTAGAAGGGGTTGGCTACCCGGGTCACCTGCAATTTCTAATTGTAGTGCTTAGAGAAATCTCCATACTGATTTTCATAACCGTTCTAGTACTTTACATTCCTACCAATAACATAGTAAAACTGCCTTTTCAGGATAGCCATGCCAGCATTTGTTATTATTATTTTTTTTTATTTTTGATGATTGCTACTCTTTCTAATATAAAGCAGTAAATCCTTCAAGGGGAACAGTATGGTGCAAGCAAAAACTGAAGAGCGTACAGTCCCCTCAGAATCATGAGAGTCACACAAATAAACTGTGCTCACAGTGGCCAAAGAGAGCTTACCATGTCCCAAGACCGGAAGTCCTGTGATACAAGCTCTCCTACCATAATGGGGTGAATCTGGAAGCCAGCCTTGAAACCAGACTTTGAATACAGTAAGCATTTCTTTGGTTTCCTTTTTCCTATTATCTATCATTTACTTCATACTTTATGTATGTACTAAGTATTTTGTATAAGATAAACCATGCAATATTTAGACTTGCTTGGTCTATTTCACTTAACATGGGCTAACGGTGCGTCCACTTTCCTACAAAGACCCTGAATCTAGGCTGTACTCCATCAGGTAGAAGTATCAAGTTTTAAAAAATCTATTCTCCTCTCCTTGATCCTTTTTCAGCATGCTGTAGTTTTCAGGGTATGGGTCTTCCACTGCCTCTGCTAGATTTATTTCTAAGTATTTAACTCTTTCTGGTGCACCGTGAAGGCATGGCTTCCTTGATTTCTTTCTCGGTGAGTTTGCTTGTGCACAGGAATTCTGTTTAAACCAGACAAGACCTAGAATACCAAAAAGTTTTCAGGAACAAAGGCAAGGCAGGGCTACTGTGATAGAAAAGGCGTGACACCAGAGAAACAAAAACAGAAACTCTGAGGATCAGGGGAACAGATGAGAAGATGCTGAGACAGCTCCAAACACTCCCTGGCCTTTGACAAAGGAGCCAAACACATCCACTGGAAGAAGGGCAGACGCTGTAGCAAATGGTGCTGGAAAAACTGGCTTTCCACAGGCTGAAGACTAAATCTAGACCCATTTCTATCATCATGGGTTAAACGAAAATAGAAATGCATCAAACACCTAAAATTAAAACACCAGGGCTGGTGAAATAGCTCAGTGTCTAAGCAACTGCCTGGCAAGTGTGGGGACCCGAGTTGGATCCCTGGCACTGCATGCTACGCCAACCCTGGGACCTCGAGGTGTCGTGCCTGCCCCAAATCAGGCATGGTGGTTCAGGCCTGTAATCCCAGCACTGGGAAGGCCGAGACAGGAGGATAACTACGAGTCTGAACTGCATAGAGAGACCCTGTAACAAATAAATAAATAAATAAATAAATAAATAAATAAATAAATTCAAATTAAAAAGAGAACAGCAGAAACATTAAATCTAATTGAGAATAAGCAGAACTATTGAAGACACTGGTGTAGGCAAGCATTTCATGAAGAGAACTCCAATCACACAGGAAATAACACATAGAATCAAGAACTGGAATCTCATCTATTAAAAAGCTTTTGCACAGCAAAAGAAATCATGAACTGTAAAAAGGAAACCAATAGATTGGGGAAAGGCTTTAGCCCGTTGTCCTATACATGAAGGATTTACACCTAGAATATATAAAGCACTGAAAAAAATCACCCCCCTAACTTAAAGACCCAATCAAAAAATGTGCATCTGAGGTAAACACACACTTCTCAGATGAAGAAATACAAATGGGAAGTGCATATATAAAAGAACGTTCAACATCACTGGTTATTTGAGAGATGCGAATCATAACAACACTGAAACTCTATCTCACCTGAGAAAGACTGGCTACAGCACCAAGAAATCAGCCAACAACAAATGCTGGCGGGGCTGTGGGGTACAGGGAGCCCTCCTCCGCTGTTGGTGGGAGTGTGGACTGGTGCAACCACTGCGGACATCAGTGTGGAGATTCTTCAAACCTCGGATTAGAGGTCCCATTTGGCCCAGCTACTCCCCTCCCGGGGATCTTTCCAGAAGAATCAAAAACATCATACTACAGTGACATATGTACACTCATGCTTATAGCAGCACACTTTTTATAGCTAAATCTTGGAAACCCATCCATCAAAGAGTGGATATAAATGAATATAAATGATGTGGGATTTTTTAAATAATGGAGTACTACTCAGCCACAAAGAAGGATAAACCAGTGACCTTTATAGGTAAATGGACACAACATAAGTCTGTATTCCCAAGTGAAATAAGCCAGATGCACTTAGGTAAGCATTGCGTTGTCTCACTTGTGTAAAAACTTCAAAAGGAAAATAGGTTCCAATACATGTAATAGATATGGTGAGCTGGGAAAATACTCTGCAAAAGTAGATTCAAACTCTAATGGGAAGTGGGAGAGCAAGAACGGGAAAAGAATATGTGTGTACAAGAGACTGTTAAGCTACTTTTAGGGCTAGCTTCTCTTAGCTCCTGGAAAAATGTTTTGGGCTACTACTGTTTAGATAAGATATTATGCCCATATCTTGTACTTTGGCTAATTACTAGGAAGGCAGCAATAAGCAGTGTGTCAGCTGCTGTGACTATCCTCCTAACCTGCGCAGAAATTGGTTTCATTGCTTGTTTATCTTTTCGCTCTTTAAAATAAAAAATAACTCAGTCTCAATTGTTCTAGCCCTTCAGAGCATTTCTTCCTGATCAAACTGAAGCTGTAGTGATTTATACACTTTATAATATGTGATAATTTTTAAATATTAAATTTCTCTGAAGAGCTTCCAAATTCACAAGTTTGAATCATAGAAAATAGAGAATTCCAGATAAGGATTTTGCTGAAGTAGTAATAAAGAACAAAAATATGAGAAACTTCTTAATTACTTTTGAATGGGGGGCATCCTAGTAGTTTAAAATTAATTATTCAGTGTCATAAATTTAACCAACAAAGTCATATTTCAATAAACAATTTACTTTTACAACTCATAAAAAAGATAAAACCAAAAATTTGGCAAATTGAAATAGAAAAGAACAATAGGGTAAAAAGAAAGAAATTGTACAGAGTAAAAATGAAAGATAAATAGTTAAGGCCAGAAAAAGTGGAAGAAGAAAAAACACTAGAGAAAAATAGAGCAAGGAAAAGAGAATAGAAAAAAGGGCTGCAGAAAAATGCAGCTGACGAAGAAAGGGGAAGAAAGAAGAGAAAAAGAACACAAAATTAACCAAATGAACAGAAACAAAATCAGCGAAATTAGAAAGGAGATGGAATTACACCGATTTGGGACACGGGGCTTCCTTCCAGGCCCAGAGTTCGGGCACTGTCCAGCTCAAGCTGTGTCCCTGCTCTAGGTGGTTGCCCATGAGGACAATCAGAGTCCAGATCTGTGTGATGAAGTCACCAGCAGGCAGGCAGTCGGATGGCCCAAGGCGCCGATGCTGCGACCTCAGATTTGCAGCCCTTCCTGCGGAATCCAGCCTCCACGATGGGGCAGTACCTGGCCTGTTTAGAGCAGCGCCCTTCCGACACTTCCCAGTAACAGCTTCCTGACCATCATTTCTCCTGTGGTTGCCTCACAGGGCGAGCGTATGCCTGGGAGCCCTGAAATTAAGCCAACCGCTGGCCCTCCCAAGTCCAGGGTTTAGTGGACCCCAGTGTGGTGTGGCACCTGGTCACTCACCCCCGGAGATGCAGCAGGGCATAGACTGGAGTCACCAACGATTGCAGGAAGTGGCATGCACCAGTCTGTTCCAGTCCTGGGTTTGTTTGTTTATTTATTTGCAGAACCAAGGATTGAACTCCGTGCCCTTGTGCTTGCCAGGCAAGTGCTTATTCTACTGAGCTATCTCCCTAGCCCCAAATATCAGATGATTTTATTTTTTATTTTATTTTATTTTATTTTATATTTTTCTTTTTGTGGAACCAGAGATTGAACTCAGGCCCTTGGGCAAGTGCTATTCTGATGAGCTATCTCCCTGACCCCTATAAATATGAGCCTGCTCAACTGTTTTTGTTTGCGTTTTGTCAGCATCAGGGCTTGAACTCAGGATCTTGCACTTGCCAGCGCCACTCCTGGGCTTTTTCTGCAAAGCCTTTGGAGCTCCCTACTTTCACTGTGTTTCTAGATCCCGCTGCCCCTTCTAGTAAGCCAGGAGCCAGAAGGAAAGTGCAGACTGCCCCTTCCTTTTCCTTACTACGAGAGTGCTTCAGGTTCTCTTCAGGCCCGGGCATGCTGGGCAGAGCCTTTCTGGTCTGAGGGATTGGCCCCCACCCCTCAACTCTTTCCAAGCTGACATTTTCCAGGGTCTGGACTCCAATTCTTGGAGAGGCCCTTTGCTGCTCCTCACCACTCTGTAGCCTTCTCAAAAGTGCCCAAGGAGATGTCCTTTTATTGGAAGTGGTCAAGCTCAAAGATGCATGCGGTTTAGAGACTGCTCCTTGGGCATTACCTCAAGGGTCCATCCTCCTCTCAGTGTCTCAGTACTATAGACAGCTCAGTTAGACAGAAATTCATTACTATGGATAGATGTCCTCAAAGAAAGGCATCAGAATAGCGGCCAGAGCAAATCTGAAGTGAGCCAGGCTCTGGACGGAGCAGCCATGGCCACATACGCGAGCCTAGCAGCAACTTGAGCTTACGCTGGAATGAGTGCCGCCATGCTCAGTGGGCCAGGCTGGCGCGAGGCACTTAGGTGGTGACCAGGACACCTGAGCCTATCCTTTCCTTCCTCCTCCAAATGGCCTTCATCCTGTCTGCTATGCGACCTGCTTCCCCACTTGGTCCCTATTAGCTAAGTGGCTACACACACAGTTGTACAGGTTGACTCTACTTGCACCCATGTTGGCCACTTTGTGCCTCTGCTGAAGGGGCCTACACGCTCATCCACTCGGCACCTGTGCCGGAAAGCTGGGTGCTGTTCTTCGCCTGACTTCCGATAAAACAGTCCTAACATTCTCCCTTGGTTTGCGACTTCATTCCTCACTGTGAGGGAGCACAGACTCACACAGCTGGTGTCTAACAGCTTGGGAGTTACATTTCCTGCATCATCAGGATGTTTTGTCCCTGACAACTGTGTGAGAGACTTTGCTCATGCACTGGATGATAAAATCCTCATTTGTGCCTCCTAGGAGAACGATTTTAGACTCCAGATCCAGGAGTGGAGGTGCAGACCTGAGGTGTCCCTGGTGTGGCCTGAGGCATCCCCCAGTGTGACCTGAGGTGTCCCTGGCATGACCTGAGGTGACCCCTGATGTGACTGGGGGTGTTCCTGGTATGACCTGAGGTGTCCCCTAGTATGACCTGAGGTGACCCCTGGTGTGACAGGAGGTGTTCCTGATGTGATCTAAGGTGTCCCCTGGTGTGACCCGAGGTGTTTCTGGTGTGACCTGAGGTGTACCCTGGTGTGACCTGAGGTGTCCCTAGTGTGACCTGAGATGTCCTCTGGTGTGACAGGAGGTGTTCCTGGTGTGACCTGAAGTATCCCCTGGTGTGACTGGGGGTGTTCCTGGTGTGACCTGAGGTGTCCCCTGGTGTGACCTGAGATGTCCCCTGGTGTGACAGGAGGTGTTCCTGATGTGCTCTAAGGTGTCCCCTGGTGTGACCCGAGGTGTTTCTGGTGTGACCTGAGGTGTACCCTGGTGTGACCTGAGGTGTCCCCTGGCATGACCTGAGGTATCCCCTGGTGTGACAGGAGGTGTTCCTGGTGTGACCTGAGGTATCCCTTGGTGTGAACTGATGTGGCCCTGGTGTGGCCTAAGGTGTTCCTGGTGCCTGAGGTCTTCTCTGGTGTGATCTGAGGTGTCACCACATGTGACCTGAGCTGTCTCTGATGTGACCTGAGGCGTCCCCTGGTGTGATATGAGGTGTCCCTGGTGTGGCCTGAGGCATCCCCTGGTGTGGCCTGAGGCATCCCCTGAGGGGTCCCTGGTGTGGCCTGAGGTATTCCCTGGCATGGTTGCTGTGTGTTGCAGAGGATGCCTCTTCATGCCTCTTTCGAAGGGGCCTCTTGTCTTTGGAGCCTGTATAAGCAAGTACTCATTTTCTAAGGACTTGGGGATCTATGGATGGTGAAAAGGAAAAAAATAAACCTATGACTGTAGGTCTTTGGGAAGAGAGAAAACAGAGATGGTGAGGTAAGTGACACTGCCGTGGACGGGGGCTGAGGACGAAGCCCATGAAGAGCCTTAGCTGGGCTTGGCCTGGGCTCCCCAGGGAACGTGAGGCACATTTACCCCCGATTCTGCTTACATTTTCTGCCAGGGGTTTCTGATGCAAGGGAAGGGATGCGCCATGTAAGCTCTGTGCCCAATTCATTTCAGTTAACACTCCGCAGCCTCCTTGAAGAGCAAACCTTAATTACTATTGCCTCATCTCCTTTCTCCCTGACTTTCATTTCTTCTCTCCTGATGCAACAGAGATGACCTCAGATAGTACGGGTGAGAAAAAAGTAATAGCAACCCTGCTGGATCATGAACTAATTCACAACAAGTTTAGAAGTGTAAAAGAAATCACAAGCACAAAGACACAAGCAAGAGAAAAGGCAGACAAGGACCTTTCCTCCCAGGAGTTAGATATGCTAAGCTAGTTGGCAGCTCCTTCATAGCTCAGGACTGGATTAAGACATACAGAGCCACAGGTTTTCCTTGAACCCAGTTTCCTCTGAGCCATCAAGGCTCTAAACCTAAAACGCCATCTGTTTAAAACAAGTACCAGAGCTCTGCTTATGTACAGAAGGCCAAAACGGAGAAAGAAGTTGACCTCTACTGCCTCTTGGTGTGGTACACGCGGAAGCTTTGCTCTCCGCCTCCTCCTGCTCCTCCTCCCCATCCTCCTTCTCCTTTTCCTTCTTCTTCTTTTTGATAAGCATTCTCAAAGTCAACTTTCTCCTCATGATTTCATTCATCAAATCAGTGAGGCAAATAGCTCAGATTAATATAAAATTAATTATTTCACTACTTCAACTTAACTGGACAGTAAAAATAACTATGAAAATGAAGAAGCATCTAACTTAGACGTGCATATTTTGGATCTCCTACAATGATTTCTACACGGTGTGCCTGAAAGCTTGAAAACACTACATTAGAAGGCATAGTGCCGTTTGTTTCCTCCAACATGGCCTCCGCCGCCTTGCATGCACGGGTCCCGTCGTCTGGCACCTTCTGGAGTAGTGGTGGGTCCTCTCTCCTGGTGTGACTGCCTCACAGGCAGTGTCAGCTCAGAACATTGATTTTTCAGTCGTTTTGACTACGGGGAAAACCAGAAGTCACATGGTGCCAGGCCTGAGAATAAGGTTGATGAGGACACAACAGGATTTTATGTTTTTAATAATTTTATTGAGAAACAAATAGCAATGAGACAGTTTGAAAACAGGTTAGTAGGACAATTTCAATAATTAATACGTTGCATATTGTTGTCTTCTCAGTGGTTATTCATAGTGCAAAATGCAGACAAGATATCTTGTCCAAACAGTATTAGTACAAACCTTTCTTCTCATTGAATTAAGAGAAAGTAGCTGTATATCTGTGCTAACTACTTTGAATATACAGATACAAAATGGTCCTTCATTTGTATCCTCTTTTTTGTTTAGTTTTGTCAAAGATGGGTATTCCATTGCCATTTAAATGTTGTAGGTGCATGAATTCAGCAAAATATTCCAATATAGTCCAGGAGTTCATGACGATGCATAGTGTGCCTAAGCAGGGTCACAGGGACAGAAAACATTCTCAGGCTTTCAGAGAGAGCAAATTGGTCAAGCAATGGCCGTTACTCAACTACATGACTGACACTGACAAAGGATCTACAAACTGTGGTACAGGGTTTCAGGTTAAATCCTGAGGGGATTTAACTGACCTTATCAGATACAAAGGTTGCATTTCTTGTTATATAGGTCTTGTTTTATCTTGGTCTTAAGCATCCAGCAGAAAAGTATAAAAACAAAGTATAAAAAGTAAAGCCATATTAATATGCTGAGCTGTAAAAGGCTCAAGTCAACAACTTCTGACACTGCCAGTCCTACGGATAACCCACTATTGTGGACCACACCATGCTTTTGTGAGCCTGCCTTTTTGTTGGGAAGTATGAAGAAACAAGTATCTTCCTAAGGAGGCAGTGATTTGAGGGGAAATGACAACTTGTCACTTGCTGTACTGAACTTGCTTTTAAGTGTGCAGTGTGTACTTCGATCAGCCTTTTGAATTTTGCACACAGTCGGGAGCTCGTAAGGCTTGGAAGCACTTGAAGAAGGTGCTGAAAGCATTATGAGGGCAGCTCAGTAACACTATGCAAGGGGGAAGACACGGAAGTGCTGGGCTCGCCTCAGCAGCACAAAAGATGTCTCGCTAGAAGAGAAAGAAAGATCTGCAGTCGGAGATGTGAGAGGCAGGAGGCGCCTGGAGAGCTCACAGGGTCGTCCCTGATACAGTTCTTGGTGCACAAGTGTAAGACAGTTTTAGGACCAGAGAAATAAATGCAGAAGAAGAAAGGTCATACTTCAGCCACTATTCTTTTCATTACATTGGTGCGTCGGTTTGCAGTAGGAAAAGCAACCCCCCCCAAGCCAGCAGAGGCGAGATGTGCCCAGTTGGCAACCTCCACATCATAGAATGCAGCTGTGAGTGGAGGAGGAGGACAGGAGAGTTTTTCTAGAAATGAGGAGAAGCAGCGTAGCTGGGTTTCCTGGTGGGGCCCTGTGTGCGTGGGTCCTAAGGCTCTCTGCCCAGAGTGTTTTGACAGCAAAATCTCAACGCGGGTCAAACTGCAGCAGCACACAGGTTACAAGCACAGTGATTAGCCAATATCGATCCAATAGGAAAATAAGTCAGGTAGCGAGGGCACCTGAAATCAAGGGCATTCCTAGAACAGGACGGGAGGCGGCGTCCAGCTGTCCCGGCTAACCCCACGCGTCTGACACTGTCTCAGTGGTGTCTGTGTGAGGTGGCGGGACTCACAGCACAACCTCCAGCTGCCGAGTGCCGGGGAGCGCTGCGTCTCCACTGAGGCCAGGCTGTCTTCAGGTCGGCTTGCAGCCATCGACCTGGTTCGTGGTGCCCTCTGTGCCGACTCCCTGGAGGACCAATCCCTCTCTGAATGGGTGCTAATTTCTGCCTGACTTAACACTCGCAATGGCCTCAAGAGTGAAGCCCACCATCTCTCACCTCTCCGAAGCCGTGGTTCTGGTGTTCGGTACAACAGAGTGCGAAGCAAGCCCAGAAACAGAGAGCAGCATGCCTCTGCAGTTTGCTTGATGTAGACTGTGAAGAAATTCAAGCTTAAGGAAACCTTTAAAGCCATAGAGATTTGGGTGGCAATCAAGAGGAATGTAACATGGGCCCACAAGACAGCTCAGCACACTAAAGCGGGGACCGCAGTTTGATCCCCAGCGCCACATGCCTCGCCAGCCCTGGCTCAGGGTGGACTAAGCCAGCCAGGGTCTGGGCCTAGTGGCACACGCCTGTAATCCCAGCGCTGGGGAGGCTGAAAGCAGGAGGATCACCACGAGTTTGAGCTGCATAGTGAGACTCTGCAACAACCACATACATTTTTTAAAAAGAGAGAGGACTGTAGTGGCTTCATGTGTGACCAGAGGCAATCATAAGTCAGCTAATTTATCAGCAAGAAAAACCCAGAAGGCCATGTCAGAATAGAGCTCTAAGGCCGACTTCAGGGATGCCCCTAAACAGGAGGTGGGAGGCAGCCAGAGAAGATTGTGCAGTGATTTGACTCCCAACACAGCTTCAAAGAGGTGACAAATTTAGTTGGCACTTAGCACAGACTAACAGCTGGGTGCATGGGCAACAGCCTGACGACTCGATAGTGAAGTCCAACAAACCAAGGAAGAAAGCTTTGCTGATGTGCAAGTCACCCAGAGCAGCTGCTCGGCCTGGCCCGTGCCCTCTGGAGACCCAAGAGGCTCTGCACCATGGGACTGTGTCTCACATCAGAAGTGCAGCTGCATCAGGCAAGAAACAAGAGGACCCTGGCAATCAGAAGGTGAGGACAGAGCATGTCACAGCGCTGCGGTGTCTCATCTAACATGTTCTGTTCTTACCAAAAAATGTGATAGAGGCAAATAATCAGAACAGTATGAACTCTCAAGAGAGAAAAGAAAGAAAACTGGAAGAAAGGAAGGAAGCAAGAAGGATGGAAGGAAGGGCAGGAGGTAGGAGTAGACACCAGACTGCCTGGCAGAGAGCTCCTTTCCTCCGTTTAGGAGAGACTTCAAAGTAGCTGTTATGAACGTGTTCAGAGAACAAGTGGAAATCATGTTTGAAGATCAAAGGGAAGTGTGTCGACAGTATCTTATCAGAATGTGCACCGCCTAAAGGGTAGGACTGATGAAAAAACAGCATTCTGGATCTTAAAGTTATCAAAAAGAATGGGACAATTACTGGCAGAGAGTGGTTACCCACCAGACTTGCTGCGAAACAGCGAGCTCGGCTGTGACAATGTCTGCTTTCCAAGTTGCAGAGAAAGGGTGATACCTGCACCCGGACACATTAGCGCAAGCTACTAGAAAGAAGCAAGCTACTAGAAAGAAAAGGCAACATTTTCAGACATAATTTTGAGAGCAGTAACACCATGCCACATTCTTCACAAACCCCATAGATCCCACAGAATCTGGTCAATGCAGGGCGGAACAGAGTGGGTGACATGTTCACTTCCCAAAGAAAACATGTACTTTTCAGTTTTGAATCTCCTGTTGGGCAAAATGATCTTAAAATGAAACCACAGAAGATTTCCTTTTTATAGAACATGTATTTTGAAGTTGTATTGGAAAGCCTATTTGTAAGTATTCTGTTGGTGAAAAGAAAATGTTTGTGAACTTGAAAATGGAATTTACTGGTCTAGAAAATATCTATAAGTATATATTGTTAAATATGAAAATAAAAATGAAATCAAAATGAAGACAGTATCTGACAAAAGCTGAAAGCATTTCTTGATAGCAGATCCTCCTCGAGAGTGCTAACAAGCTTCTCCAGGCAGAAATTAGGCGGCTCAGGTGCAGTGTGGAGCTCCGTATTCGTGCACTCCCGGGCGCCCGAAAAGAGCTCCGCGTGCCTAAAAGACATTGACTGCTTTGCACAATCTGCGTGCTTTGCTGTTAGGCCGGTCGCACGCAGCTGTGCACTGTATTTGGCAATAAAAGCTGAGGGATGAGTAAGGACCAGGCTGGTGACGTGAGGGACGGTGACCTTAAATTAGCAGGAGCCTATAAAAAGGCCCCAAAATGGTAAGATGTTTGCAACAGCATTAGTATTAGCCTATTCTAATTCTTTCTGTTTTGCAAGATATAAAACGATATAAAGTTATGATCACGATGCATTCCAGAACATGGCAGAAAAGAAGGGGACGCACACGGTGAGATGGGGTGAGATTTCTACCTCTCACTACAATTACCTCAGTAGAGATCAGAATTTGATTCTGAGGAGTTAAGGTTTGTATGGTAACTCCTAGTGCTACAACTAGAAATAATTTTTAAAACATGAAAACATCATTATAGGAATTCAAATTAGATCTTGGAAACTAGCTGTTCAGTTTAAAAGGAAACAGTAAATAAAAACTGGAAGAAGTCAGAACACGCGAGACATACAAAATCGACCCCAAAGACGGCGAGTTCAGCTCCTTTAACGACATATCGAGCGAGATACTAGAAACCCTTTAACCTAAATGGACGCAGTAGTTCAGGGAAGCTGAAGAGCCAGGTGGAGATGCGCAGCTTAGGGGAGCTCGCTGCAGGTGGACTGAACCGGGCTGCGGGTGGAGCGGACACAGCTGCGGGGAGTGGCCCGCACCCCTGGCTGCAGCTGGGGTGAGGCCTGCAGCCTGCGAGGCTCCGCACTCCGGGAAGCACGCCTGTCTCGCCGTCTGGGCCGCTGGGCACGTCCATCACGACGACCCGGGTGCAGCTGCTGCCCCGCGGAGGCAGGGCTTGCTGGCGCCCCGCCCGCAGCAGCCCCTTGCAGGAGCCCTAGCCGTGCCCGCACGCGTGCCCTGCGGGGCAGCACGGGTGGGTAGGTGGGAGCCGGCTGCGTGCGTGCGTGCGTGTGCACACACTGAGGCGCTCTGCGCGGCCGCCCTCGGCCTTGCGGTCGCCCGGGAGGTCTTGGCGGCAGTCTGGGCCTTGGCCGCTGTATCCACGCACCTACAATATTTAAATGGCAATGGAATGCCCATCTCTGACAAAACTAAACAAAAAGGAGGGATATAAATGAAGGACCATTTTGTAGTGAAATATATAGATAAATATCTGTATATACAAAATAGGATATACAGCTACTTTCTCTTAATTCAATGAGAAGGAAGATTTGTACTAATAGTGTTTGGACAGGGGATCATGTCTGCATCTTGTACTATGAATAACTACTACGGAGAGAGTAATATGCAATGGATTAATTATTGTAACTGTCCTACTAACCTGTTTTGAAACAGTCTCGTTGCTAATTGTTTCTCAATAAAATTAATTTAAAAAAATAAAAAAAGGAAGGAGACAACCCAGGAGCAAGCTGCCGCCTCCTGCCTCCTGCGGAGCCAGCGACTCTCACTGGAGGGCAGATTACCTGCTTAGACAGCTGCAGCCCAACGCTCACAAGCTCAAGACAAATCATAATACATAATTACAATTTCTATATAATTATAATTGTGTAGATTTTTCAGCTTCTTTTTTGATAGAGTAGGGCTATTTGAAATTACAATTTTCTACTCTCTAAGCAATGTGATAAAACTCTATCATTTTTGAAGCATATTGTTTTTATGGAGTATAAGCAGGTTGTACAGATCTTTATTTTTTTCTTTGAAATTAATTTATGATGTTTTAGTGTCATGCTTATTTACATACATATTTTTTCTCACTTTATTTACTAAATTGAAGACCTTTTTCTGCATTATGGCTATCTATATATTGGATTTACATTTGCAATTGATTTAAAACACATACTAGTTATTTTAAAAACTATAAACTTGACTTTTGTGTGTACATTTAAGTACTTATTAGTGTAGTTCACATTTTTCTAATTTATATGTAATTATGATCCTTAAATTATTTGATCTAATGGTGATGATTCATTACTGTTTCTTTGATTTTTTCTTAGTTCTCTGCAGCTTATAATTTCATGGTTGCCTACACTCTAGTAAATGTTAGATTTTTGTGGTCTAGAATCAGTATTCCAACTTACACAAGGATTTTATGTATTAACACTGCAATGTGAATTTAATTTAATGTGAAGCAATGTTATGTTTCAAGATGTGGTAAGCATCCCACAACAATATTGGACTGTAAGTGTTGAAACTAAATTATCTAATATGGTCAATTATGTTTTCATTTCTCAATGTGTACAAATTAAAACACACACACACACACACACACACACACACACACACACACACACCAACCCAACCAAGTGTTTAATTGCTATAAAAGTAGACAAAATAAGACATTCCCCTCAGGAATCCATTTCATACACAATACAATGTTAATGCGGTGTTTGTATTTTAATCAGATTAATATACTCCTTTTTGTTGAAATTGAAGTAACTATTACCTCAAAGAATAATTAGTGTTTAAAAATATTTGCTGATCTAGTGTGGTGAAATATTCTGTACTCATAAGAGCACATGGATTGTTTAATCTCGTTGGCAGTCATTCTGAACAGATTACCGAAACTGTCTTAGGGCCAAGACCACTCTGAGAGCAGACATGACCCCAGGTATCATAGAGTAAATCTATATTAAGCAATTTTAGAGTCTACCAATTTTATCTTATCTGCCTTAACTGTCCATGTGACTTCTCACTCACACTTTGTCACTTTAAATAAGCTGCTCAATTCAAATGTGAAGGAACTCTGCACTTTCTGTGGGTGTGTACATAAATCAGGGGCATGAACACCAAGTACATTTTTTCTTGTTGAAATGGCAATACATTGTTTGGGATGGTGTTGGTTTTTGTTAAAGCATTTTTTGAGCCCTCTGGAAGGTGTGAGGTCCTGAGTTTGAGTCCCAGCAATCCCCCAAAAACTGTTGTTTTGAAATGTCAAAATGTGAATTTGGAGGTAATTTTTATGCTATTTACCATTTAAGCAGAATACATTATACATTTAAGTTCTCTGTGTGTTTTTTTCTCAATTTCTGCTAACATATGCTCAACGAAAATGTAGTTCTAAATTTGAATACATCCCAAAATGTTGGCAGTCTTCTCACTATTACTATTGTGGCTCATGTCCAGCTGTCCCCCCAAAGCCCACACAGTCATGGGGCAGCTTCTAGCATTCATGATTAATTCATGACTCAGAGCTGCAGGGAGAGGTGTGAGCGCTGCTCCGCCTGGCAGCCTGAATGCAGTGTAAGGAAGGAGAGTGTGAAGGGTTAATAGAGTTTTGTGCCTTAATTGTGGAAAATTATAAAAACCCCTTGTGCTTCCTGTTATCTGCTCTAAGAAATGTGTTCTCCTTTTCGGCTCAAGGCTGTTCAACAATAAATAACAGTTTCTTGTCAAGGCAGCAAGCTAACACAAACTCCCTCCCCAACCATCTCCTGTAACATAGTCAGCTTAAGATGTATTTTGTAAAAATATACACTTATCACTAAGCTGTGAAAGACCTTTTAGTTATGAACAGTTTGCAGCTGTGTCAAATGAATGCAGTTTCTGTTGTTCTGTACTAGGTAACAAGTCTGCTTACCAAACTGGATGTGATTTCTGTTATAAATACCCCCCTGCTACCTATGTTCGGGCCGATCAGCCTTCTGCGAGAGAAGTGGCTGACGGACCTGAGCTCGGTAAATAAAGGCTCTATTCAAATTTCTATCTGGCTGATCTGGTTCCTACGCAGAGCCGACCCATAACAGAGAGCAGTTTGCCTCCTGTGCCACACTGCCTCGGCTTCTCCCTTCTGCTCTTCTGTTTCACTGTTTCCCACCACACTGTGAAAAGCTGCTCTCCACCCTGTGCCACTCTGCCTTGGAGCCAGCCAAGTGTGGACAAAACTTCCACAAACTGTGAGCTAACTAAACTGTTCCTTCCTTAAGTTTGGGTGTCAGGTATTTTTTCCCAGCAATGAGAGAAAAATAACTGAGAAGAGTACACTCTAGTAAGCAAATGATGGCCGCAACTCCCGTTTGGCCAACTTAGCTGTAAAGTACCACAAAACAACTATGCCACATTCACTCACTGTTGGCTGTCGCTTAAGTCATCTTTTTTAATTTACTAAAACTACTGTATAACTTACTAAATGCAAACAAAAATCATGTCATGTGGGTCGGGTTTTGTAACAGAAAGGTGAAGACAATGACCATGACTTACCTCAGGGAGAATTTACACAGCCTGACTTCCATGTGGTATTTCAGACTAGGAAATCTGCTGAGAGAGGTAACGTATTAGCCACAGTATGGTGCGAAGAAAAAGGAGCTCTTGGTGGATGCTTACCTGCTGTTTTCCTCTCACACAGGAGCATCTGATGGTGAGTGTGCAGACCAGTGACATCACAGTGGTCCCTTGTGAGCTCCTGGGGCTGAAACACTGGGTTTCATCTCAGAGTCACACAGTTTCCATGAACAGGAAATGGTTCCTAACATTGTTCTCACTTTAAAACTGTCATGTGGTAAGTGGTCAGATAAGACTAAGCAGTGTTTCTCCCTGTAAAATATTAACTTAGTGGGTATAAAATTCAGATGAATTAGTTTATTTTATAAAAAAATGCTGAGAACTTCCGAGAGGGACTCTGAAACCTGATACGGCCCCAATTTGCAATTTTCTCAGTTTCAAGCTAACACTGATGTAATTAAGCAGCTGGGATGATTCCAGAACAGCACCTGATTGGTGGGGCGCGGCATGACACCTGTGAAAGCATGACCTCTGGTCTCACTTCTGCGTTGTGAATCCTCAGTCTCCCCTGAGTCTGGCTCCTCTGTGGCCACCTCGTCGCCATTGGTGGTGCTGTATGTGAGGCCTGCCACTTTAGTCTCTTCTTATGGACTTGCCAGCTAGGGTCCAGTTCCTGGACAGGTCTTACTTTTTAATAGGCACTTCATTGCTTAGAGACCAGAAACATGCTTTTGCAGCAGCTGCCCCTTACCTCTCCCTCTGATTCCTTTATTCAGCTAAATTTTTATTCCATTAAACAATAATGAAGTTTCAAAATGCCATTTTTACCAACACTTATTTTAAAAAAGTATTTGGGGGCTCCGCTTAAAATCAAACCTCTAAGCTGGTTCCACCCCCAGGGCTTACTTCTCCCGACCCCCCGCGGCCCCGCCCTTCCTCCCTCCCTCCCTCCCTCCCTCCCTCCCGCGGCCTCTGGCTCCTCCAGCTGACACGCACGGCGCGCTCCCTTGCCCTTCCTGCCTCCGCTGGCTTCCTGCCTCTGCATTTTCCTCCTGCCAATTAAAGACCGGCTCCCCCATGCTACTTCTGCTAACGTGGGCTGCTCAGCACCTGACACAGGCTTCTCTTCACTGATGACCACGTGTGCAGCACGCTTCAGTGAGGTGAACTCCAGCGCGCCTCTGACCTGCACTCTTGGAAGACACAGACCCGTGGCGTCAGTACTGCGGCCACTTAGGCTCTCAAGCCAGAATTTGCTACTGTTCTTTTTTAGTACACTGTCTCAGGCTAAGGGTGTGGCTGGGGTGGAGCAACTGCCCAGCCAGCATGAGGCTCATGCAGGCCTAAGCACTGAAAGAAAATAAAACAGGACATGCTCAGTGTGCTGTGCAGTGTGTAAGGATACTGAAAGCAAAGCACCAGCTTTGGGGTACACTTTCCATATTCCATTCTGGTGTTATTCTCTTTATATGCAAGTTCTAAAGAAATAGCCATCACAGGATGTATGCTTCTCTGAATAATGAAAAGATAAAGCAATTCAGGTTTCTATAAAGAGAAAACTTTTGCTACTTTGATTTAATCACATGGCTTTCAAAATAACATCAGGTTAGCTTACAATCACAGATGCACAAATGCACACAAATGACTAAGAGCACAAGAGTTAAAATGTAAGAGGTTTATTCTTTTATCGAGCAATATCTACAACAGGGTAGCCACGCGGCGTAAGTCGTGAGAATGCATGGGACAAGCGTGTTAAGCTAAGTCACAGATGCTTGCTCTGGTTCATGTCTGCACAGGAGAATGTTACTAGAAAGTAAAGCAGATTCAAGAAGTGGAAGGATAAGCTGATGTTAATTGTTTGTTAAATGTGCCTCGCATGTTTCTGAAGCTAAGAAGTCCCGGCATCACAGCTCAGGATGCTACGCACATACCAGATATTACACAGTATAAAATTTCAGGTTTCTGTCCAGTTTTACACAATTTAAAGGAGTAAAGTTTGTATTTTAAAAAGACCTTATTGGATTACCTTCAGTAAATGGAGGTCATTTCAACAACCCATTAGCATTTTTAGCAACAATTAGAAGAAGTAAAAGAAATCTTAAACTAGTAAGCTATTACCTGAAGCCTGGCTAATTATCTGCTTATTTCAATAAACCAACTCTCTAGTGCTAATCTGTTACAGCCTCTCCCTTCCCTTTTCCTCCTAAAAAATGGAAGTAGTAGTAATTTGTACTTCTCTACAGTGTCTCCGGTAAGAGGATTAGCTAGGTTTCCAACTGCAGCACACAGTGAAAAGACCATTTTAGGATTATGGAGGAGTTGAATAGAAGAAATCATTGGTGGACATTATTGAGAATGAAGCTTTTCGAGGCATTATATGTAAATAGCACAAGGAACCCAGAAGAGCATCTTCTTCACCAGCATGGGGCTATCCCCGGGTTCCAAATCCTATCGCTAATTTCCCTGGCAGGAGCTCCCTTCTTGGGCTTTCTCTCCACGGTGTTAATTTTTCCCTACCTTTGATTTATCCTAAGCAGACACAGCTGATGTTTCTTTTTTAGAAGTGAAGTCCCCGACTCTGGAGAGCTGGGCTACATGAAAAGAATCTACTCTGCTGACAGTGAAGGAGGCACCCCTGTGCAGCTGGAATCCCTGACAAAACAGCCTAAAGATCTCATGCACTCCAGGAATGGAAAGGAAGATGAGACCATACACGGAGCAATTTTCACATTTATTTTTCCTCCCTACTTGTTTTCTATAGCATGCTGCAGATTATAGAGTAAAGGTCAAATGCGGCTTGTCACCTGCATGCAGCCTCAGGCCAGCTTGTGCCTTCAGATGGGATTTCACAGAGCGTCCAACAGGTGACTGGAGGTGGGTGTGACACGGGAGACACCAAGCAGCTTAAATGCCAGCAGACTTACAGCTTTGAGGGTGTTCAGTGAATTGCTGCGAGTCTTTCTTTTCCTCCTTGACACTCCCTTCAAGGCACAAAAGATTATAAACAGTGAGCAGGACAGGATATTTTGAGTTAAGCATGTTAAAGTTCCATACTACCTTATACTTCTGGCTTAAGGGTACCAGAGTGAAAATTAGACACTCCCCTCAAAATTAAATGACTCTCAGGATTTCCGAAATTCCCTGCAGGTTAGTTACTTTTTAAAGCATCTGAAGTACTACTTTATCGGTGTAAATCATAATTAGGCATCTGAATCTCTAAGTGATGTCACTTCTCATTAGACATCCTGTTAAGTGCCGCTAACCAGCCGCTGTGTTTGCAGACGTCTGGTCCGAGACATCGGGCTTACCGGGCGCGCCGACGCGCTAGGCGTCGCCCACCCACACCAGCGTGTTGCCCTTGGCCACCTCGGTGATCTCGCAGTTGAGCTTGCCCAGCCGGCCGTCCAGGATGAAGAGCGAGTCGGCGGACGGCGTCAGCAGGTACTGGCCGAAGAGCCCGCTGGCCTGCA
>NW_004524804.1:2930258-2938157 GCF_000260255.1 Octodon degus
GCGGGCCGGCGGCGGCGCCCGGGCCGGGCCGGCAGCCCACGAAGTAGTAGCCGCCCAAGTGCGAGTAGGCGAGCGTGAGGGGCACGCAGCCGTGCGCGCGCAGGTCCACCGAGCCCGCGTACGCCATGGTCTCCAGGTCCAGCTTGTGCAGCGCCGCCTCGTCCCGGTGGAGCACGAGCCCGAACCTGGAAAGACCAGACCACAGTGAGAGGGGCCGAGCGTGTGGCCGCCGACGCTCGCAGGCACGCACGCACGCAGGCACGCACGCTCCCACGCACGCACGCACACACAGGCACGCACGCTCCCACGCACGCAGGCACGCACGCACGCATGACACGCGCGGCCCTCGCGGCCACGCCCACCCTGCGGCTAGAGCTTTGATCCCGGGCTGAGGGCCACGACAACTTCTGGAGTACAAAGCAGGCCCTGCTAACCACGGAGAGGCCTCGAGTGCACGAAGTTAAAGGGAACATCCCAGCGTAGAGCCCAAGAGAGGCGGCGGGCGTGAGCCCGGAGGAGGAGAGATAGCGGCGGGGCCCACGGAAGACACAGACCCCTGGGGCAGCGACCCTAACCATGAACAGGACCCTTTCCCCTGCCTATTTCCTTCTCCTATCGTAGAGGAGAGGACTTAAAATACATTTTCCCTCTGTCCCCTTTTGTCTTCTCTTCCCCTGTCTGGCCTTACCAGGGCTTAAGATGACGGATGCTATAAAGTTACTGTTGGACGCTGCTTTGCACTAGTGAGGGAGGCGCAGCTTTTGCTTTCAGGCACGTAACTGTGGGTCAAGGGCCGGGCTGTTACAACGCTTACACAACAGCTGTGCATTTCTTCTCTAGGCTAGAGGGAGCCCCCAAAACAGGTATTATGGTATGTTATTGCTCAGCTACCCCGGATAGATTCCCCTGGTGCGATTTAGCCTGCTGTTGTGGAGAGTTGATCCCATAAGACTACCAGACTCAGTGGACTGTTGAGTGCCAGTGTCTGTCCTATCCACTGTCACACCCAGGTGCAAGGACAGCAAGAGTTCCAACCACACAACTCTGACTCCTGCATATGCTGCAAGAACAGTTGCAACCTGGCATAAAGAGGTCCTGGAGGGATCAGAGGAGTTACTGCGGGCCTGAGCAGTCAGGCTGTGTGGGACAGAAGCTACTGGGAATCAGATGTGTTGGAGACCAGGCTGCACTAGGGTTCAGTCGTTGACCACAGTGCTTGCTCTTTGGCTGTGTTATAAAACTCATGCTCACAGCCTCTGAAGACAAGATAATGCTGAAGCTGCTTGCTGCTGAAATCACACAAAGCTTCAGGGCCCTCAGTGGCAACCTTAAGGATCAAACAAACAGTTCTCTTAGCGCAAGATTTATTGCCTTTGTTCTAATTTCTCAAGGCTTATCATTTTTGCAGGATTTTGCCTCAGATGTGCCTTCCACTTTCTGTACTCCTCTGAATTGTGAAGGACCCAGTAATTATGGGTGATCCAGAAAACCCTTGTCTTAGCTCCAAGAGAGTTCTCACCTGGACCCTCTCAAACCATGTTTGCATTGTCTGTATTGAACCCATTTCCCTGTGCCATAGCTGTGATCTGGAGCTTGACCAGCTCCTGGGACGTGTGCAGTGTCTCCGTGGGTTAGCTAACCTGTGTTCCCATGGGACACCTTACTGCATTAAGTTTTGGAATCCTTCTTGCTGTAGTTAGTAACATGGAGTGACTTGATGTTCTTTTATTATTTCATGTTTATAGGTTGTTACAATTGTGTGTTTGGCCATGGCCTCTGGTGTAACAGACATCTCAGAGCTTCCCTTGTCTGCAGTCCTCTCCTCAACCTCCCAAGACATCACTAACAGAGCTCTTTATTCCTCAGACACATCAGCTCCTCCTCCCCAGTTCTTAAATTCACCACACTTAGATCCCTCATGGTCACTTCTGTCCTCACAACTGTAATTCCCCGTCCTGCCTGTACGGGGAGCCTTCAGCACTTCATATCTTACTTAGCTACTGTTCTCCATGTAAGCAAACTTTGATATCCACATGGCTTGCCTAAACCATGAAGTGAACCCACTTTCTCCAGTGTTTCACCCTTACTCCCATAAAACACCCTCTGTAAACCCTCAGCACTACCCTTCAGCTCAGCTAGAAGTGTTCTAATGAAATCAAAACGCATATCAATATTATCTCTCCTCTACCACTGTTCTCCCTCTGAGCATCCAGTTCCCTCATCTGTCCCCACCTACTTCACATCTACTCTTCACAGTAGATGAGGGTGAAGAGTAACTCAAGGACTCGTGCAGAAGCACCACAAGATCAATCCTGTACATACTGTTATAACCCAATCAGGACTTTCAGCAACACTTAGGGACAGAGTCAGAGTCACTTAAATAGAAGAAGGAGTGAACCTTAGCACTGGGCTGAAATACAAAGCTGAAAATTGCTTCTGGGGAGATGGCAGCCTACTAAAGGTCTCTACATAGGCCACACACTTCTGGTTTCTCTGGTGTGCAGTGTGGAGTAGTCCCACAAACACAGAAGATAAAAGAGAGGTGCCATATATAATTTTTAAAGGCCTCAATATGCTTAATAGTTGACCCTGTTAGCCCTATCCAGAGGTGTAGCAACATGCCCTAACATCAGTGGGACACTTGGACTCCTCTTGTTGCTTTCCCATACCACGGAGCAGAGGACTTACACCCAGAGAAACTGGCACAGAAGTGAGGAAGCCACCGATTTCACAAAGCCCAGGACATGTTGGGTTCACTGCTGAATTATACAAAGCTGCTAAGGACATTATATCACCAACATGCTTCAGGATCTTCAAAGAAATTAAAAAAGACAGCATGCTCTCAAATTCATTCACATTATCCTGATCCTCAAACCAGATAAATACCCAACTGAAGAAGAGAACTATAGGCCAATCTCCTTAATGAAAATAAATGCAAGAATCCTCAGTGTTAGAATGTAGCACCTTGTACATCATGATCAAGTAGATTTCGTCCCAGATGCGCCAGGATGGTCCAATCCATGCAAGTCAGTAAATGGAATACGTCGCATAAACAAGAGCAAGGTAAAAGACCACATGATCAAAACAGTAGATGCAGAAATGGGTTTGAACAAAAGTCCACACCCCTCATGGCAAAAACCTAGAAGAAAGCAGGCACCGAAGGGCCACACCTTCAGTGTGGCCGCTTATCAGCAGCCAACAGCCAGAATCATGCGGTGGGGAAAACATACAAGCATCCCCCTAAGTTTAGAAATAAGACCAGGCGTCCACTATCAACTCTGCTGTTCAACAGAGTATTTGAAACTTTAGCCAGAGCAATTTGGCAGGAGAACCCGTTGTGATATGGACAGGTAACCATTCCTGGGGATTGAAAGCTGCATGCATTGCAAACATATTCTAATAAATTTTTAAAAAGGAAGTTGCATTATGAATAGCACAAAGGTCCCCTGCCATTCCCAGCACTGGCTCCCACCTGGTACCTTGTGGCTGTGACCACTGAATGACCAACCATCAGAATGTATCACTGTCCCAGGACTTGTCTGTGGCCCTTTCCTCACAGTCAATAATTGCAGCTCATGCCACAGAAAGGAAAGCAACTCAGAGCAATGCACTCAACGGAAAGGCAAGTTTTGTATTTAACATGTAGTGGGAGCATTAAACATTATTTTCAGTGTCTCTAAATCTTCAATAATGTATACCTGATACTAAAGCCAGCAAACATAAAAGACTAGGAAAATATATACGTGCGCGCTCCACTCTCAGTTTCCTTCTGCTTTGCAGTGCTGGGGAGGGAACCTAGCCCGCTCGTGTGCAAGCCGAGGTCCTCCCCACCCCAGCACTCCTGACCCTCATCACTATCCTGTAACCAACAACACCTTTCTTCCTTTCGTTTACACAAAAGGACTAGCTTCATCGATGAAAACTTCACTTTCTTGGTATTCAATGATTCGAGTTCTGTTTATGATATCCTAGAATCAGCTTCATTAACTTTCTAGTTTATCTTCATTTCAGAAATTTTGCATAGGAGCTTCATTTTCAACCTTACCAACACCTCCATTGTTGTTTTTATGACACAGAAGCATTGTATTGATAACATTACTGTATACTGAGAATTGAGAAACTTTGGGGATTTAGCACAATTTTCTCTTAAATCCAATTAATTTATTTCCTCTTTAATAAGTTCAGTGCTTTTTAGTCTTCAATACAGCACTGACTGGAAATTATCAGAATTGCCTGTGGTGAGTATATGTATTTTTTTTTATCTCTTTTAGAATAAAGACAGGATTCCTAGAGGGAAAAAAATGAGAAGATGAGATAGTAATCAAATTTATATCAACATGAAAGCCGAGAACATAGCTAAGTGTTGGCGCAGCACCTGCCTGGCAAGCACAGGGTCCTCAGTTTGATTCCTGAAAAAAGGAAAACCATTGGCAATGGAATTGTGAAGACTTTTATCTTTGCTCCTGTAAATAATGATTGAGCCACCTAAAAGCTCTTAAGTGCCAGAGAAAAAGTATTCCACTGACTGTGCTTACCAGTGAAGAAGACAAGATGACTTTATTGCAAGTATAAAGTGAAGTAACATAACAACACTTCCGCAGACCGCCAGCTCGGATACTGCCACCTGTGTAGTTTATTTTCCATGTCCTACTCATCGCAGTTATTTATGTAAAAATGAAATCATTAACACATGGTAAAGAATATTTTGCACCCAAAGTATTAGCTCCTTAAAATTTCAAAAGAAAAGTTTTGGTAAGCTCTGAAGTATATATATATATATATCTATATATATATATATATATATATATATATATATATTCATAGATTTAATATCATAAAAAAAAGAAATGATCTTAGGTGACCCAGGTAGCTCAGCGGATTAAAGCGCCTGGTTAGGCAGATGCAGGGACCTGGCTTGATCCCCAGCATGTCATGCTGGCCCCACCCTCGGCTGCACGGAGATAGGGATTGAGACTGGGCGTGGTGGCACACACCTGTAATCCCAGCTCTTAGGAGGCTGAAAACAGGAGAATCACTATGAGTCCCATCTATGTAGTGAGACCTTGTACTAAATACCAGAAACAAAATCTTAAGAAATCAGTCTGTCATAATTGTGGATGACACGCACTACCTACATGCAGAAGTTTACTGACATATGCATAACATTACCACAACTTCTATTTTATTATATTACATTCAGTTGGGAAAACATAGTATGATTTTAGCTATATTTAAATATTTGTCTTTGAACTATTTGTTGTCACAAAAGAGCAATACATTCTTTTATATAAAAGTTAATCTTAAAAATGTCTTAAATATTCACCAAACCACTAAATAAAAGGCACTAGGATTGTGTTCCAAATCAACATAACTTTCTCTGCCTTAAAAGAAAAATTTTTTTTTTTTTTTTTTTTCCTCGAATGCCTTCAGGGCACTTTTGGCCAGCGGGAGAGTTGTGAGGTTCGAACTCCAGCAAGCTGAGGCTGACAGCTTTGTGGAAGCAGCCACTTAAAGGACTGAGCTAGGGCCAGGGCCCCAAAAGAAAATTTAAGTGACTGAAATGAAAAGAAAATTTGTAGCAGTTAATGCTTAATTATAGTATCTGCTGTATAATTGCCTGAAGAGCCAATAGTAACTGTCCTTCAAATGTGAAGTGGCATGAACGTCGTTTGGACGTAGCACTTCTAGCGTGCTTCTCAACGACGGCCACTACTTCTGACCGCTGGTGTCCTGAGTGTGTGCACTTGGGTTCTTCCAGGAAACTCAGCTCACACTGTTCCTGTCAGAGTAAAATTTTGGTGCTGACGCCGATGGCGCCAGGAGACACACTGACGGCTGACCTGCGCTCCTAAGTACTCTCGCTGAGCGACTAGTGCCGAGGGACAAAGCACGTGGTAGATTTAAAACCCTTTCTAAATACTGAATATTAAGAAACCTTCAAAGTTTAAACTGCGTCCCACACTTTTGTTCTCAACAAGTGTATAAAATCGTGTCAGTATTCATGTTCAGACTTGTCTTAGTATCAGTTAGCTCCATCTTGGGAAAGAAAAATGGTGATGTTCTGTTAGTGGCTAACTACTAGGGCTGTGTAGGTGTGCCGGTATCTACGACATTACAAAGTACGATGGAAAATACCATTCTGCCAGTATAAATTACACCTAAACTTGGCGAGCGAGCATTCAGTAAGGGCAGTGAGCCGATCCAGCTTTGGCCGTTCTGGCCTGCCCTTAACCTTGAGCCTTCTAGTCCCTCTGGGTAAGGAATGACAAATGCTAACGACAAGGATGAGACACGCTCCCTCTACTTCTGAACTGTTTTAACTCTGACATTAAATAATGCTCACATTTTGTGCAATACAATCCAGTCTCCTTCGAAGATAATTAAAATTTAAAAAGAATGATGCAGTTAGTAATGCAGAAGCTCCACGTGGGCTTATAAATTTGCATCTATTTTGATGTCCTCAGTGTCGCTCCTTTAGGATCAGGGAAGGCGCTGCGCGGGCGGAGGTAGAACGCCCTGCATCCCCGCCAGTGATTTATTGGTTGGAAGTGGTCTCTTTAATTCAGAATTTCCCTCTAGTACAGATTGATATTCAGAAATCTCCTGTTGTTCATTAGGCTGTGATTAATATTTACAAGCTCTCAACTTCCGTGCCTGCTTAGTGTAATAAAATCCTGCCTGTCCTAGGCCTAACGTACTTTCTCTAGTACTTGCCTGAATATGTATAAGAAGTTGCAAAACAAGACAGCTAAAAGTTATCTTCAAAATCACTTCTTTTACCACGTAATTATTGTCACTAGGAAAGTGTTGTCACGGTACAGCATTGTGTGAATATTCAGATTTGCTGTGAATAGTTACAGCAATTTTTTCCTTCCTCAATTTTTTCCCTGAATCAATGTAATTTATTAGAAAAGTTCAACTTTAATTGCTACTTTTATGTTGTAAAGTGTAATTATTCATATGCGAAGTCGTTTTAGATGAAGTAGCAGCTTTCAGTATCTAGCCTGGCTTCTCCTCCACTTTCACAGCGGGACAGACCATGTGTAAGCGCGACCTTCCGCAAAGCCCTTGAGGCGGCGGCTTGCAGTTTCCTCGTCAGCAGGAAGAGGGTAAGAGGATTACCTGCTTGGACGATGCAAGTAAATGACCACGGGTTATCACTATAAGCTGCTAGTTCTTTACAACTAAGTAAGTACTATTTTCTGTTACAAATCAGATAAAATAATTTACTGAGAACTACTCAAGTCCATGGAGAGGGAAAACAACAACGAACCTATTGCCAACTGTGCTGCGTAGGTGGCGTTGCTTCAGCGTAAAAGCGAGCGCGCGGTGGTCCCGAGCAAGCTAGTGCTGTGGTGGGGCCTCGTGTCCCCAGGCCCTCCTGCTGTGCGAGGCTGCAAGGGCCTGGTCTGGAGGGAGGAGCGTGTCCTCAGAAGGGGGCGAGCTCGGCCTCCCTTTGGGGCTCCTGCGTCCTCTCCTCCTCCACGGCACCCTGGCCCCACCGCCTCTGGCCCGCCGTGGCCAGGAGGCCCCACCGCCTCCCTTTTCCTTCTGGAGTTGGCCTGCTCGCGTATTTCACCGTGGCCACCGACAGTGGACTAACGCCGCGACTGTCCCCTTGCATGACCGCCTCGGAGGTCACCGCGACAGCAGGGCGGGCGCAGGTGGGCCTGGCTCTGTGCAGAGGAAGGCTCGCTTGAGCGCGCTGGCTCAAGCCTTGCGGCAAAGTGTGCGGGTGACTTCTGGGCCAGATACGTGGGGCTCAAGGAGCCGGAGCCGGAGCGTGCCTGGTAGCGCAGGAGCCCGGAGCAGGGCGGGTCTCCGGGAAAGCGGCAGAGCGAGGCCCAGGAGGACCCGTGGGGAAGCGCAGAGCGTGCGGAGCGCGGGCAGGCGAGCGGC
>NW_004524804.1:2938945-2953966 GCF_000260255.1 Octodon degus
CGCACCCAGCGGTGGCCGGCGTTACCCCACCTCTGAGAGAACGGCTTTCTCAGAGCTGCTTCAGTGTGCCAGTGATTGCAGCCAAATCTGTTTAAATAATATTCCAGGACAAAAAATGATTAAGCAGCCCTAGGAATTAGTGGTATGGAGATTTTATGTATAAAACTGACACTGAAACATGATAATGTGGCTCCTACTTTACAAATAAGCGTAGCGGCCGGGTTCGATCCGGCCCTGCCCCCGGGCGCACTGAGGCTACAACTGAGACGGTGTGGTGGCGCGCGCCTGTAATCCCATCGCTTCGGAGACTGAAAACAGCAGTATCACTCAGTCTGAGCCACGTAGTGAGACCCTGTAGACCTTGTACTAAAAAAAAAAAAAAAAAAAAAGCAGGCTATATTAGTAGTATTTTATTTTTAAAATGAGATTATAGTCTTCTATTGGAAAGGCTGAACAGATAAACTGAAATTCAAACTTCCTTACATAACTGATATGTAAAACCTACATACATAATATGTCATTCCAATAACTTCTTCCACTTAACTACAAAAGACAGAATATTTATGGATATAAAACGTAAAATTGTCATGAGCCATTATTCACCAGTTTTATCAATTCTTCTATATTTAGTTATTTTCATCCCAGGTTGATGCTTGTAGAAAAAAAAACCAAACTGAATTCTGTTCACACGCATGCCCCAACAGATTCGGTTTTCATCTGAATTTTACATAAATAGCTCGGGAAAGCCCACATCTTTGTGAAGAGAAGTTACATTCACACCTGGAGAAGTAAAGCACCAAAAACTAGAATTGCTATATTTGGTAAAGATTTACAACCACAGTAAGGATGATCCACAAGTAGTCTAAACGCCTAAATTGTTTGTGAAATTGCAGCAGTTGGAGTTTTCTGTTTTGAAGATGTAGCTTGAAAAAACTGAAGTAAACAGAGTGTCACCTGATCTAGGTATAATACAGCATTTTACATCAAGACTACAGAGGCATTGTTTCTTTCCTTTTGTTTCTAGAAATTCTTTTCATTAAAAGAAGTAGAATATCTCTCTGAATACTGAATCCCTTATTTTCTTTCTTCTCTTTTGTTAAATTGTTGCGAGCCATAAAGACACTCATACTTTTGGGGAGAAATTGGGAAATAAATGCATAATTTAATTACAGAACATTCAGAGCTTCTAATTGCTAATTTCTAGTGGGTAACTCCAACATGGAGAAATGAGATTTATTAAGAAGTCTGCAAGTGGGCCAGCCAGATAGCTCGGCGGACTAAAGCACCTGCTTCAGCAGAGCACAGCAGCCAGGGTTTGATCCCCAGTGTGCTGAGACCGAGATTGAGACTGGACATGGTGGCACACCCCTGTAATCCCAGCACTTGGGAGGCTGATAACAGGAGGATCGCTATGAGTCCAACCTACATAGTGAGACCCTGTAGATCCTGCACTAAATACATCAACCGAGAAGAAAACCCCAGAATCTGCAAGTGCCACATACTCTGTAGAGTGTTTCAACTATTAAAGTCCTGTACTTCAATTGCAAGTGCTTAGTGCTTAAGACATAAACTGACAACTGCCGAAGAGGTTGCTCTTCCTAACGAGGGTTTGAAAAACTGACCTGAACACTGAAGAGTAAGCCTCTCCCCTCCCCACCCTCCTGACATGGTGTGGTCCTCAGGGCAGGGGACAAGCTGGTCACAGCTGAACCAGAAGCCCAGAGCGAGAAGCTTCTCTTTCTCAGCAAGAGAGAAGGAAGGAGGGAGGCAAAAGCCAGCTGAACCTTGCTACTTAAACACTGTTAGGAGATTGCTTTATACCTGGGAGACGGAGAGAATGGGTGAGGACCTCGTGCTGCCAGGAGCCAGGCTGCACGAGCTGTGGCCAAACCGTGGCCTGTGGTCTGTAGAACACCAGGAAGGGCACGGGGAGGGGTGGACATCTGGCGGAGTACACAGTGGAGCAGCGGGGCTTCAGAAGAGGGTTTGGGCCCTGGGCACAGAGGGAGGCTGGGCAGACGCAGCTGCGAGAGGGCGAAAGGCCTGGGACAGATGCAGAGAGCATAGCAAAGCCAGGGCTGCAGGGCGGTAGGCTGGCCGCGAGCTAGGGCAACCGCAGGAGGACGCAGGACCGCGAGCAGTTGCCCCGGCTACAGCCGGAGCAGTGCAGGGCTGGGAGGTGCGCTTCGTCACAGCTGTGGGCTTATGTAAGTCACCTCCTCTCTCCCAGACCAGCAGATGAGGCCTGGGAGCGGAGCCTGCAAACGACCTGGCCTCCGTCTGGCCATGAGCAGTGCCGCTGAGGGCGAGCCACAAGGGCCACCAGGAGAGGCGTCCCCGCTCGCAGCCTCCTCTCGGAGCTCAGACACATTGAGCACAGCCGCACAAGTTGCTGAGCGAGGGAAGTGTGGCAGATCCCACGTAGATTCCCATGGATAATTTCAGTTATAAAATTACTGTGGAAATCAATGTTGAAATGCCTTAGAAAGCTAGGGTTGGAGGTCCCATTTGACTGATCGCCTCCTTCTGGTTGTCTTCCCGAAAGAATTAAAATCACTGCACCCCAGTGATACATGTGCACCCCTGTGTAGAGCAACAACACGATTTGTAGTACCTAGAGCTAGAAAACAACCCAAATGCCCATAAACTGAACAACGGGTGAAAAAGATGTGGTCCTTTTATACAGCGCAGTATCACTCAGCCATAACGAATGATAAGCTGAAGACTTGCAGGCAAATGGATGCAGTGTGAGACCGAATCCGTATGTGAGATAAACCAGACTCGTGGCAAACATTTTCTCCCCAGAGTGAGAAGCTGAAAGAGTAAATAAGATCCAAAATAGATACCGTAGAATGGGAAGAACTTGATCAGAAGGAAAGAAAAACTGGAATGAAGGAAGGAGGAAAAGAAAGGAAAAGTCATGTATGTAATAGCTAATATGGTTATACTACTACTGTATCTTAGTTCATTGAAAAGAAAGGTTTGTGCTAATATTTTTTGGACCATAAAATGCCTATATCTTATACTCTGGGTAATTAATTTAAATATAACAAGACACAGTTAACCATCGTTACCCTTCTATTACCTTGTTTTGAATTTTTTTTCTTTTTAAAATAAAAAAGGTACAAGGAAAAATTTAAGATTAGAATTATAATAGTATTAAAATCAAAGTTAAAAAAGTATAAATAATTGACATCAGAAACCATACACATTTGGAAGACCAAGATGACAGGCATTTCAAGCATAGCTTTGTGTTACACATTGCTGTCCTCAGTGCAGCTGCTTAGATGCCAGCTATCTGTGTACACTGCTAGTAAAGGTGAGAATTCTGCACATTAACTGCTATTTTCATAAAACTGATGGAAATTCTTAGTACAATAGCCTCATTCCTCTTGTATATATACTTGCATGTTTTTGCCCTACCAGTTTTCTTATCTTTTCTCCTTTCTCTCTTCTTTGTTGTTCAATCCTTCAGTCCCACTTCTGTACTCTTAAAAATAATTTTTTTAGAAAAAGGTAATAAAAGAGAGACAAGAATAAATTTTAAGATTTCTTGAAAGCATGCAGTAATATTCAATCATATGCCCTATCTTGTATACAGGTATATTACCCTGTTTCTGTATTTGTTTTTGTTTTTCTTGCTTTTGTTTTTACTCTTCAAAATAAAAGAAAATTAAAAAGTATAAATAATATTATGAAGGTGCAAAGAACAGCAAATGTAAGTAATGAACCTGAGATCTTTTGAAGCGCTGTACAATCTTCTTTAGAATCAAAGGATAAGGCTTGCTAAAGTGACCTAAGAACTAAATCACACCCTGCGGTCTATACATGAGAGCGTGTATGAGAGGAATTGGTCGGTATCAGGCTAGGTTATGAATTGCTAGAAGTCAAAGAAAGAAGAAACTGACAAGAAAAGTTAGTAAGTGGATACTGATGGCCTGTAAGCATCAAGAAGTCACGTTTTATGATTAAGTAAATGTAAATAAAAGCGAAAACTAAGATCCTTATTTTCCCCAGTTGATGCACAGGAGCAAGACAACGTTAGAGCCCAGGACCAGTGACATCCGTGAAAGCGCGCTGTCTCTCCCTCGCCAGCTCTCCGCCGCGGCTCCGCTCCTCTGGTTTGCGCAGGGAAGCTGGCGCTGGCTCTTAGAAGGCGAGCTCTGGGTGTGCGATCACGAGGCAGCACGGCCGCTCGCCGTCCCTCCCTGCTGACCGATCGTCAGTGACCAGGCGTGGAGAGGCGCTTAGGCACCGGCAGGGCGAGAGGCGGGGGCACACTGTGGCCTGCCCGCCCGCGGAGCGAGGGTCCTGCGCAGCGACGCGAGCTGCTGTGCCCTGGGTATGCAATGGTCGTACATAATTGCATGGACACGTTCTAGTTGTTTCTATAAAAGATAGCGAAGGTTACTAAACAATTTTGTGCTACTCTTCTAAATAAATTTCTGCGTGCTCTTCTGAGAGACTTTTACGTAATAGAGTATGCATTTCTGTGTGGTTTGGATATTACATAAATGCATCAAGATATGCCAAAAAAATGCAATCTCTGTATGTTTTAGCTAAAAAAGTTAGAGAACACCACTTTCATCCTGTAAATTAGAAATACATAGTATTAAAAAGAGTTTGCTGGAGCTGGCACTTTTTATTATTGCTAATGGCAACTTTACGCAGAAAATCACTAGTAATTAGCATAAAGGTTCTTTCCTATTTTTCTGCTCTGGGATGACACCTCATTTCCTGGCTAGCTATTCTGAGGAAATAATAATAATGAATATGGGCAAAATTCTATGCACGAATGCATTCTAACCTTTGTACGTACCATAACAAATATTTATAAGTAACCAAAAGCCCCAAGTGTAAGTGAATATTTAGGTAAGTGCTGGCATAGCCACTTGGTGCAATAGAATATACAAGTTAAAAATCTTTTTTAAAAATACTGATTTTGGGCTCATGATCACACAACTAAGTCATGTGAAAACAGCCCAATTTTATGTAGATGCTCTGATTGAAGCATTAAAATAAACTCAGACTGGAGAGAGAAATGCTCAGGGTGTGGCTGTGGTCACTGTGGTACCAGGTTAAGTTTGTTCTATGATATTTGGTGTGAGTTTGCAGTGCTTGTTCAATAAGCTTGGTATGCTTCTGCGAGAAGAAAACCAACGCGTGTTTTGATGATCCATCTAGACAGAAATGTAGAAGCCTATTAACTGCACACTAACTAAGCAGCAGAGATCCTTCACAGTAACTGTAGTCATAATTTCAGCCTTGAGTATAAGTTTCTACATATACGTGCAGCCTAGAATTTGTGCTTTACTGAAAGGATTTATCCATGTGAAACTTATCTTCAGAGGCAGACTGTGAAGTATTTTTAAAAACCAGAGCATATTTGCATATTTCATTAAGTGAAAAGAATTAGTAAATAAAATGACAACTTGTCCCATAAATGAATCAATCAAGAATGTGATAAATTAACATGACATGTAAGAAAGAATGTAACTGGCAAATGCTAACAGATGATCAGTAAGAAATGTTCTTGTCTCTAACAAAAACAATGTTTATAGTAGAATGAAACTAAAGGTTTGCCAGGAGAAGCATGCTTGTAGTTGCGGGTCCAGAAACTCTGTGGTACAGATAGAAAAGAGTGCTTTCTGTCCTTTTTTTTCTTTTTTTTTTTTTTTTGGCAGAACCAGGGATTGAACTCAGGCCCTCACGCTTGCCAGGGAAGCGCTTATTCCTCTGAGCCATCTCCCCGGCCCCAAAAGAATGCTTTCTGCTCTCATGGGACCACACCATGTGTTCACCAGTGTCTTCTAGTTCTCAAAACTCAGTGAGTCAGGAGAGAACCCTCATGTCGGGGACCCACAGTCCCTTCAATAGTGTTGTCATCCACACAAACAGATGACAGACTCCAAGTGCAAAAAGAAAGATCTCTGAACCTTTGTGCATTAAGGAACAATGAAGGCACACAGAGATTTTTTTAAATGGAGAGTGTTCATGCTAGGAGACTAAAATTTGAGAAACTCTTATGGTTATATTTTAGGTTGACATGAAAACACTAGACAGAATTTGGACAAAAATCCAGATAAGGCCAGTGAGATAGCGCAGCTGCATAAGCACTTGCTTAGCAGTCCTGCAAAGTCCTGAGTACACACACACACACACACACACACACACAGACACACACACAGAGAGAGAGAGAGAGAGAGAGAGAGAGAGAGAGAGAGAGAGGAACTGAAAGTCTTTTGCCAGGGAGATAGCTCAGTGGCATAAATGCCTGCCTGACAAGTGCAGGGTCCTGAGTTTGATCCCTGGCAAAAAAAAAAAAAAGAAAAAGAAAAGAAAAGAAAAAAGAAAAAATCCAGAAAACGAAAAAGAAAAAAAAATCCAAGATAAACACAAACTCTCCATACTAACGTAAGTTATAGAAGTTAATGTGACTGTGTAAAACTACGTGATGTAAATAAAGAAATGAATATTACTGCAACTCCTCTTGAATGGCCTGCATGCCTGAAACAGTGGAAAGGTAGGGCGTAATGTAACAATGATTAGTCTGTGCCACTCGGAGCACAAGCAGGAAGATGCTATTTGTGTGAATTGCAGCCTCACGGGCAGAGTAAGATCAGATCAGGGGTTTTGCACACTTTAAAGTTCAAGAGGCATCGGCTCTGAGTGGCTTTAAGTAAGAGGCATTAATTGCAATTATAGAGGCAGTTATAAATTAAATAATTTAAGGGTATTGATAAGAAAATTAGCTGCTCACTACAAAAATGCAATTAAAATGAAAGTACTAATGGGGGAAACAAGGAACAAAGTATTAAGGTGAAAAATATTAACTGTAAATGGAATAAAAATGCCAGTTAAAGCAGACCATTGTGCCACATGCCTGCAAGTCCAGCTGGCAGGTGGCAGAGGCAGGAAGATCGCCATGAGCTCAGGGCGAGCCTGAGCCACAGAGCAAGACCCTGTCTCAAAAAACAAGACAAAACAAAAAGTCCAATTAAAGAAGAAAGACAGATATGAGAAAAATTGACTAAAGTATGATCAAATCTATGCTACTTATAAAAAATTCCAAATCCAAAGACACATAGGTTTAAAGAGAAAAAATAAAAAAGGTACTCAATGAAAATTGTCACCAAAGAAGAGGTGGGACGGCTGTACCAGGGTCAGAACAACTTCCATCATAATTGTTAGCGGACTAAAGGATGTTCTAAAAAGACTTAAACAGTATAAACATGTACATCTAGATATCTGAGTCAAACCCTGACAGCAGCAAGAATAGAACGGGTGTACAAAAGGCTGCAGCAATGGCTGGGGACTTGAGCACCCCACTGACACCGATGCTTGGAACAAGAGGACCCCATGTAGGAAACAGAGGGCTTAGGGCCGCGCTGCTGCTGACTCTGACAGATGTGCTCGGGCAGCACCCCCAAACTACTGGGGTTTCACCAAGAGCACATGCAACGGGCACACCGCGCCAGCCTCTGAGTCTGGGCCTGGTGGCTCATGCCTGTAGTCCCGGCGCTGGGGAGGCTGAGACAGGAGGGCCATTGTGAGTTCGAGCTGCATAGTAAGACCCTGTAGCAAGTAAATAAATAAGTAAATAAGTAAATAAATAAGTGATTTGAAGAAATTTAAAAAGAACACATAGAACGTTCTCCAGGATAGAACGTATTGAACCATACAGTACCGTTGGCTAATTTTAAAATTGAATTTATACATAGTATCTTCTGCAGCAACAGTGGGACAAAACTGATAAAAATAATAGGAAGAAAACTGGAAACTTTACAGATGTAAGGCAATAAAGGAACATGTACCAAGCAATCCATGAATCTTAAGCTCAGCCAAGAAATTCACTGAAACAAGGAGCGCATTCTGCACTGTGCGGTAGCTAAATCTTCTTACATGGAACAAATCTGGGATCCGACGATTTCTCTTCGCCTGTCATCACTCCTCAAAGAGCCATCAAGGGAAGGACAGCCTGAGCATAAGGCTGACAGGCAGGTGACGGAAGTTTGGCAGGGACATGCGTGACTCAGAAGAGGCGCGGGCAGAGGCTCAGAGCGTGGGCAGCCGGTCCTGCCGGAGGGCCGCAGTGCAATGACCGATAAACTAAGATAAACCGAAGTCTCAGATTACCAGCATAACTAATGAAAGTGAGGATAGTATAACGGGTCTCATAGAAAAGAATGATTTGATAGAGTGGTATAAAAAATTCTACACCAAGAAATTAGAAAATGTAGACAAAACTGATAAATTCCTATACAGCCTCAACTCCCCCAAGGAAGGAAAGAAATATAAAATCTGAATGGACTTGTAGAGAGACTGAATCTGAAATCAAAAACCTCCTGAGAAAGGGAAGTCCAGGACCAAGCAGCTTTGCTGGTGAATTCTGCTAAATATGTAAAGAATGTCAGCACTAAGACTTGTAAAACAATGTCTCGGAACTCATAGAGATCAACTCCCCAGCTCATTTGAGGAGGTCGCCCTTATCCTGACACCAAGGCCAGATGTTAACTAGAAACCACAGTGCAATTCTCTGTAAATGTAACTAGGAAAACCCTCAAGAAAACAGCAAGCGCAACCCAGAAGCTGAGCAGAAAGAGCATGTGCCGGGATTAGCCCTACGAGGGCGGCGGTGTGCGGAGGAAAGCCCAGCAGCAGATTCTTTAAATGAGCAGACAGGTGGCAGAGGCACACAGAGAAATCTCTTCACAAAGCCCAGCACTCGCTGCTGAGCACGACGCGCAGCCGGGGGGCCGCCACGGCCGCAGATCGGCACAGAAAGGGCAGCGACCACGTGTGTGACCCGTTACCCATTCTTTCCAAAAGGAGAAATGAAATGCTTCCAGATGGGGTAGGCACAGCAAAAGCCCTCTCAATACAAGTGACACAGCATTCCATATGAAATCTACAAAACCTTGGAAAATCTACAAGAAACTAGTGGAGCTAGCTTAGAAGCTCAGCAGCATGGCAGACAGCAGCAACACGCAAACCTCGGCTACTGCTCCACAGCATTCCCGCAGTAAAGCATCTGAAGATGAAGCTACTGAATTTTTATTTATAATGGCATTAAAAAAGTAGTTAAACGAAATGTGATTAAAAACTTGAACACTGGTGGCCTTGGGATGGAGCTCAGTAAACAGCACCTGCATGGCAAGCGCTAGATCCTGAGTTTATTGCCAGTAAACCCCCCCCCCAAAAAAAAGCCTCTCAAATCATCACTTTCATACAAGAAAACCATAAGACATCACTGGAAGACATTAAAGAACAAATAAATGATAAGTGTTTGAGGGGATAGGTGTACAAAACATGATTTAAATATAGTGTCTGTATGCACCAAGATTGCATGAGACCTCATCAATATATACAACTTTCTATGTATCACTTAATGTAAGTTTTACAAAATTCAATATGTGTAAATTCACTTTTTAATGTACTAAAAACTTACTACTGGCATGATAGAACTACTCCATAAAGTGATCCATATATTAAATCTGATGTCAAAATCCCAATGACCTTTTCCTGCAGGTGTAGCAAACAAAGCCAGTCCTAACATTCATACAGATTTTTCACACTTGTTAGAATGGCTCATATCAAAAAGAATAAAAGCTAGGTATTAATGAGAACGTGAAGAAAAATAAATCCCTACAAGTTATTAGTAGAAATTTAAATTAGAGCCATTGTGGAAAACTGTATTCCTCAAAGTAATAAAAGTTGTGGTCGTGCGTGATCTGGAGATCTGCGAGACTTTGCCTACCCAGAGGAAGCAGAGCGCTCAGGGCTCTCTCCACTCCTGCGTACAAACGGCACTGCTACCATAGCTGGCGCGCAGCACAGGTCAGGCATGGAGAGGAAAGACGCAAACACACGGCGCAGCGCTGTTCACCCCTCACAAGAAGTGCTGTCGCTTGTTACAGCATAAACCTAGAGGACATTGTGTTAAGTGAAATGAAATCAGACACAGAAAGAAAAATAATTGTCCGCTGTCACCTGTTTGTAGAATCTAAAATTGCTGATCCCATAGAAGGACAGATTGGAAGTTATCAAAGTCTTGGGTAGGTAAGACAGGAGAGATGTAAGTCAAAAGATACAATTGAGGATGAAAATGCTAGGTTAGACAAATAAATAGAAACAGGAAGTAGACAAGTGACTGCCATGCCAGGCAGGGTATTACGGGCTGAGGAGACGTGGACAACAGGACACTGCTGACCCCGACAGAGCTTCCTTTGTAGGACAACACTCTATCGTTGGCTGTAGTAGTGTTTCCCATGGTCTGGGACCCTGCTACAAACCACCGGACTGCATGTCTTCGGTGAGAGAATTACACAGTATTCATCACATCTTGGCAGAGCTGTTAACATGACTTACTTAATTCTAAATGTTAATTGATGAATAAATTGAGCAGTAGAAGTTGCTGACTAAATCTACTTCAACTCAACAACCAGAAGATCAAAATTCAGATCATGTGGCACACTGGTAGCCACCCTAAGTTTCCCCTTAATTTTAGCTACTTGATTAAAACAGAAAAACAAGTAGAACATTATCATCTCATAGAAAGCCATAATACTCATTAGATGTGAAAACAAAAGATTATATATATTATAATATTAAGTCATATATATATATATATATATATATATATTAAGTCATTTCCTCAAAAAAGTAAAATAAAAAATAATGTGGGCATGTAGAGACTAGGTCCATCTTAATCCATGTGGCATGCATTTAGGGCCTTCCAAATAATTTTAGTATTGAATTTGAAAGGGGGCATTCTGTTTATTTCCTTAAATACCAGCTTGTGCCCTTCATAATTAATCTGAAAGTCTGGTCTGTGGAAGGCTGAGGTGGAAGGTGGCAAGTCTGAGCCCACGCTGCGTAATCAGCGGCTTGGTAAGAATGCCAAGTTTGAACATCGCTGAGTCGGGAGGCCCTGGGTGCAGCCCTCAGTATTTCCAGAAAGAAAAAGAAAAAGGAGTCAGTAGAGGTCCCCTCAGATAGTGGTCCTGAACCTGTAGCATGTGTTACTGTTTTCCTTTAAAACAAAAAGATGGTAATATATTATTGTTTTTTCTAAACTAAAACCTCAGTATTCAAGTTGAACTGCCCAGTGTTGTCACTGTGACATGGTAGGTTTGAGGTTATAGTTTGGCACTCGGTCTCTAAAAGGTTCAGAATCACTGATTTACATGAATATCTAATATTCATTAATTAAATTCACTAAAAATGCAGGCCAATTATTCTCTTCCTTTAAGCACTGACATGAACTTCAGTGTTTTCTGGGTCTCTCAGTGCAGCTGCTGTGAGTGAACGGCCAGATGGAAAGAGGGCGCTGGGCTCAGGCCCCGCGCGGAGGCCCGGGATCGTGCTCCCTCTGCAAGACCCGGAATGAGTTGTTTCATCTTAACTTTGATAGTTGTTTTTCTTTCCTAATAATGTTTTCTGGTTCTTTAACCAATAATGCATAATTAGTGAAGATTACGGAAAGGTGTTGCAATGTCCGATACACTGTAGGCGGTTAGTAAATTACATTTGTTGTCATTAAAGAGAATGATAAGACACCAAGAAAATACATTAAAGTTACAAAGAACACAAACGTCAGTCACTGGTGGACTCTTTTGTGAAATTTAGGTCTTTTCCTTGAGAAATAGGGAATATAACTAAGTTTTCCCCTTGGGCCATGTTTATTGTCTGTTCATGCTTGAGGCTCATATAGAAACTCTGGAATAATTTTTCCCTTTTATACACAAAAAGACAAGTCATAGTGAAGAGGATACACATGTGACATCACAAAGCACCAGCCGCCAGTCTGTTCCATAAGTTATGTCTCAAAAAAGGCCAGGAGGAAATAATGGCTTGCGCTGGTCACTTCCTTACTCGTAGGATTTAGATACTTTAAAACATCGTGATGGGGACTGTGGAAGTTTCTGTGGAGGAATAAATCGGGAAATACCTCCCAACACCGCACCAATGCGAGGGTGCCAAGGCAGAGAGCTCAGCTGGAGCGGGCCCCCGTGCTCTGGCTCCTGCTTCGCAGGGCTTCCAGCGGTCTCAGCCACACCTCCTCGGTCACTTTTCCATCTATGTCGCAGTGCTCTTCTGAGATAACCGGCAATGCGTGCACAATTGTACAAAAGAAGTGCGGAAGCAAAGACAGCTTCCGCCTGCCTCTGCCCACGCCCTCCAACAGCACCTACCTCACGCGGAGGACAGGCCGCGGGCGCCCACCTCTCCAAGCCTTCAGCAGAGCACTGTGGGGGACACCGGAGGTCCTCCAGCTCCTGGGCCTTGCAGCAGCTTTTCTGGGTTTGTACTTTGGAGATGGAAAATCTGGAATCTCCTCAACCCTATCACATCAGCCAGACTAAATCCTGTCTATGTCTACAGTTATATATACTTGGTTTGGTTTCTCTGGAGATTTAGCAGCAACAGTTGGTATTATATAACAGATATTTCATCTTCTATAAATTCCTATATTGAAGGATTACTGAGAATTGTATTTATATGGTGCTCAGTGGACTGTCTGAAATAGCGAACAGCGCATACTACTGCTGCTGTGGATAATTCGGACGAGGTGTCTGAGATTAACCTAGAGAAACGCTTAACTTGTGCTTACTGAGCTAACAAGGATTTTGCATCTAGGCCGATTTTCTTATTCAGATTGCCTTAGCGCTATGGAAACCGGGTCACACTGGAATTTTCACACGGAAGTGAAGGCAGGCTCCGCAGCGTCCCCCCCCCCCCAGACTCAGTCTGGATGGCGCCGGCGGCTCGCCCTGGCCGTGGGCCCGCAGACGTGCGCAGCAGCGCGTGGAGCCTGCCTGCAGGGTGCGGTGGGGAGCGTGCTTTGTCCTCCCGAAGCCAGTCCCAGAATAACGCGGCGCGTTTCTTCCCGGAAAGAGCGAGTGTGAGAGGCCATCGGGCCGCCCGCCGGGTTGGGCCTGCGCCGGACCCTCGCAGCTCCCTCCTGCATGGAAAGGTCTCGGCTTGCGCCTGGCACCGCGCGCCTGGAAAGCCGCTTGTGGGGACCGCGAGGAAGAAGTGATTTTATGCCCCTTTTAGCTTGCTATAAATTCAGAAACAATTTTGCTCGAGCAGCTGATCTGTGAATTAATAATGAAAGACTGTAACTTTTTTCACTACAGTATGTCAAGTACTTCCTTCGTGTTTAAAAATTGATGATGCTCAAAACTCCGTTACTCTCCATGAAGCAGATTCAGGAAGCACTCGGAGTGAGTGCCGCTTCCCGCCAATGGAAGCTGTTTCCGAGCTTACGTCTTGGCTACTAAAAACCAAATAAAAATACCATTACAGTATAATATAAAATGTTACATCCTCCTCTGAGAATTTTCTGAGAATATTCTCCTGAAGAATATGTTCTAGTAAAATACATCATACTCTGTGTCAAAAACGTTGATCAAAAGTTGCCATTGACTAAGTTTTCACTGTAAATAATGTCAATTGCTTCCATTCGCTCTATGTAGATTTTATATATTTTGGTTTTGAAGAGCACGTACGTCGCAGCATCCGCTAAGTCTTTCTCCTCAAAGCAGCTCGTTTCTGTCGTTTTCTTCCTCAAGTTGAAACCATATTTTATTTGCTTAGGTCTGCCAGATCCTCTTCAGCGCACTTGAGTTTCTCAAGTGGATGCCTGGGCAGGCGCCCCAGCTCGCGCCCCTGAAGCACGCGGCAGCGCGTCGAGGGAGAAGGCGCACGGCTCAGCCCAGCGGGCTGCGGGGTGCACGGAGCGGCCCGCCGGCCAGGTCCGAAGGCAGCGCGGCTCGGATGCACGCTGGATCCTGCCGCCCTGGTGCTGGGGTCCCGAGCCAGAGGGCGAGAAGGGGAGGGCCACACTAGCTGGCAGGCCGCCAAAGGGTCAGTCCTGAGCGTGTGCCTGGGGTAGTTCTAAGGTCAGTGTTTCAAAATATTTCTTTAGTACTGACTGGGAACAAAGGTCGTAGTAGTAAATGACACAGTATTCTGAAGCTGCTAGTTTATGCTTCATGAAGTGCTTTCATTGTCTGGGGATCAGGAAGATAATTTCCTCAATAGTTCTTTAGAAGACTTGAATTATTGGGGGCTGGGAGATGGCTCAGCGGAATAAGTGCTTCCCTGGCAAGCACAAGGACCCGAGTTCAGTCCCCAGTTCCGAAAAAAAAAATCATTTTATTTACATGATAGCTTGTTCTCTTCTGTTTTATAAGGTATTGGTTATTTTCTACAGTTTTTCTTCTCTATCTCTTGCATTGTGGTTTCCTCCAAAAACAAAATACTGCTCCTTTCCTGTGTGTCTTTGAGACTCAGTGGTCTGTTTAGTTGTTGTAAATTATTAGAGTCCCAGTGTAAAGTTTGGATGTCACCTCAGAGTGGCAGAGTGGTTCTAGGTCTTTACAATAGCATTCTGCAAATAAGATTCAATTTTAGAAATTGAAAGTAAAACTTCGTGTGACGTTGAAAGCCTTTAGAAAACGTAACACTACAGTTAGAGAAAAATGAGATTGAAAGGAAAAACTAGAAAACATCAGCATCTTGATGTGCTGTCCCTGTGTTCCATGTTTAGATGCCAGTCACACAAGAATGGAAAGACGCCAGTCACAGAACCCTACTGTGCCTGCGTAGGGCCGGGTGGGCATAAAACCAGCTGAGCATGGGGTTATCTGTGTTAAAGGGGACATGGCCCCTTGGAGCCCTGAGCTGTGCTGTGCTGCTCAGTGTCTGGGACGATTGTCCCTGTGTCTTCACAGTTGTTCATTACCAGGCAGTTCCCATTCCAAAAAGCAGGCATCCCCTCAAGAGAACATAGGCGTAGAGCTTGGCTACCACAGCATCCCAGAGATCGGCTACCACGGCGCCCCAGAGAGGGGCCGTGCCCCCAGCCAGGTGCTCCTCGCGAGGGAGCGGCAGGGTTCTGAGTGTGTGTTGTATCCCGAGAGACTCCAGAGAGGCTCTGCGAAGTCACAGGGCTGGCTTACTGAAGAGCCTGAGTTAAATCCTATTCTCTCTCTCCCTCTCTCTCTCCCCCTG
>NW_004524804.1:2954374-2971630 GCF_000260255.1 Octodon degus
CTCTCTCTCCCTCTCTGTCCCTCTCTCTCCCCACTCTCTCCCCCTCTCTCTTCCCCCTCTCTCCCTCCTCTCTTCCTCCCTCTCCCCCTCTCTCCCTCTCTCTCCCTCTCTCTCTGCCCCGTCTCCCTCTCTCTCCGCCCCTTCCCTCTCTCTCCCTCTCTCTCGGTCCCTCTCTCTCCCCCTCTCTCTCTTCCCCCTCTCTCCCTCTCTCTCCCCCTCTCCCTCTCTCTCTCCCCCCTTTCCCTCCCTCTCTACCCCCTCCCTTCTTCCCTCCCTATCTCTGCAGTCAAGGAGAGAGCTTAAAGCTGCTGTAAAGAACTCCCTTTCTCCTTTCTTGATGTGTACATAGAGAGTACAAAGTGGCTGTCTTCAGCGTTGAAGGTTCTGCACCGAGAGGGGCGGGCTGGAGACTGCTCTTCTAGTCAGCCTCTGTCTGTCTACTGAGTAGCATGTCCTGCGCGGCATAACTCGTAGACACTGGCCATCTGCACGCTCTGCTCCACATGCGCGGACTAAACTTTAACTTCCCTGTAGTTGGTTAGCCAACACGGTGCTTTATTGAAATAACATTTATTTAGCAAACATGTTCTGGTAGTTATCGCACTGAGTGAACCGCTGAACAAATTCTAAGGTATTGTTTTACCTTCAAAGGCTTAATAGCGAACAAAATGCCAAGACAAAACGTTCTGCTCTACAGTGCAGTGTGAGCGCTGCCTCGCCGCGCTCGCAAGAGGGGGAAACACGGTTGCCAAGCGGGCGTCCGAGCGCACAGCCGCTCCGTTTGCCTGGGTCGTGGGAAAGCGCGGAGCAGCGCCACGCAGTTGGGGTGCGCGCTAACACGGCGGAGGCCAGCGAGCAGGGGGACGGCGAGCCCGTCAGGTGGCAAGGCTGGCGCCCCCACTTGTCTTTAGGTTGGGGGCGGAAATGATGCAGCAGAGGAAGGTGGAGTTTTACGCTAATTAAGAAGAAGAGTGGAGCAAGCCCGCTGTCTTTGATCACTAGCTAGAGTAACCTAATATAATTTTACATTGCATTTAATTAGTTACCTAATGGTCTCTGTCCACACTTGAAGTATTTGCCGTCTGTCTCAAAGAGCGCAACAAAAATGGCTTTTGAATGGATTTATATGTCTTGGCAAAATCACACTGAGTGCAAATTATATCAATATTCTCACAACATATTTCACCTGTTCCTTATCGACTGCTGAGACTAAAGCATCAGTAGAGGATGTTCTGTTGCAGAAATCCAGAGTCAGGGAGGTGCAGTCCTCACAAATATGCAAAACAGAGTTCAGCCTGAATTAGACGAACCTAAAGTGCACACTAAACGCCCGACGGAAGCTAGCTGCACAACCTCAGCGCGCTTTGGCACTTGAGTGTGCTGCCGCTTGTTTCTCTTTCGCTTGCTGGACTCCTGTGGCCCAAGGCCTTCACACAGAGCCACATCCCTGGCCCTCGTGTCACGGCTAAATTGCGCAGGCGGAACTAACTTGTGGTGCCCTGCCTCAGTCTTCCTCGGCGCTAGAGTTACTGGCCGGTGTCAGCCTCCCTGGGCACGTGGCATTTAACCCATCTTAGTGCTTTAAACTCTGAGTGGGTGGCTGGGTGTGCAGGACAAATAAACCCTCGCTGGCATTCATGTTCCCTAGGAGCCACCTTGGTTGCATCAGACAAAGGCCTTCTGCGGCTGACAAAGACTGACAAAGGTCCGATCTTGGCTGTGAGAGCCGCGGCTGCGGCTGCGACTCAGTCTGTCTTCCCCAGCTGCTCCAGGCGGAGGACAACCTGGTGCTGCTGGGAGAGCAGACCCCCTCCGCAGGAGGTGCTGCTGCCGAGAGGAGACCCGAGGCTGTAGGATGCACCGGGCCTCCTCTCAGCCCTGCTTCCCCCAAGACATTTCGCTCGAGCGAGTTTCCTTTCTCATCGCCTTCCTCCAGAGCCTGATGCTCCCCCTGGCTAGACACCCCTCCCTTGTGGAGCATCCAGTGTTCAAGTGCTGGCGTCTGCTTGGGCAGGACCCAGAAGAACACACGCAATGCATGCGTTCAAATAGATATGAAGGTAGAACTCTGAGTACTACAAGCACATTGTGAATCAGACACATTTTTGCCAAAAAAGTAAAATTTTTAATCAAGAATATACCTTTCAAGTAAGCAACCAAAATCCATGTTTTGGCAGTTCTCAAAAGCACCATTTAAGTTGGACAATGAAAGCATGATTTCATCTTTAAATAGTAAAAACTCAACTACCTCTAAAAATAGTCTTTCACAGTTCATTAGTTTGTAATAGGGATAAATGCTGCATGTTATTTTTTTTTTAATTTGAAGTTCCCTATTTCCTGTACTTGTACATTTCATCCACTTTGCTGTGGCAGGCTGGCAAGCTCTTGCATGAGGCTTTTGGAGTTGTCATAGTGTGGTGCAGCTGACTACTCCTGTAGATAGACACAAGGAAAGGCACTGACTCTGCTAGGACGTCAGATATTTAAGACCGGCTCTATGCATGAAGGCAGGGGACACATGGAATGCTCCCTGGTGGACAGCAACCTGCTAGCCCTTGAGTCCCCTGAGAGCACCCAGAGCTGACAACCTCTTAATGCCGTCCTAGGGAGGCCCCTTCCAGCACTCCTTGCTGCACTGTGAGGTGATCTACACCCCTCCTTATTTCTCCCAGTCTCTGGGAGATTTTGACAGTTGCCTACTTGCTTGCCTACTGAAAGTGATGATGATGATGATGATGATGATGATGATGATGATGATGATGATGATTTCTGAATGTTCCTAGTAAGGTTAAAATACTGTTCAGGTTTCTGGGAAAATCTTCCCCTAACATCTCTGCATGTATGGCTTTACTTTTGTTTTTTGCAAGCCATTGCCACAAGCCCTCCCCTCCCTAGAGGGGGACACTGTCACATCTGGTCGGAGTGACCCAGTGTCTGAGGGACACATCCACTACGTGACCATGATGCTCCAAGCCGTGATTTTATTTGAAATGAGCTTATGAGGAAGTTGAAGAAAAAGCCGAGGGACACAGTTGAGTCTTAAAATATGCATACTGCTAATTTCTTCATGAAAGTTTTCTATTTACATCTCTTTTTTGCAGATGATTAGAGTCACCCTGTAAAAATTAGGACATTTAAAGTATTCAAAATAAATATAATTCCCTTTTGTCAGAAAGAGAAAATAAAATATTTTCTTCAGTAGCTTCAAAATTATAGAAGAAATTTTTCTAAGTGATTTGCAAGAAATGCCAGTGAATATTCTCGTTGCCTCTGCCTCGCCTTTGCATGCTCGCCATGTGCCAGCCTGGAGCTGGGTTCTGAAGTCAGCAGTGTGAGGGCTCTTGCTGTATGTGAAGGCTCCGCTCTCAGGTGAGGACGAGTAAGTGAACACAGAGTATGTGGAAAATTGTGCGAGAGTATTCACAGAATCATGGAAAATGCACATCTGAGGGCTCTGAAGGGTGAGGAGCCTGTCCTTGGAGGGTCACCACAGCATGAGACCTGTGCAACAGAGCCACAGTGGGCAGCTTGAGAAAAAACAAGGTGCAAACGTTTGAGAGTAGCCACAAGGAGGAAAGTAAGAGAGAATAAGGAGTTGTAGCAGGCCTAACTCCCATGTAAAATATTTTGCAACAACTTTAAAATAATGGTTATTATTGTCATGTTTGAAGCAATAAATGCTGATTCTAAATGCAATGTATAAAGGGCAAGTAGACAAATTTGAAACCAATTTTGGTGACACCCATGAACATTTGGTGGCCCCATAAATGTGAGAAGTGGGTGGACTGTTGTTAAGGCTTATATCTCGGTGTCTCCCCACGCACGGCCTCATGCACTTGTAAGTGGGGCATTGGGATAGCTGGGGTGAGTCACGGGAAGGTGCCTGGCAAGAATTTTCTCCCAGCATTGAGAACGTAACTAAGACAAGTTTGGGTACTGAGCACAGGACCATTGTTGTGATGCCTCCTGGTCATGTGATTCAGAAGTCTTTGAAAGTGGCTTGTGGGAGGAGTTTGAGAAAGATTAGAATTATTGGCTGAAGAAGCAATCCTACTCCACTGTGAGCCAAACTTCTGGGGCGTTTTTGTCAGACTCAGAAGACAGAATACTAGGGTCAGCCAGATACCTCAGTAGACTAAAGTGCCTGCTTAGGCAGGTGCAGTGGCCGGGGTTCGATTTCTGGCCTGCTGTGTGGGCCCTGCCCTTGGTGTGTGCTGAGACAACAATTGAGACTGCGCATGTTGGTGTGCACCTGTAATCCCAGCACTTGGGAGGCTGAAAACAGGAGGATCAGTGTGAATCTGATCTACATAGTGAGACCCTGTAGACCCTGCAGACCCTGTACTAAATACACTTAAAAAAAAAAAGACTACTGATAAAAATGCAGCTGTTTAAGACCAGGCTCAGAAGGTTTCAGTTGGGAACAAGGACCACATTGGCAGTTGGATTGCAGGCCATGTGTGCCAATTTCTGGCAGAAAGTTCATCCTGTTTATTGCTCATGCCTGGACCCTTTTCAGGAGAACAAGATTAAGAGGAACAGACTAATTAATGCGGTTGAAAAAAATTCAAGGTAATCTAATGTCAAGTTGTGGCAGGGCTCCTATTGGGGACTTTTATCCAGTTCTATGTGGAGAATCAAGAATACATGCCTAGCAGGATACTTTAAAACAATTTGAGTTTGGACAGAGAGAAAGTCCCAGTAAAGCTGTGGCCTACAAAGATAGAGCAGAGAAAAGCATGTATTTTGGAACTGCACAACAGAGAACATGGCCTGAGGGCAGCCCGAGAACTAGAGTGCTCCAGCCCTTTACTGCTGCAGAACCGCAAGCATGAGCGCACTTGCTCTGAGAAGACAGCACTGGGCACCGTGTTCCAGACAGTGGTGGCTCGGGAGAGGTTTCTTCTCCTTTCTCTTCTTGAATTTTCTTTCTTTCTTTCTTTCTTTCTTTCTTTCTTTCTTTCTTTCTTTCTTTCTTTCTTTCTTCTTTCTTTCTTTTTTTCTTCCTTCTTTAGACAGGCTTTTACCATGCAGTTCAGGCTGGCTTTGAACTCACTTTGAAGTCCAGGCTGGCCACAAACTCACAGTGATCCTCCCACTTCAGGCCCCTGAGTGCTGGGATTACAGGCATGCACCACCACAGCCCAGGAAATTTGTTTCTTAAGATTTGTGAGCATTATAGTGCTCAGGATTCCAAGTGCTTGACCTCTATGGCCAAGAGAGAAGGAAACCTGACTAGTGCTCCAGCTGACAGCAGACCGCGGCATCATCAACGTGAGGATGGCTTTAGGTGCATGCAGAATGTGAGAGCTGTAGTGTCACAAAGGCTTCCACCCAGAGTTCAGAAGAAAGCCTGAAAGGTCATGCAGTTTGAGCCTGAGATGGCATGTGCGGAGCCAGAATTGCAGTGGACACCTGCAAAGGTGGGAGAACCAGGCATTTGGAGCATCTGAGAAAAGCTGCAAGGATCCAGCTCTACCAGCCCATGGGAAAAGCCATGAGCTCTCGGGCCACAGGCAGTGCCACAGGGGCAGAGCACCCCAAGTACTTCTGCACTCCCATCTTGCCACAGATGCAGGACATAGATTTAATGTTTGCCTGCTAGATTTTGAACCTTCTCTGGTCTCACTCTTCTTTGTTCCCCAATTTGCAACATTTGGATTGGGCATGTTTATTTTGTGCCACTGAGCAACGGAAGCATTTAACTTTCTTTGCATTTGTGTAGGAGCTCACAACCAAGTGCTGTGCCTAACTGCTGAAACTGTTAGCACTCTGGTAACCATTAGAGCGGAGCTTAGTGCATCTTGCACAATGAACATGCGTAAGTCTTGAGCCATGATAGGCTGCCATGGCTCGTGTCCAGGTGCTCCCCAAAGCCTACTGTGTGCACAGGAAGTAGCTAGACTAGGGGCCTGTGAGAACTGGATTAGTTCACTGACTGGTTTAACAAATCTGGATGTGGGTACTGGGAAGCCCCACCCTGGGTGTGGGTGACACCAAAACCAGGATCGTAGCCTGAACAGAATAAAGAAGGACAGGAAGATGAGCTACACCTTACCCCTGCCTGCTGTGCTGGGCTCCTTTCTCCTCGTTGATGCCCCTCTCCCATTTCACCCCACCTTCGAGCCAGCTGACTATGGATTGAAGCCTCCTCAAACTGTGGGGCAAAACAAGCCTTTCCTCCTGCAGTACCAGTCTAACTACTTAAATACAGGGGGACCTAAAATTGCACATTTCTCATTAATTTTATCTAGCAGGAAATATAAAAAACAATTTTATCAAATGTATTCAACGCAAAAATAGACTGGTTGAAATGACACCTACCTGAGCAGAGCTGGAATTGTCAGCATATAACAAAGCTGTCAAGTGGTTAAGTTGCATGCAGGGCATTTTGTCCCAGCAATGAGAAAGTAACTAAGACATGGAAAAACTTGGTGTGGGGTGAAAATTGCCAGTAAACATGTGTTGACAGGGCACAACTTAGATGATGTTAGACAAGAACAACTGAGAGTTGAATGTTGTAACTGAGAAGGAAGAGTGTACCTTTCTGAATAAGATGTTTTTAGGTTTGTTCATCTTAGTGGAGGACTAAGGGTCTAAATATGACCACGTAGGCAAAAATGGCCACGGCAGACAATATTGTCTTTTCATGCTCGGTAGGAACCAATGCTGTTTAGAGGGAAAACATCAGGAATCTGCACACATGACGCCTTCAGGAAGGTGAGTGCACTGCCAAAAACCAAGGGGTGGAGAAAACTAGGGCAGAAGTCTGTGGATGTCCAAGAATGTCAGTCAAGTAGCTGCTTACAGAGGGGATGATACAGAGCCACCAAACAGCCCGCTAACAATGCTGCTACATGTTTCTGTCTTTATTTTTGCATCTGTTTTTACTCTTCAAAAGAAAATTTAAAAAAGTAAAGAAGACAAGAAAATAGGAAAAGTTGGGGGCCTGGGAAGATGGCTCAGTGGAATAAGTGCTTGCCTTACAAGCGCAGGGTCCTGAGTCATACGTACTGCTACATGTTGTCCTATTTGTCTTTGTTTCTGCTTTTGTTTTTACTCTTCAAAATAAAGTTTTAAAAAATGTAAAAAATAGAGAGACATCTGAGGTGATTCTCTGCCTAAAAACCCACCTTGTTTTTTGAGGGTTTCACCTTTTATCGGTAAGTGGGCCAAAGCTTAGACTCACTATTTTCGCCTTGGTGCATATAATGTAGCAAAAAGAAGACAGCAATTTCTACGTAGAACTGAGTGAGCAGCCCATCGTCCTCGACGCGCTGATGATGCACATGGAGCTCCCGCCCAGCGACAGCGACAGCGCTGCATCTGAGACCTTCTGCATGCTCCCTTTGAATCCCCCTTTATCTTTTGCTGATGATTCTTTAACAGGCAACATAATTAGCTCCTTCCGTGTCTACAGAATGGTGCTTCTGTAATTCCCTATAATGAAAGGATTCATAACAGTCTAAAAAGAATGCCTGGGATTATCTTTTCAGTTCTATACCTCATAAATATAAATGACAAGAGTACAACTTCATAGCATTAAAGTGCATTGAGATTGTATAAGAATCCAAAGGTGAAATTAAATCAATGCACTTAATGAATTAACACCGCCAAATGTTTGTATGCTTTTATAAACTATTGTGCATGAAGTCACATTTTGAAGCGAACTCCTCATACCATGAAACACAAAAGTGAAAACTGTATGTGTATTCCTCTCCCTTATCATTACAATTGAAATGCAATTTGCATGGCTTCTAAGTGCTATGCCAGCCCTAGCAAATGTTGACAGTCATAACCCTTTCTCATACATCGACGAGGAAAAAAGCGCCAGTAGGTGACAATGGAATAATGACTGAGCACACAGTCCTGCGACAGTGGTTCATGCGCCGGAGATGCCAGAACACAGTAGCTATTGAGCTGTTAAATGACAGGTTAGAAGTCTTATAATCACATGTGGGATTTATTACACATAACAATGCACATATGTCAAAGCACTGGCAAAAAAAAACCCCAAAAATGAAAACAAGCTTAAGGAATTCTTCCTACCAAATAATAGGTTCAATGTACCTCCACAAAATAGAAGAAGCCAAACAGCATTTGTTTTGCAAGCCCAAAATGAAGGCAAGGACATGCGCACACTGGCGTGTGGGGCTGCATCCTCTGACTCACGTCCCAGCTGGGCAAAGCTGTGCAGAAGTCCCTGAAGCTCTCCAACCCTACTCTAAAGGCCTGCTTCACAGGGCCACAATTCAAAACTATGCAACACTGTGCAAGCCACTGGGCTTCTCCAACCTTCTTTCCTAATAAATGGAATGGGAATATCTGCTTGTTATGATTAATAGTGAGTTAAAACATGCAAAAGGAAAAAAAGGCTGCTTTGTGCAGACTAAGACTTCATAAAATTCAGGCATCTGTAACATAAATTAAGACCATGAGACAACTAGTAGGCAATGGTGTCAACCAATGTGAACCTGTGACAGATCCGTGTCCACTGCTCCAGGGAAGCCATGGTTGTACAGGACACTTGCACACGTGTGTACACACAACTGAGTGCATACACTGGGAGCCGAGGCCAGCATCTGTGTTCAGATTGATGGTCAGAGGTTGCTCCATTTCCTGCTGTCTTCGTGGCAGGGCAGAGGCAGCGGTGCTTGGCAGATGCTCCACAGTATCTGCCAGACTTAGACCCCAGAGCAAGCAAGCGCCCAGACTGGGAGGGGGACTGCCAGGAGAGGCGGCCCAGAAGTCCTGGAAGAGTCGGAGGTGAAGGGAGGACACAGAGCCGCCTCCTGGCTTGGCCCGACCCAGGTCTTGGGAGGAGACAGACAGGGCCAGGGCAGGGCCGCAGGAGGCAGCAGCCAGCTGCTGTGGCGTCAGGTGCCGCACTGCACGGATGAGCGCAGAGAGACCCTTACAGGAGAGCGGCTTCTCAGGTGGGGGCACAGCAGCGAGAGGGGGCCGAAGCACGCTGGCAAGCCTGTAAGCCAGAGGGGCAAGAGGAAGAGCGACGTGGTTCAGGACAGGGCCCTAAGTGACCGAGACCGGAGGGGTGCTCGGCTGGCCCCTGGGATTGACACCTCTGGAACCGTCCTCCTCTCCCACCCCGCTGCCGGATGAGCCCAGGCCCTGCCTCCCATCCTCAGTCCATCACCCCGGGAGCCGCTCAGTGGGCTCCCCGCACTGCTGGCTCGGCACATGGTGCCCGGCTCGAGCCCCAAGCGCCACTGAACGGCAGGCCGGATGAGGTCACCGGAGCGCACACAGAATCTGGTGGAAAGCAGCTCCTGAATGGGGCAGCAGATGCCACCGGGCTTGCTCACTCACAGCCCGGGCCCAGAGAGGACAGCTGCGGGAGCACGGCGAGCGAAGGAGCAAGGGGCGCCGTGGCTAGAGCTGGGAGCCTGCGCTCCGCCCGCCCGAGCGCGCTCTTCCTCTCTAGCGCAAAGCAAGGACCACCGAGACCGCAGCTCTGCTAGCCGCCCTGAGACTGCAAGGGAGTCAGCAGCGCTCCAGCAGCAGAGGGAAGGCGAGGAAGGCGAGGAAGGCGAGGAAGGCGAGGCAGCCCGCCTGATCTCCGAGGAGCCGCCGCCCATGGGGCGCTGTGGCCCACCCGCGGGCTCCCAGACCTGCGCTCAGCCAACCCAACAGCGGCCCTCCTGCTCTCTTCAGGAGGCGGGGTACGCTGGTAAAGCCAAGGCAGAAGTGTACAGAGGACGTGGGGAGTCTGCACTCCGTGTCGTGTGTGTGCGTGTGTGTGTGTGCGCGCGCGCACTGGTACGCACATGTGTTTATTTAAAACAGTAAAAATCAGTGCTGTAGTTCGGCAGTATTTTCTGGAGACATGCCGGAAACCCTCGCTGGAACGCGTCCAGCTGTGCAGGAGTTAAGCGCTGTGGTCCACCAGCGCACTCACCGGTTCTGCCCCTTCCTCTGCTTTCTCCGATCTCCAGTTATTCCTCACTCCAGAAATTAACTCCCAGACTCCCTCTGCCCTCCCTCCATGCGGCCCAAAAACAGTATCATGGAGTCCACTCTCCTGTCTTCGTTTGCGGCTGTCTCTGTTTCTCCTCACTAGGAGGTGTTTGCTCTTCCCTTCGGTCCCCTCATCCCCTCTTCCTCGACCTCCTGATCATCCAGGCAATTTCACTGTCTTCCTGCGATAATGAAAAGGGGTGAGATTGTTTAAAACAACTCTTGTGTTGAGTACAAAAATAATTTTTAAAACTATTTTCCATCTGAGATTGGCTGACTCCATGGACACAGAGCCTGTGGGTTTGCAGGAGGGCTGAGCTTCGTCACTTGGAGGCAACTGGCAGGTTGTGGTGGAGGGAGGAAGGAGTCTGCAGGAGCTGGTGGCCCCAGGGCTTCTGGGCTCCCCCACTGCCATGGCAGGAGTAGGGTCTTAAGCAGGAGTAGGCTGATTAATTGCATGCAGCCCAAACCCAGGCCTGCCCATGTGACACATGAACCCACTGAAGAAGTCTGAGAAGTAGTGATTCTGTCTTAACTGGCCCTCAGCCCTCAGCATAACAAAGGAAAACAGAAGCTTCACCAATAAGGAAGCAAGTTGCCACTTGAAACTGTCAGCTCCTTAAAAGCAAACCTCAGAGATACAAAGAACTCACAAAACCAAGTGGCTGAAATATTTGAAGAGTCAAAGAGGAAACTGAGATGCAAATCCATAAGACATGCAGTGAGCTTAAAGAGGATGCAAACAAACAGATAAAGGGTCCAATTCATAAAAAAATATTTAATGAGATTAAATAAGACACAAGCATGTTGACTGAATTGAACACTGTAAAGGACCAATGAAAGTTTGGTAAAAAAATTAGAGAACATGGAAAGGAATCAAGCAGAAGTTCTGGATATGAAAACACAAATGAGTACAGCCAACAGGAATGACCTGTTGGGGAATCTACCAGAAGACAAGGGTAAGAAGAGAAGAGGTCATATTCTCAGTCACATACTGGAGACAAGACTACATGGAAGCTGGAACCAAGAGTTGGCAAATGCCTTAAGAAACCCAAACCAAAATTACGAATTATAGGACTTAGAGAAAGGTCAGAAGAGGACACAAAACATATAAGAAATTCATGCACACAAATCTTAACAGAAACATTTCCAAGTCTAGGGAAAGAACTCAAGATCTCATTACAGAAACCATAGAACCCCAAACAGCTACAACTAGAAAAGAAACTTCATGATGATTATAGTAGAAATACTGAAAATTCTGTATAAGGAGAAAATGCTAAAAGCTGATAGAAAAAATTAAGTAACCTGTAAGGCTACTTGAAACATTATTTATCCTATCTTAATAACACAAAATTTGTTAGAACAAATCTTAAAGGCCAGAAAACATGGAAATTTTTCAAGCTCTAAAAGAAAACAGTTGTCAATAAGATTACAATGTGCTGCAAAAATATGCTTCAAAGCTGATGGAGAAATATTGATTTCTATGACACATAGAATTTCAAATCATTAATGATCATCAAATCAGCACTGCAGAAGAATGCACCTTAAATAGCAGATATTATGAAGTTGGAAGCAGTTGTTCACAGGGAAAGGAAAAATGAGAAAAGATGAGGGAATAAAAGATTAACATGAGAAGTAAGCTTTGTGAATAAAGAGGGAACGAGAGGGTGAAGGAGGAGAGGGGATGAGGAAGAGGAGGAACTAAGACAGCTCACACGTGCGTGCAAGCTCCTTGTGGGGCATGTGATCATTATGCATCTCTAAATTGCACCAATAAACTTAATTATTAAAAAAAGAATTCCAGACAGAAACAGTGAGGCCAAAATCACCAAAGAGCCCATAGGAGAAAACATATCTAACTGGAATTGTTGTTTAAAAGAGGTAAAATAATGGACTCAGCAACAGGAATACAATGCAGTGGTAGAATTCATTGAATTCTTTTCTGGAAGAATACTTATACTGTTCTTGAGTCCCCAATCAGAAAACAGGGTAACACACTGGATCACAAAATCAAAGCACAACCGCGGCATGTGTGCAAGATACCTCCATCATCACAATAGTAAGGAACTGAATCTTTGGGAAATAAAGCTGCAGACGCTGGGCTCGGAAGGCAAGCAGAAGTGGCCGCCCAACCCTCACACTGGGGGACTTCAGCCAAAACTTACCAGAAGAGACGAAGATGGCACGACACACTGGCCAGAGAACAGTTAGGTAGGAAGAGGCCACAGCTGTAATTCCGTGTGCAACAAATGCCAACCAGCCAATTTCCTAAGGAAAGGACTGCTGGTGTAGGGGGCAGATGCACGCCAGCACCAACACAGGTTGGGTGGTGGATGTCGACAGTACACTCTCACAAGTAGAGTTAACCCAGACGGAAAAACCAGGAAAGAACTACAACATACCACGGAATGAATGGACTTCACAGGCAAGTACAGAGCTTTTCGTGGAATAACCACAGAATACACTTTCTTCTCAGCGGTGCACTGAACTTTCTCCAAATTAGAACATATCTTACTGCCACAAAGCACGTCTAAATAAAAACAAAATAAATGAAATAATATTTTATATCCTATTGGATCCTAATGGAATGAAAGTAGAAATCAGCAGCAAAACAAAATCAGAAAAGCTGTGTGAAGACCTGGACATTAAACAAAACTTTAGTGCAAATTCAAATGATTGCAGGACAAATCAGGAATAAAAAAAAATCTATGATCACATGGCATTAGAAATAGAATTCCCTAAGCCATGCCAAACATACATGAAAGAAGACCTGTATTGGAGGTCCCACTCAAGCCAGGTATTCCCTCCTGGATATTTGTTCAGAAGAACTGAAAACCTCATACCATAGCGATATATATACACTCATGTTTATAGCAGTGCAATTTGTTATAGCTAAGTCCTGGAAACAACCCAGATACCCATCATCTGAAGAATTGATAAGGAAGATGTGGTATTTTTATACAATAGAGTATTACTCAGCTGTAAATCAAGATAAATTTGAGTCTTTTGTTGGTAAATGGATGCAACTAGAGAGCATACTCCTAAGCGAAATAAATCAGACCCACATGTGCAAACATCCTGTTGTCTCCTTAGCGTGAGAACCTGAAAGAGAAAAATGGAATCTGAAGGGTATGATAGATACTGGGAAAAGGGAATGAACTTATTCAAAAGGAAAGAGCGACTGAGCTGAGGAGAAGGACAGGAGAGGGAGCGGGGGAAAGAGGTTCATCCATGTATGTAAGCAGGATGGCTTGGAGAACTGCCCTGTGCATTTCTGCTGCTCTGTGGAGAGGAGCAGTTAGTGCTTGATTTTCTTTGCCTCCTGCTTTCAGTTGTTTCTCCTTCTTGTCTTCTTAATTTCTTACACATTTCTTTCTTTTTTCTTTCTTCTTCCAATTTTACATGCATATATCTGGCAATATGGATAACCAGTTGGAATACAACACTGTGTATTACAACAAACACTGTGAAATTCATATTATTTGTTAAGTGAAAATCAGTATCACGTGTAATTTTTTCTGCTTTATTTCAAATTTGTATATTTCAAAAAAAATTTTAAAAACTTAAAAACTTTAAAAAATTAAAAGAAAAAACCAAGAAAGAAAGGAGGAAAGAAAGAAGAAAGAAAGAAAGAAAGAAAGAAAGAAAGAAAGAAAGAAAGAAAGAAAGAAAGAAAATCATACTTAGGAGGGAAATTTATAGAAAATACAAGGACTATTCCCTGCGCCATCTGCAAGAAAAGAAGGCTGTATGTTCTTACTGCTGTTGTTCAATATGAACTCAAAGCTTTGACCGGAGCAATCAAGCAAGCAAGAAAACAAAACAAACAACAAGAAAACTAAACAGAAAAGGAAGAAGTTAAACTGTCATCATTTGGGGGCTTGGTGGTACAGTGCCTGCTTGGCAAGCACAAGGTTGTGAGTTTAATTCCTGGTGCCAAAAATAAATAAATAAATAAGCTAGCATCATTTGTAGCTGAGATGATCCTCTACATAGAAGACCAAAGAAAGTCCACAAGAAGACTCTTATAACAAATAAACATGGCAAAGGCTTTTCAGAGCAGAGCAGCAGTTCTACAAGAAATAAGACTATGAATCAACAAACAGAAAGGCATCAAATTTAAATGTTTGGTACATCAAATGAAGCAGCCAAAAGTGTGAAGATAAGACCTGCATTGCAGGAAGAAATGGTTTGCTAGCTACTCCTTAAAGGAAGACTAATATGCAGAATACATACAAAAACAAAGATGAGGCACCTCAAAAAAAGCCAAGAAAGTGGGCAATTAAAGTGAATACGTACCTCGCAGAAGAAGTGCAAGTGACCGATATGTACACGAAAGACTCGTCAGCACCTTTGCCAACTACAGAGAGGAAAATCATAGCAACACCGAGATTCCACCTTGGCTATCACCAACAGCTCAAAAAGCAGCAAATGTTGGTGAAGTTCTGGGGGAAAAAAGGAAGTCTTCTGCTATGTTGGTGGGCTGTAAGTTGGTACAACTGCCATGAAAATCAGCATAGAGATTGAGAGAGCGAGCGAGAATTTTATTTGACATAGATAGATAGATAGATAGATAGATAGATAGATAGATAGATAGATACTTGTTCCAAAAAGACGAGCTAAAGTTTGACTGTGGCTAATGGATGGATATGTAACCATGAACAGATGAAAGGATGTTTGAAAATGAGGTGCGCTTGCCCCGTGGGGCGCTCTTCAGCCGTAAAAGTGAACTGGAGTCCTTAGCAGAAAAACGGAGTCTTGAGAGCGTAATGGTAAGTTAGATGCGTTAGTCACAGAAGACTAAATATGAAGAATTTCTAGTATGTAACAAATCCAAAGTACAAATAATTTAAAGACAAAACTAAAAGAGAGGGGATAGGAACTAGGGAGATAGGTTCTGCGGGATGGGAAGGCGGTGAGGGGGAGCGAGATGCGCCAGGCAGGGCCGAGATGGCTGAGCTGCGGCATGCGCACCGGGAGCGCACGAGGGACGGAGCGGGACGCGCGCCCAGCGCCGAGGAAAGCGCGAGCTCGGAAGCCCGCAAGCCCCATGCTGCCCTTCTCTCCATCTACGAAGCCTGTCAGGTAAGCTTCCCCAGCGCGGCCAAAGCGGTCGCTGCGCGGCCGGCTGGCCCAGGTCCCGCTAGTGCGTGCAGAAGCGCTGCGCCCGCGACAGAAGCTGCAGATCCCAGCAGAAGCAGGGCGTGCCGAGCAGCTCAGCACCTGCCGGTCCTACCAGAGTCGCGGGGAACAAATCTCACAGGTCACCTCCCAGGGACCAGACTGTCACTGATTTTTCATTTTTTACAGAAAAGATAAAGGGCATACCGTTGCCTAAAAACTTCAAATAAAGCACATGGCGTCATAGAGCACATGACAGGTCTTTGCTTTTCTCTTCTCTGCAGAGAACGCGAGGTTAATGGTCTAGCGAACCTGAACTTGGTTAGTGCTTCCGCTCTACACATACAAAGTTTCCACAAATTCACGTTCAGTGTGCTATATGTTTCTTTCTTTATTTATTTTTGTTTATTTGTTTGTATTTTAGGGAAGGGTCTACAGGTTGTTCAGGGTCTCACTACTAGATCGGACTCATAGTGATCCATCTGTTTACAGCCTCCCAAGAGCTGGGATTACAGGCGCGCGCCACCGCCCGCGCCCCGGGGGCTGGGCCGGCTCGGCAGGCCCGGGAATTGAACCTTACCCCTGCGCCTGCTAGCAGGTGCTTTAATCCACTGAGCTACTTGGCAGGCCCTCAGTTTACTGTATGTTTTGAGCACATGGTTAATATTTTCATTAAATTAAGTATACCTTCCTAGTATTTATTAAGTGGTAAATGTGCTGGTTTATTATTCCGATACTTTCATAATGATATTTTAAAAAGTATTCACTATTCTATTTGACAGATATTTGTTTAGAATTCAAATATAATTTGCCTTCTGTAAAGCACAAATATGAAGACTCCAAATTAAAATCAACTAAGAACAAAGCTTGCTAAGCTTTCCAGAGTATCTGGTAAAAGTATTCAAAGCAAACTGTCGGTGATACTGCCTCTATTGTGTAACAATTTTATAAATTTAATTTTATAAAATTTGCATATTTTCCAGAAGTATTAGCATGACGTAGTTATCAACTTATTTATAAATCTAGCACATCATTCAACATTTGTGTACACTAGATTGATACTAAATAAAACCTAAGATGCCAATAAAATACTAACCCCAGCATCTCTTGCTGTGAACCCTAACAGTTTCATGAGGAAATGTCCCTTACGGAATTTTAAAAATTGAATGGAAGACATAAATCTCAAACCATCAATCTAAACATTTATAATTGAATCTACCTACTGACAGAAAAAAAAGGGGAAAAAAAAAAGGATTCCCTAGAAGTCTATATTTCCATAGTTCACGGTTTTGTTCAATCAGATGGTTCTGTAAGACCTTCGAGGAAGCTTAGAAATCTCCCTTGGAGTGATGTCCTGGTGAATTTGCTCCTCAGGTTGCCAGAGGAGACCAGGCCCATGAGTGCCTGCAGTAGACAAAGCCCCACACCTGGGGCAGCCTCGCCCTCACCTTAAGCAGAAACGAGACCTGAGTGAGGCTAGCAGCCGACACCACACAGTGGAGCCCAAGCTGAGCTACCTTCTCTAAGCGCACGTTGAGGATACGCAGGCTCCACTACTCAGAAATGCCCGAACACCTTTGGCAAGAGTCTTTCCAAACAGGAAGCTACGAGCAGCATCTAACCCGGCAACCAGGCAGGCATCAGTTCAGCCTCTTTTCACCTTGTAAACACCTGCTTATCCTTCCTCAGCAAGACAGGAAACTGGCTTCATCTGGGGCTCCTGATTTTATCAATCACTGAGTTTTCAAACTCCGGGTTGTGCCTCTGTTTACCTAACAGAAGTCAAGATAAAGCACTGACTTACAAGTCACAGACAGGCATGTCCAGGCTGAGTAACAGGCGACCTGAGCTACCACTGCTGTCACTGGGAAGACACAGGACCCGGAGTACCGATGGCAGCTGCACTGCACAGGAGGGCCCAGGGCCCTGGCAGCCCCAGCAGAGCCACCAGCACAGCTCACTACACGGCAGCCAAATGCTGACAAATGTGTGTCTGGAGAAACTGAAGACTTTCAGTACACTTCGCATTGTGACTTAGCACACTTTCTTTTGATGAAAAAAATCACATACTAGTTGACATCAGAAGGGGCCAAGGAGATGGCTCAGTGGAATAAGAGCTTCCCTGGCAAGCGCAAGGGCCTGAGTTCAATAACCGGTTCC
>NW_004524804.1:2971730-2972718 GCF_000260255.1 Octodon degus
AAAAAAAAAAAAAATCCAAGAATCCTAACTAAGATAACCACTCTGGGAGGAGATACAACAAAAACAACCACTCCAAAGTCCCAAGGGGAAAGGAGTTGACAGCTGCTGAAAGCCTGCCTTGGGCCAGGCATGGTGTGGGGGCTGCTAAACACAGCAAAAGGAGCCTACTCTTAGACTCATAATTTTGCACCAATAGAAAAATCCGACCCAAAGTTTTCAAACCAAAGGAAATAGTAGGAAGGAGTAGTGTAGAGGAAGATTCTGGGTAATTCCCAGAATGCATTAGTCTCCAAGTTTTTCTCCAGCAGGGAAGAAGGGACTTGGATAGGATAATATGTTAAATATTAGGAGTGAACTCAGACAGAAGTGGGTTCATCACTGAACCCTTATTAAGTGGTTTGCCATGCATAGCACAGGGATAGAAATTTATGTTGCTATTAGTTTTAAAAGAGGCAGAGCATAAAAACTCCTTGGCTCTGTGTCTGACATAGTTATTGTTAATCTTTCTTTCTTTCTTTCTTTCTTTCTTTCTTTCTTTCTTTCTTTCTTTCTTTCTACAGGGTGTTTAGGGTCTCACTACTAGATCAGACTCCTAATGATCCGCCTGTTTACACCTCCCAAGAGCTGGGATTGCAGGGGTGCACCACCACGCCCAGCCTCAATTGCCATCTCAGCGCGCCCTGGGAGTGGGGCCAGCACACAGGCCCAGGGATTGAAACCCAGGTCCCTGTGCCTGCTTGCAGGCACTTTAATCTGCTGAGCTATTTGGCTGGCCCCATGTGTTAGTGTTTGTTAATCACTGTTAACGTATATAATAACTGTAATAATAAGAACAAGAATTATGGGGCTAGCCAGATAGCTCAGCGGACTAATGCTCCTGCTTAGGCAGAGCGAAGCGGCCGGGGCTCAATCTCCAACATGCCATGCTGGCCCCACCCCTGGAGCGCACTGAGATGGCAATTGAGACTGGGGGTGGGAGTGTGCACCT
>NW_004524804.1:2972818-2993856 GCF_000260255.1 Octodon degus
CAATAATTACAACCAAGCAACACAACTACCAGCATATAAATGCTGTGGGAAACTCTGATTTGACCTTATAAACTCAGAATTTTACCCTTATATTAAAGTAAAAGGACAAAAATGCAATTTAAATGATTACTATATGTGGGATAAAGAAGAAGGACGTTCTGGTGAAGGTCTGTATTAGATCACAATGAACAGTAGCACACTATGTGATTTCCAATAAAGTGCTTGTATCGTGGTCCAATTTACCACTGTCATTTATCACCTGATAAAATTCTTGCCCTATTTCAATATACAACTTGTGAAATCACTCTGAAATTTTAGTAGTTAAAAAGTGAATCTCTTTTGTTTACATTATCAATTTACAAATTGAACTTTATTATGTATGTCTTGCCTGCACAAATACTAACAGTAAAACATTTCCAAATGGTTTTAAAATTGTAATAGTGGCACTTTGAATCAGGAGAATAGATACAATTTATTCCACTTCTGTAAACTCAAGTGTTGTACAAATGTTTCCAGCATTTTAAAAGGTTAAAAGATGGTAGAAATAATCAATTTAAATATCAAAAGACTATCAGTTTTAACAAGAATTTTTTAAAATCTATGAAAACAATATAGAACTTCAAGCTGCAGAGAAAGTGGAGGTAAAAAACCAAGTAAAGAAAAAAACCCCAACTATATCTTAACCTTGAATTGGGAGGGCACTGGCCAAACGCAGGAAATAAAAACATAATCATTAGATGAAAGCCCGCCTGTTTTCACACTCATTGGATAGTGGTGACACATTGGGATGTGTCTTGAAAACTGCCAAAACATGAAATAATAAGCTGGTCACCAGTGCGGCTTTCAACTGGCTCTCTGCCGTCTAAGTGCTCTATTCCAGTGTCCTTGCCCTCTTCGAGAGCAGCTGCATTCGGCAGCGTCTCTCTGGGTCCGAGCGCACTGTCTCCTGGTCTGTCTCCTGGTGCGCAGGACGACTGGGGGAGGGGAGGCGGCACGCAGCGGCTGGCAGACAAGTGCAGGGCGTCAGCCGGAAGGCGCCTGGCACAGCTTGCAATGCGAGGTGCGCCTCACACCGATTCTGCCGCAATCCATTCTCAGATTATTATCCTGTACGAATTAAATGAGTCTCACCAAATTTTTAAAATGAAGTCTTAAAAATTTAAATTAATCAGTTTGCTTAATATTAATACATGTGACTAAATTTTCAATAGAAATTCAGTAATGTATATTAACTTACTAAAATACAGGCAGTTTCCCCTCACTCAGAATTGATGATCTCGACATGCATTATTCTGGGGAAGAAACCTATGCTTCTACTTTCTGTCTCCAGGCACACGCACGAGCACCTAGCTCCACTGGACGTGCAAACCCTGTTTAGTACCGATTGTGATGGTGTCCGAAGGCACGCTGAAGGCTGTATTTATGTCCCCAGAGTCACCTAAGCAGAACAATTAGCTTTGACAACACAGCACTAAGATGAATTACTGCAATTGCTTCTTGTTTCCTTAAAGTCAGTTTTCGGCATACGAAAAACAATTAAATAGCATGCACTCCTCCCTCACCACCACAAGCACTCCCGCAGAAAGGAAAACCACACAATTAAAAACGAAGAAAGAGCGCTGAGCTCAGTAACGCCTCAAGAGACTCTGAGCCCAAACTCAGTTAAGTTTAGAATTTGCTTTAGAGAGACGATCGTTCTGTCTCCTCCGCCGGCCGAGCACCTCGCTTCGCGGGGCGCCTGCCCGGCAGCCCGCAGCGCTGCGCACCCCGACTCGCAGCGTCCTCGAGGCCTCCGGGACCTGGCGGGGTGCTCGCCGCGCGGCAGCGGGGTACGCGGTGGTATCCCAGGGCGCGAACACGCCGCGCTAAGTGGCTTTTGAGGGCTTCCAATATCCTTCGTGTATTTCGTTCTTTTAATCACATCTTGAGATTCTAAAGCCTGACGTTTTACTTACTGCCCTGTTGCTTTTTCAAAAACTGAAGCACTTCAAAAAGGGAAGAATTGAATCACTGCAAAATAATAAACGTCAGCAAATGAATATACTTGATGAAATGAAATGACATTTAGCAGAAAAGGAAAAGCATAAGCTGATGTAAACACTCCGGATTGACTCCCAGTAACTCATTTCTTTTTTCTACATAGATGGTTATGGTGAGACTATACCCAAAGAAAACACCTAAATCAAACGAGGCCAGCTCTAGCGCAGTCGGGTTCACAGTCAGTAGCTTCCCGCTTCGGGCCCTGGAAGATCAGCACCAACCTCTGGAGCAGCGCTAACCCCTCACAGCCTCCGCAGTGGGCATCTGACTCACCATGCATTCGCAGTCAAGCAAAGCTAAAAGGGGATGTATATATAAAATAAACACTTAGTCACATTCACAGAAAATTGCCCAAATCATTAATTTATGCATGTGCTCTGCAGAAGAAATTTATTTATTTAGTTTTGCTCTGCTGAGCTACTGCACACTAGAAGTCCTTAAGTTTTATGTTATATACTTCCGTATTTAAAGTTTTAACATTTTAATGAAAATTGTATTAAGAAACACTGGTAGGTTTATAAAAGAAGATGCTGCAGTAAGATATCTCACACACCCACTCTTCCATAGAAAAGGAATACTTCCATTTGATGGTCAAAGGACTTAAATACCTGAGGGTTGTGGTTTGGGTTCAGATGTCCCCCTAAAGCCTCGCATGGCCACAGGATGGCCTCCTGGAGTTTGTGATTAATTCACGATCCAAGCTGGGATTATGAGTGCAGAGCTACACCCTCCCTGAGGCCGCAGCCTGGATGCCACAGAAGAAGGGGGCGGGGCTCCTCGCTGCCGCTGCTCCTCCCTTCCTGCTCTTGCTGTGTAGCTGTTTTCGCCACCATGAACTGCTGCTTGCTGCCATGTACCACCCTACCTTGGAGCCAGCTGAGTATGCACTGAAGCCCCCAGACACTGTGAGCCAAATGAGCTTTACCATCCTTCATTTTGGGTGTCAGGTATTTTGTCTTAGCAACATGGGAAAAGTACCCGAGATAGTCAGTATGCATGATTGTTTTCTTTACATAAATTTTAGGAGAACTTGTCAAGGCTTTACATTCTTGAGTTAAAATACTAAACTCTATCAAGCATATGTATGAAATGACATGCAATGTACACACTAAGTCCATATGGGAAGTTCTTTGACTCCTCAAAGAGTTTTGTCCCTTTTTTGTGCTGCAAATAATTTCTATCTTATTTCTGATGTACACATGTCTCCTGACTCCTGTTGCTGGGCATGCAGCTTCATGATGGTGTGAAACCAACTCACATTCAGTGGAAATCTTACTTCAAATTTTGAACTCTGACTGGTGACCGCACTGGACACTGTCTCGTGATAGCGGCCAGAGGCAGTCAGAGCAACCCTCACAGCCTGCAATTGGGAGGGAGAGCTGACCCCCATGGGCACCAAAGTGGGTTAGGCACATGAAATGTGTTTTCATTTAAAATGGCTTTCAACTTTCCATGGTTCTGTCTGGACAAAGTCTCATGGTAAGTTGAGGCACACTTGTATTTCTCCATGTGCTTCAAGCCTCAATTTTCTGGAAATTTTCTCACTACTAAATAAAAACAAAGTAATCGCTACCACCATATAGTTTGTTTGGGGTAAAATACATTTGACTTCCCATTGAGAATAAACCCTAGCAATATGTGAGAAAGAGAAAACTGTGTGTCCAGAGCCTCACTGCCTCTGCATCCCACAGCGATCTCTTGGAATACCAGGTCCTGCCAAAGCTATGGCCCTGTGTCATGATTTTATCTGCAATGTGGAGTGTTTCTAAATTATGTTATTGGCACTCTTAATTCTGTCAGTGTAAAGGGATGTAGAATGAGTCTATGTTAAATCCCGGAGCTTAGAGTCTACTTGAAAACACCGATATGAAGTGCTTCCATTTTTAAATATTTAAATCTCAATTTTTGAGATGTAAATATTAAGAGATTCCTCTTCCAATCGTGGCTCCTCACACAACAAAAATATTTCATGGCAAATGCAATGACCGATAACCAAATATATGTAAGAAGACCTGATGATCTTTTTGGGTCACTACTTGGGACTCTAAGAGTTTGAGCTAGAGCAGCCCTTTGTCCATCCACAGCAGGATGAAGAGAAGAGGTAGGCAGGCTCACTGGTGCAGGAAGAAAGGAGAACAATGGACGGACACGCATGCACATGATTTTTCTACAAGTACTCCACGCCTTTCTGTTTTTTTGCACTTTCTAGTCAACATGTGAGCCATGTTGACATGCTGCAGAATGTTGAAAGCACCAATGAAATCAAAAGCAAATCCAGGAAACATAATGAAGATGCGCAAGAATGGCATCATTGCTCGAAGTTCAAAGGGTATAATCTCACTTCTTCAGAAATAAAATGAACACAGTCTTCATGAATCTAAGCTTTGCACACAGGTAAGAATACCAGGTGATTTGCTAACAAAGGGTGGTAGATGTAGGTGCACGCAGATGAAAATCCATGTGTGTTTTGCTTTCTAATAAACAATTCATGAATCTTCTGCTTTCAGGTAGTATGTGCAGCTCTAGTGTTTGGGCCACTTCAGCATCCCGCAAGATAACAGCTCTGCCAGTCTAAACTCTATTCTCCTCTGGACAGGTAAAGACCAAGGAAGTTACCAGCAACTGGGAAGAGGGCTGTTATCAGCTCAGAACTTATAGATGGTTCAAATAGTCACTACTTGAAAAAGTATATAGAAAAGGTTTTGGTTGCTGGAGTATTTAAATTGTTACTTCTTCCTTTTTGTGAGTTTAATTAGCATGTAAGGAAGAAAGAACCAGCTTAGATTTCCATCTAAAAAGATTTTTGAAACAACTTTGTTATGTAACACCCTGAGATTATTCTTTCCTTAAAGTATCATTGATATTTTCAATTTCTAATATGGTAGGGTTTCAGTATATAGTGCTATTATTGTTAAATTGTTATTATTTAGTATTATAAGTGCTATTTTTTTCCATATTTGGTACAGATTCTCACTACACAGCTCAGACTCAGTGATCCTCCTGTTTTCAGCCTCTCCACTGCTGGGATTACAGGTGTGAACCACAATGCCCAGTCTGGCTAGCTAAGCACACCCAGGGCAGTGGGGAGGTAGCACAGCATGGGATGCCAGGGATCGAACCGCGGCCCTTGTGCTTACCTAAGCAGGCGCTTAGTCCTCTAAAGCTATTGTGCCGATCCCTTATGGTGGTAAATTCTAGTGTTAACATTGTATCTCTATACACTTGGTCTATCCATGAATCAAGTCACAAGAGTAGAGTTGTTTTGATATATGGCTATATATATATATATATATATCTTTTGCTTTAACAGATTTGATGAAATATCAGGGAGTATGATATACATTAACTTTCACTTTCACAGTGTTTATTTTTCCCTTGAAAGAGTTTTAAGGAAACATACATCAAGCCCCATCCCTTCTTAGGCATTTCCTTGCTGTAGGTTATAGCAGAGGGAGGGCCGTGAGCCTGTGCACCCCACAGAGTGGACTGCGCTCCTCTTTCAGATGGCAGGGAGTGGTCGCCTTGCACTGGGCTGGGACTGCGCTCAGCTGGAGCAGATGGGTCCTTGGGGGTGTCCAGCAGGCGCTCCACTGGGCACTCCTGGCTCTTGCACACAGCAGGGTGTGCTTTGCACCAACCCTGGTCTTTGCAGCTCACAGAAAGCAAGCAGCAGCCTCGCTGAACCTCTCAGTGAAGCCAGACTTGGCTTTGGACAGTGTGCTGGGGTCATGGTACGCAGAAGCGTTTCTGAAGACCAGCTGAGCGTTTGATCCTTGCTTTGGTTGGCAACCCCTTCTAGAGAAGTATGGCCACAGGCATGTTGAGGAGTTGTTTCCATGGGTGTTGTTTCAAGATTTCCTGGCCACTGAGATTAAAGATACCTCTTCACTCTGTTTCTGTCACAGAGTCACTGGCCAAAAGAAATAACCATGCTATGCACTAGGTGCGCGTGTGTGTGTGCACGCACGCACGCACACACACACACATACACAATTACATTCTTTAATTAAAACACTGCATACACGTCTCATGAAAAGTGACAGTTGTAAAGATATCAATTTTTAGCTGTTCCGCTTTTTTCTCAAGAATTAGGTACATTTTAAAGATTGATTTCTATACAAATATAATCCAAAGAGCTGGATAAATGTCTTGAAATTCCTGGAAACATGACCAAGGTGGACTGGGACATCATTTTGAGCTTTGGAAAGCCTTCTAGGCATCTCCAGGAACAGCATCCTAGTTTTTACGCCGCATTGGCACTCGGGGACTGTGCCTCAGCAGCAAAGCCTGACTGCAAGGTCCTCGGGGCCTGTGCTTACTGTGAGGTCCCGCAGAACCGGCTGACACTTGCTTCAGCCAGGGCAGGTTCCCTTTATTTCTATGTGAACTTTAAGGTGGACAGACAGGAGAAGAGAGAAAAAGGTACGGCCTGCAGGGATACAAAGGATGAGCTTTAAGCACTTTTTCGCCTAATGACACTTGCTCGCTAGTATCAAAGGCATTACCTCAGCAGACCTGAAGAACTTCCACTGGCAACGCGCTCCCCCAAGCACCAGCTGTCCCCTCGCCCCTGGTGAAAGCATCTCCGCTACGCTCCTCAGAGCGGTCCGTGCCTGGACGAGTCCGAAGCTGGGGGAGCCCACCCCGGCGTCCGAGGGTCCCCGCGCCTGCAGTCGCAGCACGCACACGCCTGCTCTGCTCCCCGGGGCCCCGCAGGTGCCTCACCCGTGCGCTTGGGCCTCGGATGCTGCTCTCCAGGGCGGCACCAGAAGGGTGCGAACGGGCAGGGAGTCGTTCACCTGTCCTTCTGGAGTTAGATTATTCTCTCAAACAGAGAACTGAGCAATAAACAAGCAAAAAGCTGTGGCGATGTTTATTGGAAAGAGCAAGAGTGAGCGGTGAGGACGATACTGGCCCTGCAGAGTGAGTTTGGGCGGAGGAGAAAAGTGGAAAGGCAGGATGCAAGCGCGTGGGACACCCCTGGACTGCAAGCTGTCCATGTCTGGGTCCTAACCAGGTCTGGCTCCCGCCCCAGGCGCCCTGCTGAAAGCCTGCCAAGCTCCGGGGCAGCCTGCAGGCGTTGGGAACAGCTCTGCACAGGCCCGCCCCATGGACAGATGGACGGTATTGCCCACTTCGCTGCGGCCAGCTTTCCCACAGCCTAATCTCCTAGCTCACGCTCTTTACCAAAAAAGATACCATTCTCAGGAAGAATTAGCTAAGGCTTTTTGTTTGTTTGTTTTTGATTTTGATGCTGAGGATCAAACCCAGGGCTTCCAGCTTGCGAGGCAAGCATTCTACCGCTGAGCCAATCCCCAGCCCCTAGCTAACACTTTTTAAGGGAGTTGCTATGAAAACATTGCATGCTCATTCCTTGAAACCTTCAACTTCTCCATTTTCCTCCCATTTTGTCAGGGTTTTTACCCCACTAGCCTTGGGGCAGGCATTAAAAGAAAACCTGGCAACGCGGCATCACTGCCAAGCCCGCTGCTTCCTGCTTCACTTATGCACATCCTGGCAGCACCTGCAGAGCAAGCTGCACCGTTTGCGCGCTCCACAACTCGACCTCGACTTCAGACTTTCCTCTCTGTAATGTTGAGAATGCGCAGTCAATTATGTAAATCTCTATGGTGTATGAAAGTTTGTTGCTTTGAAGTCGAAAACAAGCATTGTAAGAATGTTTCCAAAAAGTAATAAACTTAATTACCTTCGAACTTCTTGGGTAATTTCCAAGGACTGCTCACAAGCCACACTTAATCTCCCATGCGGGAGCCGTGTCACAACATTGAGGGGCAGCGCCGGACCCAAACACGTGCTTACAGGCAATGAAATTGTTTCATTTTAATTTGGGAATAGGGCTGTACAACAACTTCTTTGGGTATAAATTATAGGTAGAATAATAAGGCAATTTTCTTTATTGAAGGAATTAGACCCCTGCCGTCCAAAGCAGGTCCCAACTAGCTCAAGCGCCAAGATTATGGCTGCAGTCAAGCCAAAACCAAGGGGATGAGAACTTCCAGCCCCTGGGCAGTCAGGACTTGCAGACACCTGTGCAGCAGTCACCTTCGTGGATGAACGTGTGTGGCCACCACATCCGGTAGTCGGCCTGGCTGAACTGGGCATCATCCACAAGGCCTGCAAGGGGCGAGGCAGCCTGGTGCAGTGCCACATGCCTCTCTCAGGTGTTAGCCCCAGGAAAGCCCATCCTCTGTGATGCAGCTCACCCACTCTTTCTTTCTTCCTTCCTTCCTTTCTTTCTTTCTTTCTTTCTTTCTTTCTTTCTTTCTTTCTTTCTTTCCTTCCTTCCTTCCTTCCTTCCTTCCTTCCTTCCGTCTGTCTCTCTCTCTCTCTCTCTCTCTCTCTCTCTCTCTCTCTCTCTCTTTCTCTCTCTCTGTTTTGTGCAGAGTCTCACTATGCAACTTGGACTCATAGTGATCCTCCTGTTTTCAGCCCCACCAGCACTGGGATTACATGTGTGCACCAGCACGGCTGGACATGCTCAGCCATATGGGGCGGGCCCCGAGTGGCATGTAGTGCCAGGGATCGAACCCTGGACCTGAGTTTGCCTAAGCAGACTCTTAGTCTGCCGAGCTATCTTGCTGGCCCTTTCATTCTTTCTGAACACTGATATTTGTAGAGTAAACTTGAGCTAAAAAGAATTAATTTTCACTGCAATATTTATTATGTTAAACACAATTGATTCTTATAAGAATCAAACACATCTTTAATTTTAACTGCCTCAGTTTTACTATAGTCTGTATATAAATGATAGAAATGTGAAGTGAGATTCTTCATATATCAATTTGTAATTTTCATGTCACTGTAAGATACACCCCTTTTCCACTATATAATGTTTTCAACCCTAAAACCATATTTAACAATTTCTTAACATTTGTGAAGATTCAGGTTTCTAAAGAAAATCCTAGGGTTGTTAATATAACTCAGCAGGTTAAGTACCTGCTTTGGCAAGCTCAAGGACCAGGGTTTGATCTCTGATACCACATGGTGCCCTGGCCCTGCCCCCAGGTGCTCTGAGATGGCTACCGCGTCCGGGCATGGTGGCGTCTGCCTGTAATCCCAGCGCTGATGGGGCTGAAAACAGGAGGATCACTATGCGCCCAAGCTGCACAGTGAGAGCTTGTATCAACTACATAAAAAATAATAAAATATTAAAAAATCCTCCACTAACAAACTACTAAGTCTGATAACGAATGTTTAGTTATTAGTGAGAAGTAGAATGAATCATTAAAGTAAAATATAATTATTATTAAATACTCAGTGGAACTGATTCTGTATAAATTATCATAAGATATGATCCTGTTATGATAATTTTATTTTCATTTAAAAACACAAGACATAAAATTGCTACATGATTACCATTTTTAGTAAATAGCAAAAAAGCACCTCTGTTTTATTAGCCCACTTTCAAGTTTATATTTCAGGGAGTAGGAAAAATTAAGCAGCTCACACCTTAGTATGTTGGAAGCCCACTCCACAGAGCTAATTATGAAGGCTCTGACAATGAACTTTTGCTCGGCATTTAGTCCGGCCCTTTCAAAACCTTGGCAAGTAGTGGTATCTCAAGAGATAGGAGCATACTATGTCCTTCTCACCCCGGGTGATCGCACCCACTTTTCCTTCTTCACGAAAGAAGAGGTCTGGGACTAAATCATGGTTGAAAACTTCTGTGTCGGCCCCTCCTGGCAAGGCGACACTCAGGAAGTGGCGTCAGTTTTGGAAGAACACATTCAGACAAATTCAACAGCAACATGTATTTACCCACAGGCCAAATCCCTTCGGAATGGATTTCATAAAATCGGACGGAGAAATGCCCTGTGTATTGCTCAGGTGCTTCTGATGTACAACGGATCGCAACTGTCACAGACAGTTCACACAGTCGACTATTTGTTTTTGGAAATGCAGTCAATTTTTACTCTTACTAAGCAGTGAAGAAATAGAGATGATTACTTTGAGCTGCAGTAGGAAATTTGATGATCAGTCATGCTAACAGAAATGGAATTGTATGTACAGGTCAGAGAGCAATCAATTAATTTTTCATTCTTTCACACTTAAATCGAAGTACAGACAAGACACCCATGCATTTCACTGCACCTACTGAAAGAAACAAGGATTTTTGAAAAGGATTCTCAGACACACGCTGCAGGCTTTTTCATAATTCATAGAAATAATTAAAACAACATTGTGCCTTTTATCTGTGTATATTATTTGGATGTTTTCTAATAACTACCAGTCTTAACTCCAGCGACCCTGTAACTCTTAGAGTCAAAAGCGACGCCGGGTGTGGACAGCACACCAGCGCGCTGTGCTCGCTCAAGGAGCCCGCGCATGCCCATCTGCCCTTAGACTGGCGGAAGCCTCTGAGCCGCATCCCCAGATGCTAACATCGCGCTTCCACTGTGGCAACAGCTGGAGGGACAGAAAATGACAACATGCCTGAGCAAGGGAGGAGCGGCCCTCACAGGCTTCACATCCACTTAAACTACTTCCTAGCACAGTTTTATATTGACTCCAAGATAAGGAAAACCTGACAGTAGGGTGTTACAAAGTAGCACCAGACAGATTTCTGAGACTGGACTCATTCATCACGTCAGCTGCAAAGGGACACGCGCTCTAGTCTATCACTGAAATTGTTGTTCTTCCCGAGAAATGCCAGCACTCTGCAGGTGAGTCAGAAGAAGAATCCCAGGGACAAGTTGGAAAACATATTAACAGTTAAATTGATATAGGCAACAAAGCCCAACTGCTTGCATGATAAATTCACTTATTTCTTAGACATGAAAAGAAACATATAGTGGGAAATTCATCACTAATATTGACATATGTAAATGCATTCAGAGTAGAAACAAAGCCAAATCGAGAGGCTGGGGAGATAGCTCAGGAGAATAAGTGCCTGCCTGGCAGGCACAGGGTCCTGAGTTCAATCCCTGGTACAAAAAAAAAAAAAAAAAGCCAAATCAAGAGCAATCATTCGCGTTCTTACAGACAGACCTGATGACATCATGGGCTCTCACCAAAGCCAGTGCTGACGCTTACCTCACGTGGTTGATGAGCAGGGTGGTGCTGGGGATGAAGAAGTCGTCCACCCTGTCCAGGTGCCGGCCCACAGGCTGCGTGTGCACCGTGTGGTGGGGGCCGTTCCCGCTGGCCAGGGTCACCACCTGGAGAAGCACAGTGGTTACCTGGGCCGCTTCCAATTTACTTAGAGAAAAATTAACTTTTCTGTCATTTGCATAGACTCTTTGAGCCCTCTGCAAAATTACTGTATCATTAATCAAGTGGAAATTTGTCTGCTTTGTCTATTTTCCGAGTAGAAAGCGTTTTTCTATAAAAGTCCCAAATTATGAGAATGTTAACCTTGCTGTAATGCTGAATGAGAAAATGAGAGCCGGACCCCGGGGCGGGAGGCAGGCGGGCGGCGTTGGCGCAGAGCTGGAGACGCAAGCACGGAAACCCCAAAGGCAGACACGGAAGCCTTTAAAATCTTGGGATATAAAGCCATATTTTAAAATAAATTGAAAATAATCAGTTGAAGAAAATTTTAATCCAAAGATTAAGGAAGTTAAAAATATTTGCCTTTGGCAAAATGACGACCCTTTATTCAGTCCCTGGCGGCAGAGAGCAAGCTGGTGACCTGCCTCGGCCTGAGCTGCTGCTTGCAGGTGCGCCCTGCGGTGCTGCGCGGCAAGAACCGCCTCTGCTGCGCTGCCTTCGCCTACCGCGCTCCCTGGGCCGGCGTATCGCGTGGTGGGAGCGCGTTCCTGCGCGGCAAGGCTCTGCGTTCCATCCCCAGCTCCAAGATCAACACATAAATAACAAGAAAGATCCTTCTTCTCTCCTGCCTACATTTCGCTTTCAAATCCTTCCTACAAATTGGACGCGCTGCTCACCAACTCTCGGCCTACTGTCTAAATTACATAATGCATTTCTCAGACTTCTAGCTTTTCCTCTGTCATGGCAGAAATGAGCGGCGTGTGGTTCTGCAGCAGGCTCTCCTGAGGCTCTGGACCTCCCACCGCGCAGCGAGCAGGCCACCGGCGCGCACAGCCCCGCGTGGGCCAGTCTCCACGCGCGCTCCACGGCCTGCCCCCCAAGACCTGCTCCCTCAGCGCTGGCCACGTGAAAGGGCTGCACTCATGACCCTCGGGGACCATCTTCTCTAAAATCTGCGCATTTATAGAGACATTCTGGACCGATTACACAATGCCTACACACTCATGTCTTTTTAGAGTGGTAATTCTTACATTTTCAGAAGAGAGGTGTCATTTAGAAAGAAAAAACATAGCTATGATAAATCTTTGAGAATTTACCTAGGAAGACTAATCGGAAAGTCATTGCCATACACACCTAAAATTGTGACAGTGTTAATTTTTATCAATAATATATCACAGAAAATGTGTACTTTGTATTCAAAATCGTCAAAGATACATGGTTTAAACTGCAAGCAAAATAAAGCCACGTAATAGAAATAGGGCTTTCCTGTCCTTGAGACAGCTTTCCTCGGGTTGGTGGATTATGAAAGATGCTGAGTGAGGGCCGAGGAAATACCCACTTCTTAGGCGTCGCGCCCATTACCAATTTATCTCCCAATTATCCGGCACGAGAGCTCTAAACCAAGAGGAAGTCGTATGAATTGAATTTCTTGAGAGCATTTTTTCCCTTTTCAAATGTCTTAATTCCATTTTCTTTGTGGCTGTTTCCTAATAATCCCGGTGAGAGACAATTGCCATGAATATCTTGACATTTCTGCAGAACCTGGGAGCTCCGAACACAGCGCAGCGAACAACCAGTGGCGAGCCAAGGACTTAGGCCTGCGCACCGCCTGGCCCTGCGCTCGCAGGAGGCCCCGCCGCCCCGCGGCTCCTGCGCGCGTGCATGGAGCGTGCTCCGCGCGTCCTCCCTGCAGCCCTGTCGCGGCAGCTCTGGCGGCCAAGGAGGAGCTAGGGTCACATGCTGGCTCCTGCAGAAGTCGGAAAGAGCCTGTTCTGGGACCCCGAGACCTTCTGCGTCCTTCTCTCCAACTGTCACGCTGACTTAAATAACTCCTGGCTCCTCTGATAACTCTCGGGCTCTACACTGCGTTTACCTCTCCAGGTGGAATAGCTACCTCCACTCCCACTCAGTAAACATTTTAAGACTTTGCTCCGTTCCATTTGCGTACTTCTTCAGGCATTCAGAAACAAGAACCTACTCTGCATGCCTGCACTGGGCGGGGGGAATAAGGCAGACCTCTCTGTGGCTCCTTCTTGTACAATATTCAAGGAGATTATCCAAACAGTTGTGTGAAAACACTGCAACATTTAGAAAACTGTTAAACTATCCAAGCACCTGGGGTCAGAAAAGACGGAGGGATTGATTTTAAGGAACACAGTGCATGTGTTTGTGCTCTTGATTTCTTTTTCAAAACAAGGGAAAATTATTTGTACAAGTGTTTTAAGCTTTACGAAGCTTTTCTTAAGGTAGAGGAAGTAGTATTAAAATAATTTATATCAATAATTGTCTTCATGACTATCTCTACTGATGTGTCTTGCCTTGTCAAGGTTGCACCCGAGAGGAAGTGTCAGGGGACCCCATCATTCTAGCGGTAGGCTGTCCTAACAATCCCCACCAGAGCGAGATGCTTCTCCCCTCAGACGCGGCTCTGTCAGCCAACCCATGGGCCAGGTGCTGGTGGAGCCGAGTTTGGTCAGGAGGATGTGGCAGAAGTGACTGCCTGTGCCTGTAGCTCCTGCTCCTCTAACCTGAGACTGGGCCGAGAAGATGCCAGCAAGAGGAGGCAGGCGGCCCCAGTGAGCCAGGATCTCCCAGGGCAGAGCCCTCCTGGGGCAGCGTTGAGTGGCCCCCGGGGATGGAGACTCGGGCCGCTCCTGGACACTGGGGGCTGCACCTCAGAGCTGCGAGGGATGAGTCACTTGTAAATTTAATTTGAGACATCAAATTTTGTTGTGGTCCAATTGACAAAATAAATAACTGAAATATTATATTTCACAACTCACTTATTTCTATTAAATATAAAATGAGCCATGATTATCATATCTAATTAAAATATTTCAATAGACCTGTCATTTTTTCAATTAAATATTGTAACACTGAAAATACCTCAGAAACAAAACATCGTTAGGGACAACAGAACAGGAATAGGAAGCTGCACTCTGCAGCCCTTGTCGGAAGGTGGCCAAGGTAAGGCCCTGCGTGGAGAAGTGGAATGACCATAGGGAGCCCGAGAAATCATATGAACCATCTTTCTAGGGTTAAATGTTTCTTCTAAATCCCTTTCTATTTCTCCCTGTAGCTTACAATCCTGAAGACTGACAAAAGGTATCATTAAAATGTATTTTTCCTGTGTCTGTGAAGTTCTCGTGTAAACAACTTCAAAGCAGGTCTCGGGGTATCATGGAGTATTTCTAGATTAAAGCAGAGTTTGCAAGCTGCTCTGTGTCTGCAGAGCTGGGAGCGGGCTGATTCTCCGGTCTCTGCACTTCTGGACCTTTCTGGGGAGGCTGGCTAGGGGGCATGTGCCTCCCAAGTCCAAGAGCTTGAAGCCTGCTCCAGGCGGCAGTGTTGAGAGGTGGGAGCAGAAAGGTGCACGGGAGCTTTAAAAATACGGGATTTTTAAAAATGCACTTGCTTCTCCCTGCCTAGTGCTGGGAGTGGAAACCGCCACCTGGGCTGGGTTCCAGGGTGCCTGGACATTTGCTGCGAGTGTTGGTGACTAGGCGTGGCAAACCCATGAGAGCCTGTTTCTTGCTCCATCCTAAACAGAGACAAAGGCAGGTGTCTCTTGTGCTCTGTGTTGGAATGCACAGGCTGCCCTCTTGATTTGGCTCAGCTCAGAATAAATCCATTTTTCTAGTTTTAGGGTTTTCCAGGATTCTTCAGAGCAGCTGGGTGAAAGGAAGCAGGCAGTAGGGCTCCCAGTCAGGTCTTGCCTGTGGTCCCCAGCAGAAGCATGGACTTGGGGTACTGGTAGCACCCTTGTGGGAACTGAGTCAGGGTAGGCAGCAACAGAGTGGTCACTTTGTAACTTGGACAGGCTGCAGCTGCCTTCTTGTACCTGCTGTATGTAAGGAGGACCGCCACACCTGCATGCTGTGGCTGTCCCACCAGTGCTGATTTTGCATATAATTATAGCCTTTATTGAATCTCATTATGTCCTTTCACCACCCAACATTTCTGAGTATCAACAATGTTCCATGTAGCAGGAGGACAAACCTAGGCACTGAATGGTGACAACTGCCCAGGGGCCCTCTGAAGAGACTTTCCTCCCGGGCCCTGTCAGCCCTTACCTGCAAGGTCGGGGACGTCTTCTCCATGCTGCCCCAGCTTAGCACCCAGACCTGGTCGTGGGATTTGTCATAGTGCAGTTTGACAGGGACCGGGTCCGTGCTCACTGCCTATGAGGAGAGACAGGGAAAAGAGAGGCTTCAGGTTAAAGAAGGTCCCATGTTATGGAGCAATTCAGGAATTAAATGTCACATTAAAACGTATTCTGCCAATTGTTTCACTTTCTAAGTCCCTAATTGACCAACTTGGAAGTGTCACCCACACGCCAACCCAGGTCCCTTCCTGCACATCTGTCTGTGCATGGTCTTATGTTGGCTTACGTGCTGTGCAAGCTGGTGAGACCATTTCTAGCGCCAGGCTCCCACCATGGGTGACAGTGCTGTGGTTTCATGAGAGGCTGTAATGTGGTAACTGCTCCCCTAATATAATTTCCAAAGTAAGAAATCCAGAATGACAGAAGGAAAAGGCAGCTGTTGAAAATGTTTCTTTGCTTAAACACCCGTCATCTGTTGATGACACCTAGGCTGTTTCCGTGTGTATGTGTGGGTGCACATGCATCGCTGTAGCATACTGTCTTGAGCTCGCCGGGGAAGACCAAAAGGGAGCAGCTGGCTCAAATGGAATTTCTGGTTTTAGGTTTTTGAGGCAACTCCATGGTGATTTCCATGTGCTATAAATAACACAGTGGAGTACTACTGTGCAGTAATAAAGATGAACTTTAGCACTGTAGGAAAATGGGTGCACCTGGACACCAAAACACTAAGTGAAGTAAACCAGACGCAGAGCTTAACTATCAAGTAGTGTCTCTTCTGTGATGAACTATGTACAAGCGCACGCGCGCGCACACACACACACACACACACACACACACAATGGAGTACGACAGACTGCAGTAGGAAAAGAGATTGTAATTCAGAGTGAACGGCGCAGCTAAATGTGTGCCTGGACTTGGCGCAGCTGTCTCACATGTTTCCTATGTTCCTTGGCCAATTAGTGTGCTTTTCAATTTGTGTATATAATTGAAATGTGCTCTGTGGATGTACTAATTCTCCACAGTGAATGCAATCAGTATGTACTGAAAGCAGGTATGAATAAAAGTCAAGTGTTTGGCGTGCCACACTTGTTACAGTGAATGAGCTTTTACCTGGAAGTATTTTTAAGGTGTTAGCTAAAACAACTTCCCAGAAGGATTTGTTGCCCACAAATTATTTTAACCACCTTAATGTTAAGCTATTTATAATGTAAGTTAATATTTTTAAAAAGTTATTTCCTGTAGTGTTTACCTGTATATTTTCTAAGTTTGTAACATAAAATATATGTATTCAATAAAGTAGGCTTTATGCAATAACAAGGTATTTTAAATTCTCTATCATCACAGAATTTTCCAAGTCCTAATTTTTAATGAAACACCATTCTCATTGGATTACTAAAGGTAAACTACCTCTGCAATTGGATGAATGAAAATTCCTATCTTAATTTAATTGTTGGAAGTTTAGACTTACTCTCATATGTATTCTAAAACTTTCCTATGCATTCTACCTATTTAAAATGCTCAGTATTCGTGGGTTACTGAAGTAATCAATGCAATTCTGAAAAGACTTATTTAAACCTTTTTGCAGCTGTGCCTTTATCTCTTTCCTCATGCATGGCAGAACCAAAACGCAGTCTGGAGATGGGTAGGGCAGGTCCTGCCTGGCATGCACCCGGTGAAAGCAGTGTCCAGTCCTCCCCTCTGATGGGCAGGAGGCTTTCCAGTGGTCCCAGAGGCAGGAGTAGTGAGGTGACTTACTGCAGAATCTGCACTGTCAGGTTAACCTGTCCCAAGCTTTCTGAGGCTGAAAATGCCACTGTTTGCCTAGGCAGTGACACAAGGGGCCCTGCCAGGCACATTTTCCTTTCTTCCTGCTTGGAAGCCTGAATGCCAGGACACTCCACACCCACTTCAAAGGCCATGGTGAGGCTACAACAGGGTCATCTTAACAAAACCAACAGCTAAAGGGTACAGAGGGAAGAAATGGAGACCAAATTCTCAGTAAAAAGCCTGAATTGTCGCTTGAAGCTAGACTTAGTGTTATTAAGGTCATTCAGTAGGCTTCCTATATAAGAAATTGTCTGATATTTTTGCTAATGGTGTTTGAATGAATGCAGACAATTCACAAATTTTGTTGTGGGCTGATCAATAATTTCAATGCGTATTACCTATCATCAGTCGCTGCACTAATGACAAAGTATGTGTAATTATTAGCATATTTTGCATGCAGCTTAAAATGCAGTTATCATTGAGTTCTGGAAATGCTGAAAATAGAACAGTTCTATATAAAGAAATGAAACACTGACAAGCCTCATTGGCACTCAATTGCAAGAACATAATAATAAAATGAGCAAAGTTCTATAAATAACAGAAAGAACCACTGGAATAAGAACTTCCAGTGTGGCAGTTCACCTGGACTTCTGTAACTATTATCTTACGCGATGCAGCACATCACATGTATGGTAAGAGAGCCCAGGCTGTCCTGCCTCGGTCATCCACCCATAACTGGGACTGCTGGACTTCCAAGAGGCTCCCCGTGACAGACAGCTCCGTTCCTGACACCTGAGCTAACTGCCCTCCCACGTGTGCCACACTCCTCTAAGAATGCACTGTGGCTCTGCTCTTGTGGGCGGCGGATGGAAGGAAACCTGCAGGAGTTCAGCGCTACAGCTTTGCCTTCAGAAGCGGTGCTGCGCTAGCCAGGGACCCAAAGGCAGGAGGGGTCCTGCCAAGAGCAGCCGTTCTGCCGCTGAAAGTAGCAAAGTACCTTAGGGAGTTAACAGTTGTGGGCTCAATGTACTCGACATTTAAATAGAAACTAAAAATATCTGCTCCAAAAAGTTGCTGAGGCAGTAGGTGAGGGGAACCTAGTGTGACGTGGCCATACGCAGGCACGGCTCGTGCCGAGGGACCCTCGAGCACTACTGAGAGGACGCAGAGTCTCTACCGTGATTAGCGGAAGGGCTGGGCGTGGCTCCACGCAGGAGCGCTGCCGGGTGTGCCTTTGTGGGTTCCCTCTCCAGAACTAGAGAGGAAAAGAAAGAAAAACTAATTGAACCAGAGTCATTTTCATAGCTATAACCATTTTAATGACCACTGGCATGTACCCTAGCATTACATTTAAAGAGTCAGAGCCGCAATACCTTTCTTTAGCAAGGGAACGCCTAAGAGAGAAAGCAAACAAAGAAAGCCTCTTTCCTTACAGAAAACATAGAACAGACGGCGAAAGAAGCACTAGAATGTCATGAGAAGCACCCTACAGCGAAACAGGGAGCGGACACTGCGAGAGCTCTGAGGAAGGAACACAGCTAGGCTGAAGGGCAGAGGCAGAAGGGCTCAGCTCAGGCGCGGTGCCGTGCTGTCAGTGCGAAGGCAGTTCATTCTTTAAAGTTAACTATGCGAATATTTCACAGGAGGCGCCAGGAGGCAGCCCGTGACCAACTGCATTCCCGTGTATTAAGATAAAGTATATGTATTTGGAGGAGGGAGCTATCAATCAAGGTTCAAAAAACTTCAAAATGGGAAAAATGTGCAAGGATCTATAAACGCATTAAGTGCTTTGTGCTTTAGCACTTCAAAAGTTCAGTATTAAGTTCAGTTACTGTACAGTATTTTGATGTTTGGTTATAAAAGTTTAACAGAACATAAAAGATATGTAGATCAAAGAGATGAAAAATAATGTGACAGAATTTATTTAGAAAAAAATAATTCTTAGGAAGAACATCTGCTGGCAAATTTTTGAGTGTAAGGTACACATTTTACAGGGTTTTCTGCAAAGAGTATGATCGAAATATTCCTGTATAAGCACTTATGTAATCTCTCCATAACCTAATTTTTAGTAAAAAGTAAAAAGGTAGATATTTTACTACTTATACCATCAGCTTTTGGAAGGAATAAATGACACCTTACAATATATGCAAGTATATTCTAAAATTGGCCGTTTGCTTTGTGCAAAACAGAAAACGGTATTTGTACGCTTCCGTCCTCCGGCCCTCCGCTCTCTCCCTCCCTGCCTGCGTTCCCTCTTTCCTGGCTCCGTTGTCTTCATTTCTTCTGCCTGAGGGCATCCCGGCTGCTGCCAGCCTTCCCGCCTGCTGGACACCCTGGCCGGGCTGCCGGGGTGCGGACCCGGCGGCACCGGCTCTGGCCCTCGGGGCCTCCGCTGGCGCCTGCCTGCTTCCCGGAGCCTGCCTGTTTCCCAGAGCAGTCCTCTGCAGGCTCGTCTCTCTTGCCTGTCTGTTCCGCGGACTCGAGGTTCCAGAGGGCCCGCGCTGCCTTTGCTCAGGTGAAGGCTTAACCCGTGCGCATGGAATACCGCTACGTAAGTCGAAGTCACTTTCAGTGGGCACACCTCTAAGTCTACCTAACTGGGAAAGGTTAACCGAGGAATTCTACAGCACCCCGAAGTGCATTGCTGCTAAGACCATTGCTGTTCTAGTCAACAAAAACGATGACCTGGCCAGGCTACATTTTTACGTATCGCATGAACACAAATTTTAAAACTCTCACCATTGTGGCAGTCCTCTTATCGACACAAGCTCTGTCATTCTTTTTACAAATTAAAGAGAACAAAAGAAGAGGCCATCGAAGTTGACCAATGTGCCCTGTAAAGTTCGTGGTTTTCAGCCAAAACTCAGGCTACTGCATCCCCTGGGACAATTACCCACGTGGATTACCCCAGTGGCTCAATACTGGCCCGTGCATTAATTGCTCATCACATGCAGCGTGATTCCTCTCTCAGCTGGAGAGGAGAGCACCCGCGCTCAGCTTCCCGCGCCGCGCTCGCCACGCGGCGGCTCCCTGCGCGTGCGCACGCTCGGCTCGGGGACCCCGCACAGCCTGCAGTCAGCTGCGGTTTACTGAAGAGCACATGGGAAGGAATGCTCGGCAAAGGCGCGCCTGCGCTGGGCTTTTTCACGTCGGACTCAGCCTATATTGAGTTTTCGCTGGTGGCTTGGTATACCTTACATTTCACTGTCAATATCAATTTGGCCAAAGAAATTATCTTCCATTTCTGCCTTGAGCAGCCAGTGGGAATAAGACTTACTTGTAGTTAGAGTCTGAGGGGCTCAGCGTTGATCTACTCGGTAATTCTATCACATTTTAATTAAATGAAATTTCTGACACTTCAGATTATGAATTTCTTTCCAGAATATAAACATCCTAAATTATGTGCACACCAGTCCTTCACTTGGGCTGGTGAGACTTGGATAATTACATGATTATCCACCAATCAGATTCCGTTGAACAACTGGGTATTTTGTGAAGAAAGCTGAATAGTGTTTATTCTTGTTCTTAATAATGTTACTCCATATATTCGGGGTCTAGAAGTCAAACTTCTTGATTTCCCACATTGTATTATTTTTAGTGTTATATCATCATGATAAAATAACACTCTACCCTGTTTATAAAAGTGGGTTAAAATACTACCATCTAATATTAAAGTTAGACTTTACTTGTAAAGTTGTTATAAAGATTATAATTAAAGCATTTATCGCTAACAATTTAAAACATTTTTTAGGACATAGTTCACATATACTCTGAGGATTTATTCACTTATTTCTTTTCATCTCTGGTGATCTGTAAACATGAACTTCCTCATAATCCCCCCGTACATAGTATTACACAAACTCATCAATATTCCCTGAAAGAAGTGCAGAAAACA